>NW_006408665.1:1176807-1243283 GCF_000296735.1 Chrysochloris asiatica | reverse complement strand
CTATCTTAGTAGTATTGAGAGATTTATCTTCTAGCTCACTAGTTCTGGCTTCTATCTCTTCAATTCTACTCCTTTGTCCTTTCAGTGTATTATCCAGTTCTGATATTCTATTATTAATTGTTTGGACCTCTTTCTGTAGGTTTTGAATTATTTCCAATGCTATATCTATCTTATTTGGTTGTTCCTGTAGCACTTTCCTGACTTCTTCCTTAATTTTCTCAACTCCATTGTAAAGCGTTTTGAAACATTTTATAATAATTTTTCTGAATTCCTTCTCAGGCATTTCCAAAGCCTGCTCTCCTTCCTGTATGGAGTGTAGGTCTACCTCCAACTCATTTGTCTCAGTCACTTTATCTCGTTTCTGGACATGTGCTGATATGGTCATCTGTTTCTGGTTTTGGGGCATATTCAGTGGTTAGCTATGACCTTAATACTTAGATGGGTATGTGTTTTGGTATTTTTTATACTTTCTGATTGCCTCCAGGCAGAAGTGATCAGAAGATGGGCTTCCCTTTTCACTCTTCTTCTTGAAAAATTTCAAGATGACACTGTTGGTCGTTATGACATAACTCAGTATTTTATTTTTGGCCTGTTTCCTTTTTAGTCTGCCTGTCCTGCTCCACAACCCCTGTTTAGGCTTGTTTCCTAGTGATAAACAGTTCAGGGCTGGCTTGGCTGTTTTGCACTGCTGTTTGGTTTTAAGTGGAAACAGTCCCTTTAAATTTTGAGGAGATCTGTGTGCATGCGTAATAGAACCTCTGAGGGTGGGGGTGGGGTGTCCACTCACTCAGACACCCCGTCTAATCACCAGCATGGAGGTGTGCAGACAGTGAGAGGCCAAGAAACAGATACAACAAAAAGAATGTCCACACCTTTATCTCCGTAGTTCTGTCAGGCATCCGTGGCTGCTCTGATCCTTCCCCGGTTCGGTCTTGCTCAAGATAGCCACTCAGGGAGCAGCTGAGCATCTTGGATTAGAAAGCAATGGATTTCTTGTTTCTGTTATAAATTCCACTGGCTGTAAGCCTTCCAACTTTCTAAATATTCCTTTATGTTTGGTTCAGAGTTCTGGCACCATCCCCTGAGACTGCTTGGTCCAGTATTCAGTGTTGTTGCTGACAGAGCTCCTCAATGCACTTTTACCTGATCTGCCATCTTGTTTGTTCCTTTGACAGCATACCTATTATTGATCTATAGAATTTTGACTTAAAAAAATGCCTACAAGAGCAAAATCACCTGAGCAGTTTATAACAGGCAAATGTCATGTCCTTTAGATCATCAGCCATAAACCTATAAACCTGGCAAGCATCACCTAAGGTTCACCAATATTAGGATGCTCTTGTTGTGTGCAATTGAATTGGTTCCAAATCACAGTGACTCTGCATAGGGTTTTTAAGCTTGTCTAGTGTGTTTGAACTGTCAACATTATAGTTAATGCAGTTAACAGCCCAGTGATTATCCTATAGCACACCCCAGGATTCATTATTAGGATACAGAAATCAAAATAATGTAAAGATGATTCACAATTAAGTCAAAAATTTTGCATCCTAGCTGAATTTATACATACAAATAGGATGAGTTGTGCAATGTAAGGAAAAAGAACCTTAAAAATGCATCTGGCATAGTTTAAAAGAGTTGAAAAAGAATACCTGGTAAATACCTTGTAGTAGTGTGGAGTATAGGAAGATATGTTACTAATTACAAAGTTCGAATGGTCATTTACAATAATAGCATTTCCAGTTTATGTGAGATTGGTATATAAATCTTTGATCATATTTCTGATCGGTGCTTTAGGATAAATTTCTATTAGCAGATTACTAATTCAGTGAAACTTAAATCTTTTTAAGAATCTTCATGCCTTTGTGAAATTTATTCTACTGAGGTGGCTGACTCTCTAATGGACTTTAAATATAAAACATTGACATAGAGCTTTTGTCAAATTTGAATGCCAAACACAGCACTTTATAGATGAATATGGCACCTGTTATGAGACTATAGTACTTACCTGACAAGGCTATGTTCTTTAGAAAACATTGTAACACGTACCTCTTACAGGGACACTTTTTGTAACCTCCTTAGTAAAATGGCAGAAAATCACCAAATATCTTGCCTAAGATTGCACAGTTGTTAAGACCTGGACCCAGGGATCAAACACTGGTTTTCTGATTTCAAAGTTGATTTTCTTTTCATTATTTCATTCTATCTGGAGTCTCAATCAGTTTTGAAATACATACATGGGAGGAAAGAAGTATGAATGAGTTCAAATTAGTAGAAATCAGACAGACAGTTCAAAATCATATTAAATCAAAGAACTACGAAAGTGATACAAACACAGTGGTAGCAGGACATTTTAACCAATGAGCATTTATTACAAGCCAGTGGTGCACCAGGTAGAGTTCTTGCCCAGTAGGCTAACAAATAACAATGATGTTAACCAAGTCAATTATTAGCTTATCTGATTAAACAAAATACATTTCATAGAAATGATTATAAAATGCATTGCAGATAGAAAACAGAATATCCTTTTATACTCACAGATCTTATGGTATCCTAAATAATTATTAATAAAAACCAGTCAACCCCTATGATAATTAGAAGTTAGCAAACCACAAGTTATTCCTTTATTTTAGGCAGCAAAGGAGAAAAACATGTTACAGTTTTGCTTTTTAAAACATCCTGTTTTAAAAACTGCTAACATAGTCCACCTATAATCTTTGAAAAAAATCAAGTGATTTTTTCATACTTTATTAAATCACTATTTATACTTTTTGGTGTAAAGATTAGTTTTGGTTTCAACATAAATAGGATTTAGTACTTCAGTCCCATGCCTCAAATTCCTGACCTGGGCTGGGTAAGGATCACTCCAATTAAGTATTAGTCACAAGAATAAGACAAAAGCAAAACGTAAATGGCATAGTTTAGTGCACTGATATTGCCAATACTGAATTGGGAAGTTAAGATACACAAAAAATTTAAACCAGAAAACAACAGCAGGAGGGGAAAAAAACTGTGGATGTTGAAGCAAGTCTGCCCATTAGAATCACTTAGAGCTTTTTCTGGAGAGTCAAGACTACCTCTTCAAACGGCCTTAATATGCATGTGGTTACAGTGAAAAGGAGAAAAATAACAAACAAAAATCAAGTCCATTGCCATCGGACTCAAAGTGATCCTCTAGGTCTGAGTAGAACTGCTCCTTAGCGTTTCTGAGACTAAGTTGTTACAAGAGCAGATAGCTTCATTTTTTTCTTGCAGAGTGGCTTGTCAATTTGAATTGCTGGCTTTGTGATTAGTAGCCCAATGCTTAACCCACAGTGTCACCAGGGCACCATGGAAGAAAAAGAGGGTGACAAAGACTGAAAAGGCACGGAATGGAGTGTGTATACGAACACCTTGATAACTGCTGAGCCATAATCACACAAGAGAGTGTCCACTGGGACCTTCCTGGAAACTTCCAGAAAACTGCTTTCTCAGACAGCAGCTGTGAAAATGTCTTCAGACAGGCAACGTCAACGTTTATTGCACAGGAACCAAGGTTATTCTCCTTCCCTCCTTTCCTGAGCTGTAGACCTCCAAGTGCAAAAGTGGCTTTGAATTCCTGTCCATGAGCTCCTCCGACCAGCAGGGGGCTCTCCACCAGAACGCCTTAAGGAGCACCTTCTTCAATGGGAAATGTGAGGTATTATGTTGGCCCAAGCAACCGGGAAAAGTTCAATCCCCATTCTCAAGCAGTTTTTGTAGGTTGTTTTGTATCTTGAAATAAAAAAGAAACTCTTATTATTTAAAAGAAAATGGGGTTTATTTGCTATGCCTATCTAAACAATGCCTATCTAAAAAATAAGGGCATATTTGCTATGCCTAGCTAAACAATGCTTGTGATGAACCTATTCTGTCTTGAATAAAATGCTACCAAACCACACACTGTCAAGTTGATTCCGACTCATAGCACCGGTACAGCACAGAGTAGGATTGCTCCGTAGGATTTCCAAGGCTATAAATCTTTATGGAAGAAGATTACCATCGCTTTCTCCCGCTACACATGAGCTAAATTTAGATGAGGCAAATAAATGCATTTAAGTGGAATAGAACACTTTGTAAAATCCACTTTAAAATGAAGAAAGATACAACGAGAAATAAGGAGTTGCACAGAGATGAAAATGTACATAGAGATTGCGAGAAATGAGACTCAAGTGAAAGAACAGTGCATTAATAACACCAGGTGTGGTGCAAGTCCACTCAGAGACAATGTGAACTCGGTCTTTACAGGGTCCATTTGATTGTTTTAATCCAACAAACACCATATAATAATGTATAGCACTCCTATTGGTGGTTATGTGCCGTGGAGTCCCTTCTGATTCATAGCGACGCTACAGAGTTTCTGAGGCTAAAAATCTTTACGGGAGCAGAAAGCCTCATCTTTCTCCTGCGGAGCAGCTGGTAGTTTTGAACTGCTGAGCTTAAGGTTCGCAGCCCGATTCATAACCACTACACTATCAGAGCTCCTATTGTTGTCAGGTGCCATCGAGTTGGAACCGACTCATAGCGACCCCATGCACAGCAGAACGAAACAATGACAGATCCTGGGCCAACCTCACTACCGCCACCACACTCGATGCCATCAATGCTGCCACCTGGCCGATCCATCTCGTTGGGGGTCTTCCTCATTTTCTCTGACCCTCCATCTTACCCAGCATGACTTCCTTCTCCAGTGACTATTCCCTCCGGACAATATGTCCAAAGTAGGAGAGACGAAGCTTAGCCATCCTGGCCTCCAAGAAGCACTCTGGCTGCACTTCTTCCAGCTCCTATTAGGCATTGTATATTCTGAATTTCATAGAGATCAGGATCACATTATATCTTTAGATCTCAAGAATATAGCCCAATGTGGGGCATTTAAAATGTGCTCAGTAAATGTTAGATGAATAAATGAACCTTTAAGGATACAGAGCAAGGACTTATCACCAACAAGTATTGTGACCATTATACAGTAGCACATTAACGATACCAACAAGTGTTTCAGCCACATTTCTCATTATTTCTCCACCATTAATCATATGGTGGTTCAAACTCGTCAAACTAGTCGCTCCTTGGAATTCTTATACTGGGTCGCTGTGAATTGGAACCAACTCGATGACACTTAACTACAACGACAACTATCACATTTACAAGGAGCCCTGGTAGAGTAGTGGATTACGAACTCAGTTGCTAATTACTATGTCAGCAGTTCGAATCTACCAGTCACTTTGGGAGAGAAGGATGAGGCTTTCTGCTCCTGTAAAGATTTATGGCCTTGGAAACCATATAGAGGGTCACTATGAGTCAGAACCACTCAGTAGTATACAACCAGTACTACCAACAATGACATTTACAGCCCGAGGAAACCAATTCTTTATTTCTTCATCCAGAAGGTGCACAGCCTTCTTCTCTCACATTCCCATTTCACATCTTTTCCACCCATTCTTCAGGACCAGTGGTAACTAGAAAAACTGAAGTGGAAAGTAGAAAAGAAACAAAACAAGAATTTCTAAGTATTGAAGAGCAAGATGTCAGCTTGAGGACTAAGGTGCGCCTGACCCAAGCCATGGTATTTTCAATAACCTCATTTGTATGCAAAAGCTGGACTGTAAATAAGGAAGACTGTAGAAGAATTAACACATTTGAGTTATGGTGTTGGAGGAGAATATTGAAAGTGCCATGGGCTGACAAAAGAACCAACAGATCTGTGTTGGAAGAAGTGCAGCCAGAGTGCTCCTTGGAGGCCAAGATGGCCAAACTTCAGCTCTCATATTTCGGACATATTGTCAGGAGGGACCAGTCACTGAAGAAGGATATCACGTTTGGTAAGTTGGAGGGTTGGAGAAGAAGAGGAAGACTCCCAACGAGATGGACTGCCAAGTGGCAGTATTGATGGACTCAAGTGTGGCAACAATAGTGAGGTTGGCCCAAGATCGGGCAGTATATTGTTCTGCTGTGCATAGGGTCACTATGAGTTGGTATGGACTCTATGGAACCTAACAACAACAAACCCCAAAATATGTAAAACCCACAAAAAAATCCAAAAATACAACAAAGGTTTATTTTATATAGGCACTTTACAGGAGACAGCCCAAATGCTCTATGTTGTTATGTGCCGTGGAGTTGGTTCCGACTCATAGTGACCCTGCATAGGACTTCTTTACAGGAGCAGAAAGCCTCATCTTTCTCCCGTGGAATAGCTGTTAGTTTCGAACTGCTGACCTTGCGGCTCGCAGCCCGATTTGTAACCACTACACTACCAGAGCTCCTTAGACATATGAAATGCTCCATAGACATATGAAAAGATACCCAGCCTGTGTAATAATCAAGAAAATGTAAGCAAAAAATATCAATGAGATCTTGTTACACCATTTAGATAGGTAGTTGGTGGCCTGAATGACATAGGATGGTGTCAATGGGAATAGAAGCTTGAGATATTTGAAGAAAAAAGGATTAACCAACTGAGTTGCCAATCAGTGGCACGTGAAAAATAAGGACTTAAAAAATTATTAAATTTCCAGTGAGGATGGTTGAAGGTGCAATGGTGACATGAATAGAAACAGGGCCATTACAAGTAGGGACAGATCATGAGGTTTAGACATGACGTCTCCCTGAAGGAGAGTAGAAAGGAATTGTTAGCACTGAGTAAAATTTGATGAGACACATCTTGAATTTTTTTACAGCATGCAGGTGGTATTTCACTATCTGTCTCTGCTGCGTTCTTACCAGAGTGCCTCTGGGATGGGGGAGACCAATCAAAAAGAACATGGGTATGGTCTGATGATTGTGTTCATACTTAGATTCCTTTGAGCAATATATGTAATTTACAACTTTTTTTTTTTTATATGCATTTTGATCCCAGGTCAAATCTTTAACTGATTCCACTTTGAGACAAAGGTGGTCTCCACTGGTACCATAGGTCTCAGTTGCAGAGCAACTAGGCTCTGTCTAAAACTCTGCACTAGACTTGGCCAACTGTTTGCTTGTCTGTTCCCTAACTATGTATGGAGTTCTGGTATGGCACTGCAGGATAATGCACTGGGCCAAAAGGTCAACTTCAATCAAAAGGTGGGCAGTTCACACTTACCAGCTGCTCCTTAGAAACCCTATACAGGGTTGCTATGCATTGGAACCGACTCAATGGCACTTAACAACAACAACATTTATAGTATGTAATGTCCTGGCTTTGCCTGGTGGGAGAGCAGAAAGAAATGCAGAAGGCACCAGCATTCCATGTGCTTCCAACCCAAAGGATGCTGCTCAGTGTGTTAGACTGAACAGATTTGAAAGTTAATACCACCCTATTCTCTAGGCTAGCATAAATGCCTAACATCTGTAAGCTTTTCATTACAAAAAATCATTGATCTCCAATTTTCAGAACAACATTTTAGAAGAGAAAAAAAATTCTTGTAGTTAACTCATGCCTTCTTTAGGTTGATATTGGATTTAAAATAGAAAACAAAATTCCAGGTTTGGCCGAAAGATGAAATGATTCACTATGAATTCTTTTATGACTCAATTTAGAAGAGAAATCTGAAAATTCTTTGACTCTCAATATTTCAGTTCTTAAATGCCAGAAAACATTTAATGTAGTAAAATAAGAATAATTGTACTAATTTGCATTTTGTGCTTCTTCCCAAATAAACATAACGACATCATAATGTTTCAATTCCACCCATGGGCATTAGGGTAAAACTGTGCTCCAGAAAGTTTTCAATGGCTAATTTCTTAGAAATAGGTCACCAGGTCTTTCTTGCAAGCTCTTCTAGGGGGACTAGAACCTCCAATTTTTTAGTTAGCAGCTGGCTGCATTAACAATTTGCACCACCCAGGAGCTGCCCAATAACACAAAGCCACTTAATCCTGAGCGTTTGTGGTAGCAACTCCAAATGAACACATGATTCACTAAATCTTACCTTAGGGATTAGGGTTAAAACAAAGTCATTGTCAGATAAGAAGGAATAGAAACATTGAGAGGTGAAGAAAATAAGAAATGGCAGAACATTTAACTTTTGGGACATATCTGGCTTGCCTATCTTCCCCATTTACTCTCTAATTGACTTCTAAGGGTTCCACAGTTTAAGGGTAGGTATCTCAAGTTACCCCGTAGGAAGATACTTTCAGAGGTAAAGGTACACCAGTGATCTTATCAACAAGGCTTATGACTGTATTCTGAGAAGCAATAAATCAGAGGACTTTCAAGTGTAACTTTGGAGATGGACCTGGTTCAAATTCCAGGTCCAACTTTCTAGGAGTGTCACCGTGAGTATGTTAACTTTGAAACTTAGATTCTTCTTCTACCAGATAGGGACAATTACACCTACCAATCAAGGTTACAGTCAAGATTGAATGCAATATTTTATGTATGGTAAAAATCAGCTTGCGTTGAGTTGGAGCTCTCCTCTCTGGTTAGGCCAGTGGTTCCGAGTCCTGTCTCATGACTCTGAACCCCAGTGTCAGTCACCAGCTATCTGCCACTGATCTCTATGGTACAAAAATACTTCTAAGAAAGAAAAACAAGAGACCAACAAGACCAACAAGTTTTTGTTGTTGTTGTTATGTGCTATGGAGTCAGTTCTGACTCATAGCGACCCTGTACAGCATTTCTGAGGCTGTAAATATTTATGGGAGCAGAAAGCCTCATCTTTTCAAGTAAATGATATCAAAACCTATTTTCTTGTGAAAATAAAAAAAAATTCTACGTTTACTAAAAGGGGTAGAATTCTGGCCTTCCTTGTGAGACCTGGGTTTGATTCCCAGCCAATGCACCTGAAAGTCAGCCATTACCCATCTGTTAGGGAAGGCTGTGTGTTGCTATGATGGTGAGCAGGTCACAACAGAGCTTCCACTCTAAAATGAGGAAGAAAAGCTGAACAATCTATTTCTAAAAATCAGCCAATGAAAACCCTATGGATCACATGGGGTCACCATGAGTTGGGCCAACTCAATAGCCGCTAACAATAGCTACATATTTACTATGCGACCCCATAGCCTGGTCATTTAGGTTGCCAACTGCACAAAAAATCATTTGAGTATGCAACCCTAGGATGATGCTAGATTTTACTGCTATTGTCTCTATACACAGGAAAGACATCAGTCACCTTTTCCAATTTCATTATGTTAGTTGTAAGTTCTTGGCAGAGGACCTCCACATTTAATTGTGCTTGTGACCCCAGGCCAGATGGTGCAGTCTGTCTGTAAGAACAAAGAGAGTAATGATTATGGATGGGCAGGGATGGCAAAGTAGGAAGTAGAATGAATACATTTCAAATGTATTTGAACAGAAAACTAGATTATAACAGAAGACTGTAGGCAGTTCACTTGTTAACACCAGAAAGTGATGCACATGCTTCACATTAGATGGCAAGGGCACCAGTGCTTAAAAGCTCAGCTAGAAACGCCTCGTTGTTAAGCGTTGTTGAGTTGGTTCCAATTCACAGTGACCCAGGGTCAGGGTTTGAGCCACTGACCTTGTGGTTAGTAGTCCAGTGCTTATCCTACAGGGCCACACTAGACCTTGTTGTTGTTGTGAAGTGCCGTTGAGTCAGTTCCGACCCATAGTGACCCTGTGTAGGGTTTCTGAGGAGCAGCTGGTGAGCTTGAACCACCAATCTTGCAGTACAAATGGCTTTGCAGTCTGGCGCATTAACGCACAACACCATACCAGGACTCCTATACTAGACCTTAGGCTATTGCTATTTAAGTGGGCATGTTAGTGGCTGGGTTTCTAAACAAAAACCACATGAGGAGTGGCTGGTGGGTTTGAACCACTGACCTTGTAGTTAGCAGTCCAGAAGTTTACCAGGCCCTGTTGTTGTTGTTAAGTGCCGTCGAGTCGGTTCCGACCCATAGTGACCCTGTACAGGGTTTCTGAGGGTGTAAATCTTTACGGGAGTAGAAAGCCTCATCTTTCTCCCGTGGAGGGGCTGGTAGTTTTGAACTGCTGACCTTAAGGTTCGCAGCCCGGTTCGTAACCACTACGCTACCAGAGCTCCTTACCAGGCCCTAGGCTGTTGTTATTTAAGTGGGCATGTTGGCTTTCCAAACAAAAACTATTCAATTATTCTCAAGCACTATTTTTACTAACTACTAACATTTTCTCTCACGGAGTTCTGGTAGTGTAGTTGGGTTATGAATTGGACTGCTAACTAAAGGGTCAGCAGTTTGAGTCTATCAGCTGCTCCAAGGGAGAAAAATAAGGCTTTCTGCTCCCATAAAGATTTACAACCTCAGAAACCCTATACAGGGTGGCTAAGAGTCAGAACTGACACGACCACTAATATCCATCTCTAGTCCCACCACATCACAAATTTGAAAGAATTATTGGTTTTTTCTACGATATGCAGATTTTTTTTTTTTTTCATGAGAGAAGGAGCTTTTTTTACCACAACTTTCAGAACACTTAGGATTATCTTTAATCAGTATTCTAGTGAGTGTGAGATTTTTGTAGTTCCTTCTTGAAGACCTGCCCTGTGAATGTGAGTGCCTTTGTCTTGTAGCCTGAAAGATGTATTCATGATTTACCATTTGACTATGGCATGAACCCTCCTTGACTATGGCATGAACTCTCCTTCTAGGGCCCACTGAGACCCCGTGCCAGCTAAAATTGTAGAAAATTTGTGTGTGTTTATTTTCTTGGAGAGACAGTCTAAAGTTGCTTGTAAGAGTTTTGTGTGAAGGTTCAGAACCATGTGTCTTTATCCTCTCTATATTTCTTGATAGTAATCTAATTTAAGCTGTTAAGTTCTTGGATGGCAGTAACTGCTCTAGTTTATTACACAGATCCATTTTTGAGACATAAGCACTTGGTAAATTACTATTGGTTATATGGCGCTGTGGGATAATGCACCAGACTTCAAAGCCATTTGAACTGCAAGGTCGGTAGTTCAAGCTCACCAGCTGCTCCTCAGAAACCCTATACAAGGTCGCTATGGGTTGGAACCAACTCAATGGCACTTAACAACAACAACATCTAAATTTTAAGAAAGTAATCAGAATATTTTTCTATGAGCTAGTACTGAAACAACTAATGCTGTATCTTAACCTATACTATCAAAAATAAACTGAATCTAAATCTGTGTTTTCTAGATAAATGATCTTAGACTCAGAGAACTGTCTTGTCAATCTAAGACTCTGAGTAGTATTATGTTCTCACCTTGGTCTAGGAATCCAAAAGAGTGCAGTACCATTTGAGGACTTTGCAATCAGTGGGCTGCTAACATGTTAAAAAGGCTGGTACAAAGTAAGGGTTCCAAAGGATGGTTCATCAGTAATGGAGGAATCAGATTACATATGTGGATTTAGCTACCTGAATGTTGTGGCTAATTGCTGTCAAGTTGGTTCTGACTCATAGTGACCTTGTATAGGGTTTTTGAGGAGCAGCTGGTGGGTTTGGACTGCTAACCTTGTGGTTTACAGTCCAGTACTGATTCTACAGTGCTACATCAGGAGTCCTTAGCTATCTGGATAGCACAGATGAATTACTTTTGGAGAAATAAGATACTGATGAAGCTCAGACTTGCCCATCCTGGTTGTTCCCTGGCTTCATGTTACGTGTGGTCTTTGGGATTCTTCATTGACAAGATTATTTTTCAAGCTTCTCCTGGGATGATTGTTAAGAGTAAAAGAATATTCCACTTGCTTCTCTTAGGGCATTTCCCTCTCATTGTTAACAAATTAATGAAATGTTAACAGGACGCAGCTTCTTATTTAAAAGGGGGTCTAGAGGTCTGCTGTAATCAAGAGTCATTTTCTGTCTATAGCTGTACTAACATTTGAAAAAAGATGGGAGAGAAGAATGAATCTATTCTAACCCATTCATTGTTATTGCTGTTGTTAAGTGCCTTCGAGTTGGTTCTGAGTCATAGCGACCTTGTGTAGTGCTTCCAAGGAGCAGCTGGTGGTTTGAACTGCTGACCTTGAGGTTCAAATAGACCTCATCCCGTGCTTATCCTACAGCACCACACCAGGACTCCAAACCATTCATTAAACTTCTCTATTTTATTGGCTGTATGTGGCACTGTGGGTTAATGTGCCAGACTGCAAAGCCGTTTGAACTGCAAGGTCGGTGGTTCAAGCTCAACAGCTGCTCCTCAGAAACCCTACATAGGGTCGCTATGGGTCAAAATCGACTCGACTGCACTTAACAACAACAAAAACAACTGTGTATGTAGTCCTGATGTGGTGCTGTGAGTTAATGCGCCAGACTGCAAAGCCATTTGAACTTCAAAGTTGGTGGTTCAAGCTCATCAGGGTCTCCTCGGAAACCCTATACAGGGTCGCTATGGGCTGGAAATGACTCGACGGCACTTAACAACAACAACTGTGTATGCATGGTTCAAAAATAACTTGTAAACCAGCATATATGTAAGCCACAGAACAAGAACTTTAGGAAAATCTTACAAAATAAAGAAAGGTCCTAGAATGGAATAATAAAGTGGTTCTCAAAGTGTAGTCCTCTGTACAGCACCATCAACATCACCTAGGAACTTGCTAGAAAGAATCCCAGAGCTACTGAATCAGAAACCGAAATTCTGGGGCCCAGCGATCTAAGTTTTAAAAAGTCCGTTGAGTGCCTGTGACACATGTAAAGTTTGAGAAACACTTGTTGTTGTTATGATGTACCATGGAGTCGGTTCTGACTCATACCGACCCTGTACAGGGTCTTCTAGGCTGTAAATCTTTATGGAAGCAGAAAGCCTCATCTTTCTCCCGCGGAACAGCTGGTAGTTTCGAACTGCTGACCTTAAGGTTCGCAGCCCGATTCATAACCCCTACGCTACTGGTAGACTGGAAAGTCTATGGTCTGTGAAGTCACAGAGTCTTGCATTTGAATCCTGATTCTAGTTCTAACTATAAGACATCAAGCTAATTATTTCTCTGGGTCTTGGTTTCCTCGTCTATAGAAAGGGAATAATAGCTATCTTAAAAGGTTGTGGTGAAGATATCATGAGGCAAGATTTTACATATTTATGTGTATATGCATCCATTCTAATACAGTTTCTAGCACGTGATAACTATAAAAAAATCTTTATCTTTACATTTGGGCAAAAGTATGCTTCCTTTTTTTAAAAATGTTTTATTGTGAATTTTTAATGTGATAGTTTACATGGGAGAACATTAGTTTTTACATTCATCTTATTTATATCGTTTCATTGCCATGGTTACAATCCCCTCCATGCATCATCAACCAACCAAAGGGTATACACTACAAGCCTGCCTCCCAGTCTGTCAGCACACAGCCCCTCTCCCTCTCTGTGTCCAAAGTCCCCAACTGCTCCATCTCTCCACGTCATCGTCTCTGCCTCCGTCTCAGGCATCACTGCTTCTCTGGGTAGGGTCTCCGCTCTTCTCCCTTGATGGTCCCAGGGACCTTCGCTCCTAAACTGAAAAGTTAACCACTCCCCTCCTTGCTACAAAACATCTACCTTTACAAATCCAACCCTCACAATCAGTCCTGAAAACAATTATTCACTATTGTATCACAAGAGACCTATCCACATTTCATTTCATCAGCCCAGCCTAGACAGATTAGATACTACTCAGTGGAGATTCTACCATTCTTCACACCCTCTTGAAAGCTTGTAAGCCAGTTAAAAAGCATTCTTTCTTATATGGAATATTTTATTTTACTTTTTAGGTAATGCATCAAAATTCTTACGTAAATAGATTAAAGGAAAGAATTCATGTGTGAATTGATTTGATTAAATCAAGCATGTTAAACATTGCTGGACTTTATTATAATATTAACATCATTAGTTAAAATACACATTTTCTAAGAAATAAGAAGTTTAACAGCAACATGGTACATTTGTTACAACTGATGAACCAATACTGATACATGAAAGTCCATAGTTGACATTGTTGTTGTATGCTGTTGAGTCTGTTCTAAGTGAACCTGTATAAGGTTTCTGAGAATGGTTGTTGAGTTTGAACTGCTGTCCTTACAGTTAGCAGTCCAGTGCTTATTCTACAGAGCCACACCAGAATTTTTAAGTTGCATCAGGGTACACGTTATGGGAACCCTGGTGTGGTGTTGTAGAGTAAGCACTGGACTGCTAACTGCAAGGCTGACAGTTCAAACCCACCAAGTCTTAGGATAACAGAGCAAGATGATATAAAATTAGACTTGCTTCTTGCCATAATACTGGCAACTTTACAGCAGCTCAAGAATAGTGCAAAGTCATTTCTTGGACCCTCCCCCTGTATATACACTTAACAAAAGGTTTTGATTCGCTGTATATACACTTAACAAAAGGTTTCATACACAATCGATCTTCAATTAATGCTTGCTAAGAATCATGCTAAGGAGTCCTGGTGTGGTGCTGCAAGATACTGCACTGGACAGCATGGTTGGTTGGAACCAAAAGGTTGGCGGTTGGAACACACTAGTTGCTCCCCAGAAACCCTAGACAGGGTCACTATGAGTTGGAACTGACTCAATGGCACTTAACAACAATAACAAGAAGAATCATCATGGTAAATTCAGGTCAAATATTATAGTTATCTGACTAGTAAAGAAATGACAGCATGAGGGTGGAGGGAGAATGTCTTACTCGGTATTATGGGTATTCACGATGGAGGTTAGTGATCCCAGGCGTTCCTCCAGAGTATTAATTCTATATCTCATGTAGAAGGTGGAGATGAGTAGTGCACAGACACTGGGCAGGCATTAAAAAAAAAAAAAGAAAGAAATTCTCAGTAGGTTAATGATAAGGACCTTATGGTAATAAACTGATAAACTCAGAGCCAATATTGTCAATTGGAGGCCAGGGATTTTCCAAATTTACTTGGTCAATGAGATTTACAAAGGTTTTGTTTCAAAGGCTGCTGTTTATCACAAAACCTTAAATTCAGAAGGGAACTTAAAGTCCTATAGCCCAAATCCTTCATTTTACAAACAATGACCATTCAATATGATTGCTCATGGTTACATCCAAGCTGGAGTACACAAGCCTGTGTTTGTCCTCCTAAGTGGGACTGTCTCCCTCTCCTAGGAGAACATGGCCAGGGAGTGCCCAGCCTTGTTCTCTGGTAACTCACAAATGCCCTGTTTCATTTGGAAAGTGGAAATATGCTCTTTGGTTGTGAGGAACAGCATAGAACTGGGTCGGGCAATTTTCAGAAGAATAACTGGTTATGGACTAGAAGCTGATGGGGACGTTTAACAAGTCAATGCCTAAATTCTCAGAAACATACTAAGACATTTAAAGTTGTTTTCCCACCTAGCACATATCCAAGGGACATGTGATAGATGGAAAAATAAGTAACAAGGAAAAATTGGTTCATAATTCACAGAACAGTTTCCCTATTGATAGTATCAACTCAGGACTTAGTCTTTTGCTGGATTTAGCATATCATTTTCCATTTCCATCTTTCCTTTTCAATACTTTCTTAAGCAAGAGGGAAATGAATAAGGAAATGGAATCTAAGCTTATCAAAGTAAAGTGTGGAACTAAGAGACAAAAATTGTCAAAGAAAATACTTGGATCCCATTACAGACACATGAGATTTGCAATGCCTCTTGGTTAGGTGAAGAGAACAAATTATCCCTTTAGAGAATTGAATCACTTTCTTAAGTCACTAGTAGTAAATTCATTTACTTACACAATGGCATAAACTATCAGAATATGGTGGAGAGTCAGACATTTCTGAGACTTAACTTTGTGTAATATTCCAATGGGTTCTGACTGACCTGTTGGGTGCACAAAAAGAGACAGTTTTAAAACCATAACACACCTATTCATCCAGCAATAATCCTTTGGGGAAGAGGCACTTGAAATAGAGACTTTACCCCAGGAAAGGAACAGCAGAAAAAATACTACCTGAAAGTTTCCAACCAGCCAATAATTATAATAGCAACTCCTTAGTCAATAATTATTATTACTTCACTATTCATTCAATAAATAATTACTGAGTACTTTCTTTGTGTGAAACATTGTGTTGGAGTCAATGGTTAACTTGCTCTCATGCTGGCATAACTGGTAAATAATTATTATATAATTGTTGTTGTTGTCAGGTGCCATTGAGTCGGAACCGACTCATAGTGACCCCATGCACAGCAGAACGAAACAATGTCCGATCCTGGGCCAACCTCACTACCGCTGCCACACTTGATGCCATCAATGATGCCACCTGGCTGATCCATCTCGTTGGGGGTCTTCCTCTCTTTCTCTGCCCCTCCATCTTACCCAGCATGACAACCTTCTCTAGCGACTTCCCTCCTGGCAATATGTCCAAAGTATGAGAGACGAAGTTTAGTCATCTTGATATAATTACTAAATAGGAAATCATTCAATACTTTGAAATTTACCTACAATTTTTGAATTATAATCTCAAAGTATTGAGAATAGTGAAGTGATTCCCAGGGGAGCTATTCAGCTTTGTATTCCCAACATTAAAGCACTTGGGTGCTGTTTGCTGAATGAATAAATAAACAATATGCACAGACTTACAGTGGGAAGTTGGGGGAAGGCTGTCATAAATGGAAATGTTGTTAAGCATTGTGGAATTGGTTCCCACTCATTGCCACTATGTATAGGGTTTCTGAGGTGCAGATGGTGGGTTTGAGCTGCCGACCTTGTGGTGAGCAGTTCAGTGCTTATCCTATACTGCCACACTACAATTTAGGATCCATTAAAATTTACAAACAGATGTTAAGAAAAAATCTACTTCCTACCATGTAAAGGAAGACTCTTCGCTTTTCCTTCAGCCATTCTGTTCGCATGGACATCTGCCCGAGTTGGTTTTGCTTCTCCTTTGGAGACACTCAGAACTGCCTGGGAGTCTGTCAAATGGAAATCTATCAAGCCAAAACAGGACTAGGTAAATTTTCTTCTCAATACATGTAGAAAACATAGGGTCAACCTCAAAACAAATCAATCTCTTAATAGATTATAATGCTCGAGAATATAAATGAATCCTCTTATAAGTTGACTGAAGTGGATGGGGGTAAGTCATAAATGATATAAGGACAGTTTGTACCCCACTGACACCCAGGGGCAATTCAGCTATAACAATCATATTACTTAAATGAATGGTAGGAAAATAAATATTCTTCTTTTCTAACCACCTCAATATTTAGGAGATAAATGTAAATAAAGAGAGACTGATTTTCACCAGATAGCTTATTTACCTTTAACTTTAACTACCCTTTCTCCAGATTTCTTTCCCAGATGATAATTAGGAAGATAGGTGTTCTTTTTGTTTGTTTTTTTAAAAAACTTTTTAAAGGGGTGGGAGGGGATGTTTTGTGTAGGATTAAGTTCTGATCAAAATACAATAATTTCCAGACCTCGTGAGTTCTCAGATTCTGGAGTCTGAGAGCCAGAACTGCTGTATCCTTCCATGTCTTGTCTTCTTTGCTCAACCACTCCATCCAGATCTGAGAATTCGTCATTGAAATCCTGAAGGGAAATAGTGAAATGCAGAGAGTCCAATATTCCCTTATTAAACAGATAGGCTTTTGCAACTCCTAGGCTTTTTACTCAGATGCCCCTATAAAGGAGTCCTGGTGTGGTGCTGTGGGTTAATGCGCCAGACTGCAAAGCTGTTTGAATTGCAAGGTCAGTGGTTCAAGCTCACCAGCTGCTTCTTAGAAACCCTATACAGGGTTGCTATGGGTCGGAATCAACTCAATGGCACTTAACAACAACAACAGTCCCTATAAAGGAGTCCTGGTTTGGCGCTGTGGGTTAATGAGCTGGAGTGCGAAGTTGGTTTGAACTGCAAGGTTGGTGCTTCAAGCTTACCAGTTGCTCCTCAGAAACCCTATACAGGGTTCCTATGGGTCAGAACTGACTTGATGGCACTTAACAACAACAACAGCCCCAATAAAATTCAGAAAAGAAGGATTACCCCATACTACTGGTTTCTTCCCAATAGATTGCTTAGTACAGTAAAGCCTAAGAGAGCTGGAACCTGTGTAAGGTAGAAACCTGTCAGAGAAGAAAAACTTGAAACATGTTTTCTCTAAAACTAATGATCTTATTAAAGGTGGAAAACTTGGGAGACCTGGAAAAACAAGGCAGTCTCTTCACGTTCCAGCTCCCACGGTTTCACTGTATGTGGTTACTGAATGTGAGGTTTTTCTGGGAAGTTAGAATTATGTCAAACAGTGGCCAACAGCTTTGAAATAACAAATGTCTAGAAAAGAATTGGAATGCCGGTGATTGAAAAGGCTCAAGCGAAAAGCTAGAGACACCTCATTAGCACTTTGTAATGAGAGATACTGGATGCTATTGACAATACTAAGAAAAAGAGTAGACAGAAAGCTCTAAATTCATGTTTGGATATGTAGACACAGAGAAAGGTATTTCTAAACGATAGTTTAAAGAAAGTATTAAAAACAGAAGAGGGAAAATGGCTTTAGCAAAAGAGACTCTAAAAGTTTAAGCGTTTTTCTTCACTCAACAAAACCAGCAGAAAGTAAAATAAAATCAAGTGAGTGCTTTCACATTTAAGTAATGGGGAGGCGTTCGAGGACTAAGAGAAAAAGCAGAGATGCATCACTTTGTATGAAGTGAAGCAACCTACCCATTCCCATTGAGTTGATTTCAACTCATAGTGACCCATAGAAGGTTTCAGTGACTAAATCTTCATGGGAGCAGGTAACCCCATCATTCTCCTGTGGAGCGATTAGTGGGTTTGAACAGATTTGCCTATTTGGGACATTCCATATAAATAGAACTATATAACATGTGAATGTGCCCTTTTGTGTCTGGATTTTTTTACTTATAATGTTTTCAAGGTTCATTCATATAATAAATAGCATGTATGAGTGTTCATTCCTTTTTACAGACAAATAATATTCTATTATATGGATATGGAGAGCATGGTAACTCCCTACAATAAGCAATGGACTGGGAACCACAAGGTCGGCTGTTTGAGCACACCAAGTGCTCCGTGGGACAAAGATGAGGCTTTCTGCTCCTGCTAAGATTTAAAGCCTCAGAAAACCAAAACTGACTTGATAGTACTTAACAGCAACAACATTATGGGCATACCACATTTGTCACTTGATAGACATTAGGATTGTTTCTACTTTTTGGTTATTATGAATAATGCTGCTATAGACATTTTTATACAAGTTTTTGTATAAACATGTTTTCAATACCATGACTTTTTGTTATAATTTATTGGTTGTTGTTGAAACTCATTACTTTTTAACAACTCTGAGAAAAGGTTTGTAGATGCTGAAACTTAGGACTCATGTTCCTTCACCAAAGGTATTGAACACTAATTATTTTGATTATCTGACTAGGACTCTCTTGAGCAAACATTGTAGGTATAAATCTTGAACAAATTTGGGTAATTACACCCTCCCCTCCCCCACTCCCCCACAGTCCACAGTCAACAAAGTATAAGGGAATCAAAGAATCTTTCTGCCTTTCACTTAGACATGATAGGGTACGATCATCTTCTCTAGTGAGCTCTAAATCTTTGAATGTGAAAACTAATTTTGATGTTTGCTAGAATTGTTACAGTGTGTACTAACACAGTACCTCGAACATGGCAGATATTCATTAATTTGGGAGATGAATTGTGCCCTACTCCAAAAGGATTTGTGAATCCTCTAAAACACCAAACCTCTAAACATGCAAACAGAGTAGGATGCTATGAATACCCTCAATTGCCAGTCATTCCCCAAGATAATTCCCTGTCAAGTTTCTTTTATAGGAAAAACCTTCAGAAAAATGCGTATGACTTCATATCATCCCCACTTTTTCAGGACAGAAATACCTTACTCCTTCAACTGTGTCTCAAACAGCATAGTCTGATGTTCTTCCTCCAAAAAATAACTCCTAAGGGTTGCTATAAATTTGAATTTGACTCCACAGCAATGTTTTGTTTTTGTTTTTTGTCCATATTCCTTCTGTATCCTAGCCATGTGGTATAAGGAGAAGTGAAATTGAAGGACATATTCCCTGTCTTTTGCATTTAGATAGTTATGTAGGCAACCCACCAGAGGTAGAGATGAAGGGCGGTCTGCCCGGAAACTGTTCTCAGAAGACGGATTGGGGCTGTTACCAACGCTTGTATTCTGAAATTATTGGAATAAAATAAAACAAAACAAAAAAATCAGACACACAAAATATAAAAGCAACACAGTAACTTAGGTTCTGAGATGTTATACTCACATCTAAGTGTCCACATACAGACTTTAGCAATTTGTAAGTTGAATCTCTGGAGAGTAAGGAGACAAATATATACTGAAAAACAAAATAGAACAATTATTTGCTGATAATGCCTATAAACTGATGAGATGAGAGCGTTTAGACTTGAGAAAGGCTTATATATATGTATATATATATATATGTATATTTATGTCATTTTCAAATGACATAAAACATTCTTTGATTTGTATTTTCATTCCTTTTACCCCAACATTCAAATTTTATTCCATTCTTAAAGTAAATGGTCCCCTACAATAGCAACAAAACCTCCAAGTAATTTAAGTCATAAAGACATGTAAACAAAACGAAGGCTGCTGATATTTGCCATGTCCTCTTTAAAGTCTCTCCCCCTCCTTTTAATTTTTATCTTTTAAGGCATCTAACAAAGGAGTCCCTGAGTGGTGCAAATGGTTAGCATGCTTGGCTGCTAACCAGAAGATTTCAGGCTTCAATCCACCCAGAGGTACCTCAGAAGAAAGGCATGGTGATCTCCAGAAAAATCAGCTATTTGAAAATACTTTACAATACATAGTCACCATGAGTTAGAAATTACTCAAGGGCAAGTAGAAAACAAAGAAGCAAACACACAAAAAATAATTCCTAGGCATGTGCTTTTTCAGTTCTGACTTAGATTTTTATTGACAATTTTCAGTGGCTTTAATAGGAAACCTTTTTAAGTACTTATAGATTCTTTCTGGCACACATATGGAGATTTTGTAGTGAATGTCTGTGGTAAATAGTAAAATCTGAGCTAGACAAGGAATTTGGAGATAAATAACATAAGGAAAAATGGTTTTACCATAACATTCACTTGGCTTAGGGTAGTTTGAAAAACAAGTTCAGAATATATAGAAACTTACTCTTGCTCTAATTGATCCATAGAAGTGTTTCAGATTCTCTTTTGATAAGTTTGTCATTGTCATTCTCATTCACTAACATGAAAACTTGATAAAACTTGATGTAATTTCTAAGCAAGTATTATAATCCAAAGTAGTTGTCTAGTTGGCACTAGACAAAACTGGCTGCCAATTTTGGTTCTGATACCGCCTAACTTGGTAATACTGGCAAATCGCTGAATCACTTTTAGCTTCAGCTTTCTTAATAACACCTATCCCTATGTTGTTGTTGTTAAGTGCCATTGAGTTGTTCTGACCTCAGCGTTTGCAAGGAGTGACTGGTGAGTTTGAATCACTGGCCTTGCAGTTCAAACCAACCTTGAGGTCAAGTGCTTATCCTACAGTGCCACGCCAGGACTCTCTTAATAGTGTGTAAAATGAATAGTCAGAATAAATGTGAAAATACAAGTATTCAGCATAGTGCCTGGCAAGGAATAAGTACTCAATTCTTGTTGGCAAGCATTATTTAAAAAAAAAAAAAAATCAATGATAAATTACATATTAATATGTTTCTTAGCCGATCAGAACAGCCTCTTTTTTCCTTTCCTTTCCTTTTCTTTTCACCACAAGTTATAAATGTCTAAGAAATATGGTTAGAAATAGAATGTCAAGTTGAAATAAACTCCACTCTCAATATCTCTGATTGGACGTGTCAGGGGTAAGCCAAGAATCAATGACAGCTCCAAAGTTTCTGTATGGAAGAGAGCAGTGAAGTCAACCAAGTAGCAAAGAAGGGGTAGGAGCTAGTCCTGAAGCTGCCACTGCTTGACAAGTACAAGGTGGGCATATCTGGGATGGCTTTGGGGAGGTAGGAACTGAGTCTCCAACCCTAAGGACTCCTGTTTCATGGTGTCCTACCCTGTCCACAAGGTTACAGTTGTCATTTTTGTTTTTAATGTTAAAAAATCGATATGTCTGTTTAGCCTGACCTAACATGTCAGGAAAGTTAGAAAAAAAAAGTTTTTTTTTAACCTTGGTCAAGCAATATGACCAAGTAACTGGTATAATTAAGCCAGCAAGAAATTATGAATTGGCAACACTTTATAAATCTAAAGGCCATACTTTTTTGCCCCTAAATTTCATTTTGTTGTTGTTGCTGAGAATATACATAGCAAAACATATGCTAATCTGTTTATACATGGACAATTTAATGATTGGATTATTTAAATTGTGCAATCACTCCCATCCTCCTTTTTTGACTCGTTTCTCCCCTATTAACATAAACTTGTCACCTCATAAGTTTCCTATCTAATTTTTTGAGTTACGGTTGTCATTTCAATCCCATACAAAGAGTTCTTTTTTTTAAATGTTTTATTGTGAATTATGTGATAGTTCACATGGGAGAACAATAGCATTACATTCATCTTATTGTATATTGTTACATTGCCATGGTTACAATCCCCTCCCTGCATCATCAACCAACCAAAGAGTCTACCCCGTAAGCCTGTCCCCTATAAATAGTTCTTAAACTTGCATAAAGCTCAAGGCAGATATATTTTATTAGTTAAACTAAACTATTGTTTGGTTTTAAGATGACTTCAGGGGATACTTTTGGTTTAAAATGAAAAGATTAACCATTCAGTCTTTCTGGTTTCATGGCAAAAGAGGCAATTATTCATAAAGGCAATTGGCCATATATTCCGTATCTTCTTTCTATTACTGATTATCCTTCTTCCTTTGTTGCTCCAATTGTTGTGCTTGGATTGGTTGGTTGGTTGGTTGGTTATGTGCCATGGAGTCGGTTCTGACTCATAGCGACCTTGTACATGGTTTCCGAGGCTATAAATCTTTATGGGAGCAGAAAGCCTCATCTTTCTCCCACAGAACAGCTGGTAGTTTCGAACTGCTGACCTTGTGGTTCACAGCCCAATTCATAACCACTACGCTACCAGTGCTCGGATGGTCACCTGCAAACTATTACACCCCAGGCTCTATGAAATTAACCTGGAGGTAGAATCAAGCCCAACCCACTGCCACTGAGTTAATTCCAACTTACAGTGACCCTGTATAGGATTTCTGGACTGCAAATTTCAGTTGGAACCACAAGATCACCAGTCACTCCTTGGAAACAATATACAGGGTCTCGATGAGTTGGAACCCACTTGACGGCACTTAACAACAACAATATAGAGTTTCTAAGGCTGTAAATCTTTATGAGAGCAGAAAGTCTCATCTTTCTCCCATGGAGTGTCCTTTGGGTTTGAACTGCCTACCTTATGATTAGCAGTTCAGTACTTATCCTATAGTGCCACCAGGGCTCCTTAGGAGGTAGATTAGAAGTATTCAATACATTATTAGGCCAAGAGACTGGGATGTTCTATATATAGAATATTTCCTGATTCACTACTGGGGATAATGGCAGTTTAGGGTACTGGTCCTTGGCAAGAGGTCCCTGAGGCAAAGGAGCACAGAAGAGGAGGACAATGTCAGGATGCTCCTGTTCTGCACATACTCACCCTGTCAGTGACTGTGGCTATAACCAGGGCATTTGGCACCAGAAGAGCAGTTTTGGTTTTCTTTATTAGGGTTACTGAGAGAGCCGGAATGGAGATCTGAAACAGAATAACCAAGTAAGTACTGGTTTAGACTTCACAGAACAGCATTTAAAAACTTCATGTTACACTTTAAGGTAAAGGAAGATAGATAAATCATTTAATCGAACTCAGAAGCAAGTTCTTCAGCTTCCATGAAGAAAACTAGATCTTAAAGAGAGTGGCACGGGGTATGTCACCGAGTTCTTCAAATTGGTGTTTGCAAAACCAGGGGATAAATCTGGGTGTAATTATACTGGAAGGTCTTGGTAGGAGAACCTTTATCTCTAAATAGACAAAGGGATAGAATGCAAAATGTACATTTCTTTTTAAAGCTAAATCCAAGGCTCTAATGAAATTTCCCTCTGTGGTCCCTGACTCTGTACTAACCCTGACAAATCTATGCTCCTCTGTTTCTCAGACACCTGTGGATGGGGAAACTCAGAAAAGCACTGGTCTAGTAGAAAGATCTCTGGGTGGAAAATCGGGGACCTGAATTCTCAGCTCTGTTCTGTTATTATCTACATGACCCATCAGCTACTAGACCTTGTAAGGCATACTTTCTAGGCCTTAGTTTCCTGATTTGTAAAATGGAGTTAATCTTACCCACGTCCCATGATTTTATGTGGTTTAAATGAGATAGTGCATGCAAAATGCCCAGCACTCATTAAAATTTCTTTCATTTCCTTATGTGTCGTAGAAAAGGAAGATGTCGAAATGAAAGAACTCTCAAATTCTTTTCAGAGTCAAGCAATAAAGAATAAGTATAAAAACAATTGTAGCCACTATCATTATTAATATCTACTTACCATATGAGAATGTCACTGCGTTATAAGAATCCTATAAAGTAGGCAATATAAGGAAATTTCTTGAAAGGAATATGTTGTACTCAAGGTCACACATATAAGAAGCTATAAAGATAGAATCTGAACCAATTTGAGGCAAATGTGGGTTCTTTTCTACATAATAAGCTACAAGACTATATCAGATGTCACAAAAAAATAACATGTTTTTGATACAAATTTTTTTTCCAAACCTTTTATTGCCGTTTGGGTAAAAGTTTACAGAATAAATTAGTTTTCTATTCAATAATTTGTACATATTTTGTTTCAGAACATTAGCTGCAATCCCCTCAGTATAAGAACACTCTCCCTACACCCCCCTTTGAATTCCCTATTTCCATTTATTTGTCCATCTTTCCTGCCTCCTCTTGCCTTGTGAGCTTTGCTCTTGGGCAAAGGTTTCACAAATTCTGAAAGAGATCAATGTCATTGAGGAAGAGAAGGCTTCATATGTTAGTACTGCCAGTATGACAGAAGAAGAATGAACTTTTAATGTTGAAGACTGTCATTCATATTTGGATTTAGTAGATGGCATTTTTCTATGGTCTCAAAGTTCTGGACGGGAATATGAGGGAAGAATGAGGCAAGTGAGATATTTTAAAAAATCTACTTTGTCAAAGAACTATACCTACCAAAAATTTAAAGGCGTGAGACAATTTAGTTGTTATAAATTGGGATAATTTTGGAAAAAAGAACTTCAGACACATCAAATAGATGATGATATAAAAAATGAGCTCCCCCCCCCCTTTTTTTTTTCTGAGCAGGAACACAAACATGTAGTGACAAGAGCTATAAATTAAGGTTTTTCATAATCTAATGCATAGGACACTTTAAGAAGGAGTTTTCAATCAACTGTTTCATGAATGGAAGATTGTAAGTAGGTAACATTTGTGAAATAAAGCATAAATCACTTTGCACTTTGAACTTAGACAGAATGTGATACTCGCGTGCTAATGTTGCTATATTTGAAAATACTGACTGGCTGACTAAAAGACCCTGATTAAATTAAAGCTACACTTTGTTAAAGGAGCTCTGGTAGCGCAGTGGTTACAAATCGGGCTGCGAACCTTAAGGTCAGCAGTTAGAAACTACCAACTGTTCTGCAGGAGAAGGATGAGGCTTTTTGCTCCCGTAAAGATTTACAACCTCAGAAACCCTGTACAGGGTCACTATGAGTCAGTTGTGACTCCATGGTACATAACCACCACACTTCGTTGAGTGAGTTGCTTAGAAATTTCCTTTTCCTAGAGCAACTGTTTGGGAGCCTTCAGCTCATACTGGATCATACTGGACTAAGGTCAGTGGAAAACGAGCAAAATACTAAACAGACCTGAATTATAAATCTTCTAAACTACATCCTTAGATTTTCAGCCTCCTACTTCTGTAGATTACATATAATATGCAAAAGTAATCCTGGTGTATCTATTCCTTATAATACCCAGCAATGCTTTTAGTTTCTTTATGTTAGTTTTCAGGTAAAAGTAGGATTTTGAGACTACTGCTAGTATCATATTAGCTTCTTACACTGCCTTCGTGAATTACTTATCCTTTATTGTTGTTAATAGCACTGGACTGTGAAGCACAAGGTCAGCAGTTCAAACCCACCAGCTGCTCTTTGGAAACTCTACACAGAGTTGCTATGTGTCAAAACGGACTCAACAGCACTTAATAACAGTTGTTTTTAAGATCCAGAATGCCAGTGGGCCTTTTCCCTTCTTATGGCACTATTCCTAGGTCCACAGGTTAGGAGGTGGGGCCTAGGAAGACTGCCAGCATTTCATGGGCTTCTCCACCCCTAAGGCTGTATTTAATGAATAGACCTTATAGTCTACGGATATGTGATTTCTTGAGTTGTTGTTGTGTTCTTTCAAGTAGGTTCCAACTCATAACGATCCTGCAGAGGGTTTCTGAGGCTATAAACCTTTACAGGAGCAGAAAGACTAATTTTTCTCCTGAGGGATGACTGGTGGGTTAGAACCTGCAGAAGTGGTCCAGTGTGTAACCCAGTATGCTACTCTTTGAGACTAGACCTTAAATGTTCCAATGCCTGCTCATTTTGTGCTGGTGGTGGTATAAAGTGAGTGCTAGTAAGTTGCTTACTAAAGTATAAAATATAACATTTCTGGAAAAAAAAAAAGTTTTGGTTTTAACATATATCTTTGAAACAAATTGTAGGCACTTGTCTAGGTGAACATACTTTGAATGTTCTTTAATGATATTGGGATAAAAAATTTAAGAGTATAGCTGTACACAGGTAAATGTATATATGTATAGGGAAATGAGTAATACAGTGGCATTTAGGGTAAAATTAGAGACATCTGGAGACATTTTGAATCTGTTATATTTGGGACACAGTTAAGTTGGCATAAAAGTATAATGATAACTAAAATATTTATAAATTTAATTTATCCATAATTTGTTATTGTTGTTGTTAAGTACTGTGGAGGTGGTGGGTGTGGTTCTAACCCATAGCAACTGTGTATAGGGTTTCTGAGGAGTGGCTGGTGAGTTTCAACCCCCTATTTTGCTTATCCTACAGTGCCACACTAGGATCCCTTATCAATAACAAATATGTATTAAAAACAATATTCACAATATGCAATAAATTGCAGTGTTAGTTTTTTTTTTTTCCTTAAATTATACCAACCTTAGTGTCTCTTCCAAAGACCTTCGAGTGAAAACAAATCCAGTTTTCTGACACAAAGAGCTTTCCTTGGTATAGTATTTCTTTTTGTAGAGCACAGGTAAAGCCTGGGAAAATAGATATAAGTAAAGCATCATTTAGAATTCCCTCTAAAATAAAAATTTTACAAACAGACATTTTAGTGACTCAGAGACAGGAAGATTTACAGCCTTGGAAACCCTATAGAGCAGCTCGAGTCTGTCCTATAAGATTACTGTGAGTTTGAATGAACTTAACAGCAATGGATTTTATAGTGGCCTCTGGGGACCTACTACTGTAGCTTAAATTTCATCACAATCCAATCACATATATTGCAGCAGTGTATATGGAAGGCAAGGATATAATTTTGGAGCCATCTTACATTATTCCACATCATGTGGAGTTTCTCATTCAAGTTCTCATTCTTCTCTTCTATCTTTCATGGTCCTGAGTGAGAGCTAATGAAACGGGCACTATTTCAGAAGCCTAATCGCCTGATCCAAGCCATGGTATTTTCAGTAACCTCATATGGATGTGAAAGCTGGACAGTTAATAAAGAAGACCATAGAAGAATTGATGCTTTTGAATTATGGTGTTGGAGGAGAATATTGAAAGTGCCATGGGCTGCCAAAAGAACCAAGAGATCTGTGTTGGAAGAAGTGCAGCCAGAGTGCTCCTTGGTGGCCAGGATGGCCAAACTTCATCTCTCATACTCCAGACATATTGTCACTAGGGATCAGTTGCTGGAGAAGGATATCATGTTTGGTAAGGTGGAGGGTCAGAGACAAAGAGGAAGACCCTCGACGAGATGGATTGCCAAGTGGCAGCATCAATGGACTCAAGCATGGCAACAGTAGTGAGGTTGGCCCGGGATCGGGCAGTGTTTTGTTCTGCTGTGCATAAGGTCACTTTGAGTCGGTACCGAATCGATGGCACCTAACAACAACAACAAATCTCCTTAGTGACTCAATCTCAAGTCCATGCCCTCTGGCCCCCCGAAAACTAATTATTGTAATTAGCACCTTTCAAATATTTAGCTTAAAAAAAGTTTAAAACGGTCAGAACTTACTTTGCCTTAATGGTTCCTCAGTTGGGACATCAAGAAACAACTTGTGAAAGTGCATATTGGCCTTGTACTACAAGGAGAACAAAATACAAGCATCACTGCTCTAACTTTTTTTTTTGTGTGTGAAACATTACCAATTCCATTTCAATCTAAATTAAATAACACAGTGTAGAGTCTCCAACACAATCCTTCATTGGAAAACATAGATGGCAGGACACAAAGTGTTTCATACTCCAGTTAGACTAGTGACATCTTGGTTGGACACATACATTTATAATAACACAGTTGGTGGCCAGTTTTCTGCTGAGAAATAGGACTGAACAAGAATGTCCTTGATAAGAATCCAGCTGGGATTCTAGGGAGGCTCACAAAAGAAGATGAGTAGATCCCAGGGCAAAAGGGCACACATCAGGCAGAAGAGTACAGTTAAAGCTTTGTAATCAGACAAATTCAACTGAGTTGAAGTGTGGGCTCTCCCTCTTACTTGGTGTGTAATCATGACCAAGTCACTTAACCTCAGTTTCTTTGTGTGTGTGTGTATGCCAGTGTGTATACTCCTGCCTCACAGGGAAGCCATATGGCTTACATAAGAGAATACATGCAAAGGACCTACTGCCTGGGAAAACATATGGGAACAATTACTACTATTGTTGTGAAGGCATCTCTTCAGCCAGCCTCAGAGGGAGATGACTATCAAGACAAGTTAGATTTTATACCAAAAATGTAACTCACTAAGAGTCTGAAATGCTACCAATCCCTTCATTTTCAAGGCTTCTGTTTCTATACCAACGACAATGTAGAGATGGCAATTTACAGTTTGTAAAAGTGCTTTCACAAACATCATCCTCACAATCACCTTGTGAACCTGGTGTCCCCATTCCAAGAACTGGGACACGATGCCTCAGGAATATGACTGATTTAATCAGCAACACACAACTATTATTAATAGGTAACAGAGCTGGGTCCTTCTTCTAAAAGACCTCTCTTCCTCATAGGATGCTTTTGATGGAAGAGTCTTATGAGGAAAAGACTAAAAGTAAGCACAAATATGTCTTTGATATGTTATCCAACGTACAAATAGTCTTAAAGAAAGACTGGGCTATTATTGCAATAAAACAGAGCTAGAGAGAACAGAGCATCAAGATGATAGATGGTCCCTGAGAGAGTCAACTATTTTACACATAAACACCTCCTATAAAGAGAGCTACCATATGCTATTTTTGGGAGCACTTTTTCACCCAGAGAGTTGCCTTCATTAAAACTAAGGATTTTGTTTCATTAAAACTAAGGATTTTGTTTTCAATGACATCATGAGTGTTGGTTGTACACTTGATTAAAAAATATCCCAGACCACACTCTTTAAAAAATGGCAATGCACTAAAAGGTTGTTTTTTTTTAATGTGTGGGATAGGGGCAGTAATCGAATTAGGAAACCAAACAAATGCAGTATAATTCTTAATTGGATCCTGGAGAGGAAAAGATACTTTTATAAAGGGAATTCATTCCTACAATCATGGGAACTTGAATATACATTTTATATTCATAATATTTTTGTATGTTTAATATTTAGCTAGGGAACGAGGTGGCTCTATACAATAAACATTGGTCTGTGAACTACATGGTCCATGGTTTGAGCTTGCCAGCTACTCCGCAGGGGAAAGATGAGGTTTTCTTGAATATCTAAAGTCTTGGAAACCAAATACAGGATCACAAAACATATTTAGCTAAATTTATTGTGTGTGCCAACAGTTCTTCCCCCTACCAGGCTCAGGAGATACATGCTCAAGTAGTAGGTGTGAAGTGTCTCAAAAAAAAATAAGTAAATAAAAGGAAAAAAAAAAAAAAAATCCCAGCCCAGTAAATGTGCCACACTCTTTGACACTGGGCTTTGTTCCTATCTGTGTATTTTAGAACGGAACTAAAATGACTTCTAGATGAGAATGATGACCCTATTCATAGGTTTTCCTCCTCTGTGTGAAGATGAATAACTATTCAGCCAATTGCCTTGTCACACTCTTTAAATGCAAGGATGTCATCCCTCTCCTGTTCCTGGCTAATTATTAGATAAGCACATGATTCTGGTTTGGTCTCTGCTCTCTGGGTTCTTGCCAGAGTTAGGGATCAGAACCTGGAACTCACTGTCCATCATTACGTGTTGAAAGGTCAGTTGTGAAAGATAATATTGAGTTTCTGACCGTCCAAACCATAGGCTCTGAGGATCAGACTTTAGCCACCTAGCAGACATAGCAAAATGTCCCTTTTCTAATTATTCAGTTATGCTGGTTAGTAATTCCATACATGAGCCCTGGATACCCACAGATAAATGTAAAAACCTTCCCTAAAAGCCGAGACTGTAAATTCCAAAAAGGCAAAGTTCCCCGCCCCAAAAAGCTAAAGAGGATATAGAGAAACTGATGGTATGTGGAGGGGATTATAATCAATGTAATGAAACAAGGTATATGAATGTTTGAATGTGAAACCGATGATGTGCCCTGAAAACTTTCACTCAATCCACAATAAAAACCTTAAAAAAAAAAAAAAAAAAGAAAGATAATATTGATAGAAGACTGACTGGAGGAACTGAAGCCTGTGTGTTCTAAAACATTCTCTCTAACCTACGCCTAAATTCATCCTGACCAGCAGGAAGCTGCTCATGTGGGTTCTTTCTTTCCATCGGCCTCAGTACTTCCGTCATCCTCTGAGATAGTACACATTCCATTTCCAAATTACCTGGCTGGAAGACGAAGACTTCTTCCTTTCAGTTTTAGAATCAGCTTTACTTTCTGTTTTACAATCGTTCTTATCACCTGCTACGGAGGTACCATCAAAACTGGATTTCGACCTGGGAAAAGAAAGCCCACGGACTTGATAAGATGGATATTTTATGCTACGTTATTAATTTTCTTATAATCTTAATTACTATATCATGTCACAAGAACACTGGACATTTCATTTTCCTCTTCTAGACATCGATAATCATTCAGGATACTCTTGAGGCATTTACATAGAATGTGTTTTAGGAGGTTGCAATGATTTCACAAGGCTGTCTTGAACTGTAGAAGTGGTAAATTATAGAAGGAAGAAATAATGATCGAGCTGTGAAAGTAATTATATCATTTCAAAAGTGTTTTAATCAGTGCAAAGATGAGTACTGCAGGCAAATTAATAAACAAAATTGCTGCTATAGCTCAATCAAAGAAGATTTTTATTTAAAAATTCTATTAATATTTTACAAGTATTAATTGAGTAGAGCATTTTGCTAAACGCCTAGGGGCACACAAGGCAGTCTCTATCCATAAGGAGCCTGGGCACAAATCAAGCTTTTTTTTTTTCTTTTTTCACAAGGGCTATGTAGGCTTTAACAGCAAAGCAATGCAATAATAGAAGTTAGGAGACAATATATAGATAATAAGTCCAGCGGTAGGTAAGAGAAAGGTTAATAGAACAATGTGGATTAATATGTTGGGCCTTTTAGGGTGAGCAGAATGGAAATGAAAAAAAGATAGACAAAAAAACATCGCAGGCTGGGGAAATAGTAAACGGGAACTCTGGGAAACAAAAGAACACCCTTGGAAGTCAATTAAGTCTTCCTTTGTTTATTAAGGGCAGATGCTAGATCTCCAGCAGCATTTCCCACTAAGGTAATTGTAGTCCTAGTTTTTTATTTCAGTAGTTGTTGTTAAGTGCTGTCCAGTGGTTCTGACAGATAGTGAATGTGTATATGGCTTTCGAGGGGCAGCCGATGAGTTTGAACCGCCGACTTGCAGTTTAAACTGACCTTATGGTCCAGCGCATTATCCTGCATTGTCATACCAGGACTCTATTTTAGTAATTGCATGAATTTACACATATCTTCGTTCAAGCCCACAACTGAAAATGTTCACTTCAAATATGAATGCATGTGTGATTTTTAGAAGTATGTAGCTAAGCAAGTTTTATTATAAACTTATATGGTTGTTTTATTGTTTATTGGAGGAATGACACATAAAATCCATGATTGCACAATGCTATTTCTTACAATGAGCAGATTTAAGACTCCTGTGTAATTCAGGTGGTGTACAGGTGTGACAGAAGGGCAGGAATGACTGAAGTGTGGGAGACACTGGGCTCTGGTTTGTTGAGCTGTGAAATCATCATCACATGTATCACTCACCCTATGTTTCCTAGGCCCTTCAAGCCCTTACTGCTCTGAACTCTATGATGCTAAAAGTCACAGATAAAATTCCTCATTAGTTTAAGGTAAACAGATTTTTGAATTTAGTGACAGGCCATTGCATCTGTTGTTGTTAAGTGCCATAGAGTCGGTTCCGACCCACAGTGACCCTGTATAGGGTTTCCTAGGAGCGAATGGTGAGATTGCATCTGTTGGCAGGTATACATTCCCATAGAACCCTGGGGATTAATTTTGGGGAAAATAGAAGTAAACACTTGTACTTTGCTTAAAGATAAAATTATTTCTACAAAGGTCAAATTGTATATTATCTATACCATTGACAGATTTGAATTTGAATTATGTATACTATTCACCGATTTGGAAGTTTAGTAAATGCAAATGGAATTGCTGAGGAAATAATCATACCTTTTAAAAAACCATGGGCTGTCAGCAAATATGAGAAGGAGGGTAGATCTACTCTTGGTAATTGGAAAAGACACAAACAGTAAAAGGGTTTGTCTGCATAACATTGACCTCAGAGGGTGGGGTGCTTATTTATGTAATATTATTTTTTGTGAGTCTTTCCAACATCTATTCTCACTTTCTACAGGTAATTACAGAGGTATATCTAAGGTATGGCAGGTATGGCACACTCCCTGGGCACCACTTGAAGAGGCCCACTGATCAGTATCTGTTAACTTGGCCATGACCCAATATCCTTCTTCCAAGATGGTGGATATAGAAGTGTAGGGAGGGGGTGTACAGAGGGGAAAACTTGCTCCTCAAGGTACAAGGCCAAGGGGGCACCCGAAGAGGCATAGAGAGACATTTTGAAGTGCCACAAATATGAAAGGCACCTGACTGAGGCAGTTGATCCATAGGAGGGAAGGTGTTTTTACTGATGCTTGCTGTTATCTATGTCTACTTGTTTTTAAATTGAGTGGGGGCAGGAGGGAAACTTAGAGATTATCCCTGGGCCCTGGTTACCTCTGTTCATTCTTAGTGTTGCTGCTGTTAAGTACAGTCAGTCGGTTCCAAGTCACAGTGAATCAGTATAGGGTTTCCGAGGAGTGGCCAGTGGGTTTGAACTACCAGGTGGCTTTTAGCATCATCAAACCAATCAATATTGTAGTCCAGGGTTTATCCTACAGCTCAGGGGTGCAATGTCAGGGCTTGCCATAAGTACCATTATTATCAGCAGATACACCTTGGAATGACTATGAGCAAGGCCAGGAGCCCAGTATAAAATGAAAATGTGGGGCCCTTATTAAACAATGAAGACTATCAAGACAGTGACAGCCGAGCATTAAACCATACATAGGGCTCTTTGGAACAGCACAGATCACACTCCTGAAGTTCAGCATACTCGCCCTGATTAGGTATTATTCTCATCAGAAGCCTGAGTTTGGAGTTAAACCATTAAGTACCTATGAAAGCCAGTTAACAATGGTGGGAGATACAAGAAATGACATGCTTTGTGCTTCTGTGGAGAGAATCATCTAGTGAGCAAGGCAAGTGTCCTGGCAAGAACTCCAGGAAAATGGTTAAAAATGAAACGTCACAAAACAGGCATGCAGAAAAGATGGAGGGACAACTGGGAGGCATAGTCAGAAAAAGACAGTTCTGGAGAAGAGGTAAAACTTACGCTTGGTCCTGCAGGAAGTATAGATTTGGAGAGAAGACATGGGCTGGTAGCCAGGAAGGAAGTGAAAAGCACGAGTTATTTGATCATCTCTTAGCAGAGGCCAAAGGAAAGAGAAGGCAGCAGGGCTACCAGTTCTAATAATGGGGGAAAGTGAGTGATCGCTGTCCTTAAGTTGGCATAGAGAAATAAGCCACATTTCCCCATAAATGACCATTAGTGTAACCACTGAAAAGCACCTTTAAGACCCTGCTTCTCCTTTCCATGTGGGAGAAGGTAGGTAATTTGTGTCTCTGACAGTAAGAGGATTAACTATAGTGATATCCCCTCCACAAATCCCAGACGTTGCTTTTCCAACCACATCAAGCGCACCTCACACCACCAGGCAAGAAACAAACAGGTGGCTACCAGAAACTTACACACCCTGCCCTGAGGATCCCCAGCAAGCCGAGGGCCAGACTTCTCCTCCACTCTGTTCAGTAGCTGCCAAGAAAGGGAGCCAACAGGTGTGCACACCCAGGGGCTGTGCACATACTCCAACCTGGGCAGACCTCATTAGCAACCTGGCCAGCTTTCCCAGGTGCTTTCTAAATCTTTGCCCAAGAGTAAGTTACTTTGTTTTATCAGTTAGCAAAATCAGTGCTTCAAGAAAGAATAGGGCAACCGTTCCTTCAGAAGATTGGGAGAGGATGGAGAAAAAGATGTTGCTCTGGTAGCATAGTGGTTACGAATCGTGCTGCAAACCTTAAGGTCAGTAGTTAGAAACTGCCAGCTGTTCCACGGGAGAAAGATGAGGCTTTCTGCTCCTGTAAAGATTTACAGCCTCGGAAAGCCTGTACAGGGTCACTATGGGTCAGAACCGACTTGACAGCACTTAACAACAATAAGAACACATTACCAGAGAAGCTATAAAACTTAAGTCAAATATATCCCCTGAAGTCTTAGGAAAAACAAACAATAGTTTGGCTTAACTAGTAAAATTATCTGCCTTGAGCATTATGCTGTTGTAAGAACCACCTTCTAGCTGGGATCAAAGTGACAACCGCAACTCAAATGAGTAGATAGGAACCTTAGGAGGCAGCGAGCTTGTGTTAATGGGAGAGGAATAATTCGGAAAAGGAGGGGAAAATGGTTTCACCTGAAGAATGTTATCAGTGTCACTGACAGCACAGGTAGAAACAACTGGATTCTCATGTATTTTGCTGTGCATATTTTCAACAGCAAAATTTAAGAACAAAAGATGGCAGATGAAGTTGAACTCCAGTCTGTAGATACCAATGAAAAAGTCTACTTTTTTCTCACTCAGGGGGTGTTGTTTATTCATAGTGGCCCCACACTCTTTTAACAGTCACACAACTAGAAACAACTGCTCCTAGCAATCCCTCCTCCCCACAAAGGCAAAGAGGACTTACCGCATGCAAATAATTCTCTTCTGCTCTGCGGACTCAGCCTCATTGGGTGAGGTGGGGGACTGGGCTGTTGGCGACTTACAGACCTTCTTTTTCTCCTCCACACCATTCTCAGCCTCTGAGCTGGAGAAGAGAGAAAAACGCTTCACCTTAGTCATGCAGAATGGGAGGGTGGAAGGAAAAAACGAGGTAACCTCTATGGAATGATCTTCACCCCTCAGTGAAGTGCTACAGTCAACTGTGCTGGCTGAGCCCTTTCCAAATCCCCTTCTAACCCCTCTGAGTGCTAGTCTCAAAAGCAATAGCTAGCTGAAAGGCAGCCACTGCACTTGTAATATCTGCCTTTGCCTGAGCTTGCTCAGCTCCTCTGTGCTCCCAGTCACCCGTCAGAGCCCGTGGGCCTTGTACTGTCCAGTTCTGCCCTGCCTCGCTGTGTGCTGGGGCGGCACATCACCTGGAAGTTGGGAGGGCCCTTGCATGCTCACGTGCAGCTTCCTGCCAGGTGTGAGCCTTCCGGCTGGGAACCCCCTCTGTCCTTTATTTGCACTTCTCTTATGTCACTTGTCACCTTTTGTTGTAGTTATTTGGGACCTACTTTTATTTATAATTTTAACCAAGCACTACACTAAGAAATTTTTAATTTCTATTCTTCACAACCACTCAGACTAGGAATGATTACCCCCATTTTACAGATGTTGAATATCTTGCCCAAGTTGACAGAGCTAGTGTCCACTTGATTCACACTCAGGCCCCTGTCCATTTCTAAGTCTCTGTGTGCTGTTAATGAACTACCACACACACACTATCCATCCGTTTGCCCCTCTTTTCCTTACTCTTGTTAGCTCTTTAATAGGACAAATCTTCAGTGTGAGAACAGAGCCTTAAGCATTTTTATACTGACCATGGTTTCTAGGAGAGTGCTTGCATGTGGTGGTGGTGTTGCTGTTAAACGCCCTTGAGTTGGTTCCAACTCAAAACTCTTTAAAGGTTTTCTGAGGAGTGACTGGTGAGTTTGAACTTGTACAAGGTTAGGAGCCCAGTGCTTATCCTATAGCACCACACTGGAACTCATGCATGTATGTAGTCATGGTGAATAACAATAAATGTGACAGCCTATATTAATATAAGGGGCCCTGGTGGTGCTGTTGGATAACCAAGGGCAGCAGTTCAAAGTCACCAGATGCTTCAAGGAAGAAAGAAGATTCTTTCTATACCCCTGAAGATTTATAACCTCAGAAATCCTATGTAGGGTAGCTATGAGTTGAAATTGACTGGATGGCAGTGTATTTTTGGTTTTATTTTAATATAGTTTGGTATTTATATCCTTCTAGTTTGCTCTCCAAGTACATAGACAATCCCTAAACAACAAACATCCCTGTGTGCAAACTATAGTTATGAAAGAGCTCCCAGAAAGTTTATTACATTAAAATTCAAGGTACATACAATGGCTCATAATAATAAACAGGCGCAACTTTGCAAAGCACATCCAAACATTATTAGTATAATTGGTGTTAGTTGTCACAGAGTCACTTCTGTCTCATAACAAGCCCATGGATAACAGAATGAAATTCTCCCTGGCCTTGCACCTCCTCACAGTATTATTATGTGAAATGTTTCAGTGTGTCTGGAAGTGTTCTTTAATGTCTTTTACACATGTTGTTTTTATACATAGAAAGGTATAAACTATACACTAAATACTAAGACACACTTTTGACTGATGTTAAGCCATTCTGACTTACGTACAAATTCGACTTTGTTCATAAGACAGACTGAGGAATGGATCTTGTTTGTAACCTGGGGGTTGGCCCTGTATGCTAATACACAAATCTGAATGTTTAAATAGAACCACACTATATCATTGTATGCAACTTGGTTTTTTTTTTTTTTTTTCTATATATGTTGGGGGCCATCATGACAGGAGCTAATAATATGTGGTAGATAGAGTTTTAACAACCTCATAATATTTCATTTCATTGTATATGTTTCAATGTTCTATAGTTTATTTAACCTTTCCCTATAGCTGAACATTTAGTATGTTCCTGTTTTTTTCATTGTAAATTACGGTGTAATAAATACCTATTTAAAAGTAATTTGCAAGCCTGTGCATGTCTGTATAAAAGACGTAGAACATCTAGATTCAAAGAGTACTCACTTCTTTAATTTAGAAAGCTGCCACCACAAAGAACATCCAAAGATATTCTGCCAGATTATATTCCCACAAACCCTGCATGTGTGCCTTTCAGCACTGAGTATAACTACTATTATTTTGTCAGTCTGAGAAGAGGAGTATTTTAACTGCATGTCTTTGACTACTATTGAACTTGAAGCCCTTTTTCATATTTTTATTGGAAATTTGTTTTGCTCGTGTTTATATTCATTGAACTTTTAAAATTTGCAAATGTTGATTTGTACATTTTATAAATTTTACAAACTTGAACTGATGCCTTAACTTCTATTAAAAAAACAACAACACACTGTGCATGTAAAAAAACAATAAATGCTATCATGAGGGTTTACAAATTAAAAGTCTTCTCCTTTCTTTAGTTCCCCCATGTTTTCCATTGCCACTATATAGCTAGAGCTGCTTTTAAAAGATTCTTTGGTGTGAATTCTTCAAGACATTTTCATTCTTTTACAAGGATCTTCAGTTGGCCTGGGTTAAGTGACAGAGCACTACCATTAATTTCAGTCATTTTTCTTCTTAATGACATGTGTGGCAATTCAGCTGTCCAGTTGATACCATCTGGCTATTAGCTTCAATGGTTGGGGGTGTCTTTTACCCATCCCTTTCACTCACGCTTTCCCCCCAAAGACTACCTGCTTTTGGTAGGATAGTTAACATGAACTTATTACACATTTTTTTTTTTTAATTAAAAATTTTAGATACGGAGTGTGCAAGGATGAGGTTGGGGTAGCATTGCGAATATACAGATAAAATAAAACACCTCTAATATTGCATTGTGACTAGCTCAGTAGGTGCATTTGCACATTATTTAACCTAGAAACCCTCCTGGTAAAAGCAAATGACATCTAAATGTTTTGACCATAAGAATTTGCTTAATGAAACTTAAGTATCTTTTCCATACTACATTAAGGGGGCATGATGGGTCAGTAGGATAAGCACTGGACTGCAAACCACAAGGCCAGTGGTTAGAGCCCACCAGCCACTCCACGGGAGAAATATGAGGCTTTCTACTCCTGCAAGGATTTACAGTCTTGGAAACCTGTATATGGTCATTACAAGTTGGAATGGACTTGACAGCACTTAACAACAATCGTAATTACTGATATTTTGGGATTGTGTTTGGTGACAATGGAACTTTGGAAAAACTAGGCATGACATTGATAAAAGGGAGAGTGAAAGAGGAACCCAGTCAACATGGTGAGTGTTTTGAACCATTACTGAAATGAGTAGACCAGAGTGGACATGGAAGTGGGCTTCCTCAATCAGTTTCAAGCCATCTCCAGGGGAAAGGAGAGGAAGGACAGACTTTAGTGAAGAAGATGACAAGGTGGTACGTAGAGCTCAGACTTTCTTGGGTGTCAGCTGCACAGGATTGTTGCTGTTGTTATTAGGTGCCATTGAGTCAGTATCAACCCTGGGCCAACCTCACTTCTGTTGCCATGCTTGAGTCCATCCACATTGCCACTTGGCCAATCCATCTTGTTGGGGGTCTTCCTCTTTTCCTCTGACCCTTCACCTTACCAAACATGATATCCTTCTCCAGCGACTGGTCCCTCCTGACAATATGTCTGAAGTATGAGAGATGAAGTTTGGCCATCTTGGCCTCCAAGGAGCACTCTGGCTGCACTTTCCAAAACAGATCTATTGGTTCTTTTGGCAGCCCATGGCACTTTCAATATTCTCCTCCAACACCATAACTCAAAATCATCAATTCTTCTATGGTCTTCCTAATTCACTGTCCAACTTTTGCATGCATGTGAGGTTATTGAAAATACCATGGCTTGGGTCAGGTACACCTTAGTCTTCAAGCTGACATCTTTTCTCTTCAACACTTTAAAAAGGTCTTGTGCAGCAGAGTTGCCTAATGCAATACGTCGTTTGATTTCTTGACTGCTTCTGTGAGTGTTGATAGTTGATCCAAGAATGAAATCCTTGACAACTTCAATCTTTTCTCTGTTGATAAGAATGTTGTTGATTGGTCTAGTGGTGAGGATTTTCATTGTGTTTACATTGAGATGTAATCCATATCGAAGGCTGTACTCTTTGATCTTCATCGGTAAATATTTTAAGTCCTCTTCACTTTCATCAAGCAATGTTGTATCATCTGCATATCACAGGTTGTTAATGAGTCTTCCTCTAATACTGATGCCATGTTTTTCTTCATATAACCCAGCTTCTCGGATTATTTGCTCAGCATACAGGTTGAATAAGTATGGTGAAAGAATACAACCTTGTCTCACACCTTTCTTAATTTTAAACCATTCAGTGTTCCCATGTTCTGTTCGAACAACTGCCTCTTGGTCCATGTACAGATTCCTTATGAGCACAATTAAGTGTTTTGGAATACTCATACTTTGCAATGTTGTGCATAGCTTGTCATGATCCACACAATCGAAAGGCTTTGCATAGTCAATAAAGCACAGGTAAACATCTTTCTGATATTCTCTGCTTTTAGTCAATATCCATTGGACATCAGCAATGATATCCCTCATTCCACGGCCTACATACAAAACATACTTTTGAGGACACTGAGAATTCTATGGTAGTCAGGAATAAAGTAAGACTTATTAAAATGGCATTGCCATGACGGATTGGCTAATTTTAATTCTTACTTACTGCCTCTTTGGTATGTTCATCTCATATTGACTACAGGCAGGAAATATTATGGTCAGGTAAAACTTTCTGGTTGCTACCTTAACATTTTTCACAGCATGTAAAAATTCCAGCCCACACATGGGAATCCTAGTGTAGTGAAAAAATCAAGACCAAGGATATCTGGCAAGGATATTCAATTAATAAACCCTGGTGGTACTGTGAACAAGGCACTGGATGGCTAACTGTAAGGTAAACAGTTCAAACCCACCTGTTGCTCTGTGGGAGAAAGATGAGGCTGTGAGATGGAATTCACTTGATGGCAGAGTGTTTTGTAGTAGGTTTAGTTATAATGGTTGGGAATCCCTGGATGTGTGAATAGTTACCACACTTTGCAGCTAACCTAAAGGTTGGAAGTTCAAGCTCACCCAGAAGGACCTTGGAAGAAAGGCCTGGTGGTCTACTTCTGAAAACTATATGGAACGCAATTCTACTTTGACACACACGGGGTCTCCTTAAGTCAGAATGGAGACTCAATGGCAAGTGATTTTTATGAGCAGTTGATGCTTTCATTTTGTAGTGGTTGTTATGTGCTGTCAAATCAGTTGCCACTCACAGTGACCCTGGATAGGGTTTCTGAGGCTGTAAAGCTTTATGGGAGCAGAAAGCCTCACCTTTCTCCTGTGGAGTGGCTGGTGGGCTTGGACTATCAACTTTTTGGTTAGCAGTCCAGTGCTTATCCTATAGCGCCACTGGTACTCCTCATTTTGTGCTTAGTGTTTCTTTTTTTCCAAAATAGATAAATATCTGAAGGCAGAAACCTAATCTTCTTTAGTTCTTCTCAAGAGTACTTGAAGTATTTAAAGGGCCCAGTCAATAATTGAACTAGTTCCTTAAACTGGAGTCCTGCTATGGCACTGTAGGATAAGTACTGGACTGCTAACCACAAGGTTGGTGGTTCAAACCCACCAGTTGCTCCTTGGAAACACTATCCAGGGTTGCTATGAGTTGGAACCGACTTGATGGCACTTAATAACAGCAAAATCTCATTAAATTAGTTTAAAAAATATATTTATAAATACTACAGCATTGTATTATGTAATAAAAGGTATGCTAGGCACTTAACAACAACAACAAAGTGTTATATACCATCAAGTTGGCTCTGACTCATAACAACCCAGCATAGGGTTTCTGTGAGTGGTTGGTGGGTTTGAACTGTTGACCTTGTGAATAGCAGTCAAGTGCTTATGCTACAGTGCTATACAAGGGATCAAAACATTTCCATAAAGGGAAATGAGCAGACTCCCTTCCAAGACTAAGACTCAATGGGAATACACGCTCTGATTGGTGACTACGCTCATCACTGATAAAGTGAAGTGAGGGAAAAACAGCAATGAAGCGGCGAGCTAAGCCCTACAACATTCAATAGACTTCTGTGAACCTGGGTGGAGACCTGGTCGGCCAGTAGTATGGCAAGACCTGGGGACTCTTGGGCCCAGAGTCAGTGACATAGCCACAGGGGACTAGAGTGGAGAGTGAAGCATCCAGCTGACAAGAAGAGAGGGCATATGCATAAGAACATCCACACTTGCAGATAATACCCACTTTACCTGGCTTCAATGACTGGATGATCAGAGCTCAACCAGAAGAAGAAACAAGAGGAAAAAAAGAGTAATCTGATACAATTTGATGAACTTGACCTACACCTATAGATGAAGTAGCTCAAAAGAGGGAACAAATCCTTACAGCAGGGATCATTCCAACCTGCTCCATACACAGAGTAGACAGGGAAGGGCAACTTGGAAATTGGCTACCCAAAATGGGTGGTGGTGGTGGTGGGGCTACAAAGGCAAGAAGTGACTGGCTTACAAGCTTTCAAGATGGAATCTAGATTCAGAGGGCATGGAGGAAGGTAGAATTTCCACTGATTAGTATCCAATCTGTCTAGGCGGGGCTGATGAAATGAAACACGGATGGGTCTCTTGTGATACAAAAGTGAATAATTGTTATCAGGACTGATTGTGAGGGTTGGAAATGTAAAGGCAGACGTTTTGTAGCAAGGAGGGGAGTGATTAACTTTTCAGCCTAGGAGCGGAGGTCCCTGGAACCATCAAGGGAGAAGAGCGGAGTTTGGGACCCTACCCAGAGAAGCAGTGATGCCTGAGATGGAGGCAGAGATGATGACGTGGAGAGATGGAGCAGTTGGGGACTTTAGACATAGAGAGGGAGAGGAGCTGTGTGCTGATGACTGGGGGCAGGCTTGTTGATGATGCATGAAGGGGGTTGTAACCATGGCAATGAAACGATATACGATAGGATGAATGTAAAACTAATGTTCTCCCATGTAAACTATCACAGAATTCACAATAAAACATTAAAAAAAAAAAAAAAAAGGGAAAACAGCGGAGCGGAGTGTGGGACCCTATTCAGAGAAGCAGCGACACCTGAGATGGAGGCAGAGATGATGAAGTGGAGAGATGGAGCCACTGGGGACTCTAGACTCATGGAGGGAGAAGGGCTGTGTGCTGGTGGCTGAAGGCAGGCTTGCAGAGTATACCTTTTGGATGTTTGAATATATATTACATATTCCTGAGTGTTTTGGTGTGCATTCAAACCCCCACCCCCCCAAAAAATAAAACCCACAGAGGGAATAAAAGCAAATACTGTTGAATGATGATGCATGGAGGGGATTGTAATCATTGCAATGAAGCTAAATGTGATAGGATGAGTGTAAAGCTGATGTTCTCCCATGTAAACTATCACTCAATTAATAATAAAAACTTAAAAAAAAATTGCATGGGAGGCTTTAAAATATTATTAGAAAAACGTTGCTTTGATTTAAATGAAAAAATACTTCAATTACATTTAGCATTAAGTTTAATTTATGGCTACAAGAATTTTTAGCAATATTAAGAGACCGTACATCCTATCTCTGCCTTTCCACTCTACCCCTGCAAGAAACACAAGTCACTCCTTTACTTAAAAAAAATATCAGGCAGAAATCTACTTGAGAGATCCTCTTTAAAAGTAGGGAGATGAATTGTACATGGTACTTCAATACTCCGTCTCAGTGTTCACTCATATTTACTGACTTCGATCCATGGCCTAAGGAGCTCTGGGTAGCATAGTGGTTACGAATCAGAATGTGAACTGTAAGGTCAGCAGTTCGAAACTACCAGCTGTTCCGTGGGAGAAAGATGAGGCTTTCTGCTCCCGTAAAGATTTACAGCCTCAGAAACCCTGTTCAGGGTAGCTATGGGTCGGAACCGACTCGACGGCCCTTAACAACAACAACATCCATGGCTTGGTGTGGTGCTGTGGGCTAATGCATCAGACTGCAAAGTCATTTGAACTGTAAGGTCAGTGGTTCAAGCTCACCAGCTGCTCCTTGGAAATCCTATACAGGGTTGCTATGGGTAGGAAGAGACTCAACGGCACTTATTAACAACAACAACAATCCAGGGTTGGAGTCCCGTTGTGGTGCTGTGTGATAAAGCACTGGACTGCAAAGTCAGTTTGAACCACAAAGTTGGTGGTTCAAACTCACCAGCCACTACTTGGAAACCTTATACAGGTTCACTATGAGTTGGAACCTACTCGACAACACTTAACAACAACAATCCAGTGTTAGTATAAGACTTAGACACAGAGCCATAGCTGTCCTATGTGTATACACAAGAGTCATCCTTTGTATGCATAAAAAGAATCACCCTCTGAGAACCAAGCAGAAAATGGTGTCCCTGCCAGAGGAAAGGTGTCCCTTGCTCTGGGCAGAAACAGCCCAGCGCCAAAGTGCAAAGGAAAGAAAACTCTGAGTTTCAGTCCCTCTTCATTAGGCAGCTTACCCACATGTAGTGGTCCTATTCAGGGGCCCTAGTTTAGCAATGAAAAGATTACAATGCACACCTCTACACCAGCCCAACCACTGAACATACAAGGAAGCTGCAGTTCAAGTAACTTCTCTAGAGATTTGTTGTGTTTGTTGGGTGCTGTTGAGTTGATTCTGACTCATAGTGACCCCCATGTGTTAGAGTAGAACTGCTCATAGAGCTTTCTTAACTGTAATCTTTACGGAAGCAGACTGCCAGGTCATTCTTCTGTAGAACTATAGGTGGATTTGAACCACCAACCTTTTAGTTAGCAGGGATGGACTTAACCACTATGCCACAAGGAATCCTTTTCTAAGAGATTTACCATCTCACTTTTTCTCAACTTTGTGCTTGTTCTTCAGGATTGGTTCTCTTCTGGAAGGCACAGCTAAGAGTTACATGCTCTAGATAGTTCTGTATCCAAAGTGGTCTGCCTATACACCTAAAGGGTTTCACAACTCATTAGGCACCTAACTGAACTCCTGGTATGGCGCCGTAGGATCAGCTCTGGACTGAGAATCACAAAGTTGGCAGTTCAAACCAACCAGTCACTCCTTAGAAACTCTGTTCAGGGTCACTATGAATTGGAATTGACTTGACAATATGTAACAATAGTCACCTGAATGGGAACTTGGTAGCTCTGTACAATAAGCACAAGGTCCATGGTTCAAGTCCACCAGCTGCTCTGAGGGATACAGATGAGGCTTACTATTCCTGCAAAGATTTACAGTCTCAGAAACCCTACACAGGGTCACCAGAACTCGAAAACGACTTGACAGCACTTAACAACAACAGTAATTGGTTACTGCCTTGTACAGTAATCTCTACTCCTTTACCCATGTCTTACTTATCCAACTGTTCAACCAAACTCCTTAAAGACAGACAACTTCTGTTTTCATGCACAGCATTCAGCTCAGCATTTTGCCCACAGTGCTCACTTACATATGTGTTCATTAATTATGGGATTAATTATGTAGTATCTCAAAGAGGAAATGAAACTCATCTATAGGCCAATTTAATTCGAGGGTTTTGTTTTCTTATCAATGCTATGTAACTTAAAGTGGGTTAATTCCTAACAAAATCAGGGTTATTCTTGAAAGCATCTCTTACTTCTGCGGTATTGTCAGCAGGAGACTGAAACCATGGAGAATCCAAACAGCAAGGCCGAGTCTGTGTTTTAATGAGCAGAGTGTGGGCGGCAAAATGGAATGCTTCTTCAAGGCCTCTCAGTAACTTTAAAGTTACTGTTGATGAAACTGAACTCTCCCTGGCAAGGGAGATTAAATAATAGAGGTTTCATTTAAATCATGAAAATAAGGAAGTCAGATTTTTTTTTAAAAAAAACAAGACAAAGCCTTTTCAGGGATGTTGACTATAAACCAGTAGATTAAAAAAAAAAAAAATCTTTTTATTGCAACAAATGTTTGTTAAAATGTTCCCTCCCTACAAGATGCTTAGAGCTGGGTGGATGAGATAGGTAAGTGAGCTGTCCACAGTTAACCAAGGCCTTAAAGCAGCAGAAGAGACTATGGGATCAGAAAAGATAAACCTTCACTTGGCTTGGCAGGGTATTTCTTTTCCTTTCTCCTGTCCATCCTGGACATCACTCATGGGCCCTGCATGCTTTTCAGCAGGAATCTCAGAGCAGTGTGAGAGACAGTTAGGCTTGTACCAACTAAGCCTGACTTCACCTATTAGGAAACAGCATTTTTATGACAAGCTACCAAGAGCTGGTTTCAATAACACACTGTCACCTGCCACCCACTGTTACACAATCGATTAAAAAAAAAACACAAAAAAAAACCAACTTGAGCAATCCCTATCAACAGTTTAGTATTTGTCACTTCCCAGACCTCATTAATCTGTGAAGACTGGATTGGGATTTCATCATATTTCAGAATTAGAATTCATACACAGAGTCAACTGTCATTCCTCTGGTGATGGCCTTTGTGAAGGTGGAGTTGAAGGGGAATTTAACTATGTCATCCCATCAACTTCACAGGCCCTATGCTCCTCCTATCTATTGTATTTGGGCACAGTCACATGCAAGTCAAGGTAAATAGCAGTTATTTACCTTGGACAGAGCTATGATTAAGCTGCATCTCAGATGAATAAAAACATATGCCTCATTTGTGGTTCATTCAGGAAGCTGTGTTTTTTTCTAACTACAGTGACAGTCCCTTGTGTGTAAGTCTACCTTCAAGTTAAATTAGTCTAAGCTAATGCATGAAAAATGCCACTAACCTCCCTTCTGGTAATAGTGTGGGGTTAGTTTTAGCTGTCATTTTAAAAGAGTCTGTGGGTGATGCAGTTGATGAATCAGCTGCTAATCAAAAGGACAGTGGTTCAAGCCCACCCAGAGACACCTGGGAAAAAGACCTGGCAATCTATGTTTGAAATATTTGTTGCTGTTGTTAAGTGCCGTTGAATCAGTTGCGATCCTGTATAGGGTTTCCGAGGAGCGGCTGGTGAGATTGAACTGCTGACTTTGTGGGTCAAACCAACCTTGCAGTCCAGCTCATTAACCCAGGACTCTTAGTACTAGAAACTCTCTGGAGTATAGCTCTACTCCAATGCACATGGGATAGAATCAACTTGATGAGAACAATTGATAACTAAATTCACTTTAAAAAACCTGATTGTTGTTGTTAGGTGCCGTGGAGTTGGTTCTGACTCATAGCGACCCTGTACAGGGTTTCCGAGGCTGTAAATCTTTACGGGAGCAGAATGCCTCATCTTTCTCCCGTGGAACAGCTGGGATTATCATTGTCTAAAACTAGGCTTAACCAACAGTGGTTTAGAAGTGATTTGAAGATGAAGTATGTTTCATTAGAGGATGTCCAAAGTATAAATCCCTGGAAATGAAATTGCTGTAGTCAAAGACCAGTTCTATGAAACCTAGGCTGTATCTGAAATAGCCAACTTTTTTTTTTTTTTTTTTTTTCTGGTGTGCTGTCTGCTTAGTGGCTCCTTGGCTGGCTAGCAAGGACTGCGATACTTGGGAAACAAAGATCTGGGCTATAGGGATAGAAGATGCTGAAGACAGTGCTGGAACTCACATGTGGCAGTCATAGTACAGAGAGAGGGAGATGTCATGTAACTGAAAGAAGGAAGTAGAATAGGGGTGCAGAAAGTATAGGAATTCATGATAAGGACTGTTGGGAGATGCCTTAACTTCTCCAATTTCATAAACTCAGAATGTCCCATACTAGATTTTTATGTCAAAACAAGAGCCTTCCAGCTACCATTGTGATATACTATGTATGTTTATCTGCAAAGTTTAAATTTTGCTTACTTATTTATATGTCAAATTATTTCTTTCTGAATAAGTACTATAAGCACAAGTTCCATGAAAAAGTTAGAAACAGAAAAACAAATCTCCCTCCCACTACTGTTTCATGGTGACTCTACGTTTCTCTACACAGGGGTAATTCTAGTTTCTGGCAGCTTGTGTTCCCTTCCAAGAGAGATTCTGTGCATATGTGTATGAGTTTGTTTTTCAGTTTAACTTTTTATTGTGAGTTGTGTGAAGGTTTACAGAGCAGATCATCAGTTTTACATTTAACAAAATCACACACTTTGTTTCATCTCAATGATTGCAATCCCCTCCATGCAACAACAGTTATTTCACTTCCTCCCTGTGGTTTCCATTTCCATTCCACCCTCCTTCCTATCCGTTCTCCACTTTGTCCTTAGGTACATGTTACCCTTTTGATTCTGAATGATTGACCATTCCATGGTGTGCATACCTTACTAGTGTTGTTGTCCCCAGTATATACCTATCTACTGCTTGGCTGAAAATTGGGCCACGATTGAGGGAGAAGTCATTTCTAGACCTGAAAGACAGTTAAGGGTCATAGTCTCAGGTACCTGCAGTTTCTCTTATCAGTAAACCCTGTCATTCTTTTTATGATTTTGAGTTTTAGTCCACATTTTCTCCCCCTATATCTGGGACCTTGTAGTGTGATCCCTTTGAGAGCAGTTGGTCTTGGTAGCCAGGCACCATCTACCTCTTCTGGTCTCAGAGTCACGGAAACTGATGTTCATATGTTCCATTAGTCCATTGTACTAATTGATTCTAAGCCTCTTCAATTCTTATCACTCTTCTTGCTTCTGCACATGGAGAGACCGATAGTTGCACCTTAGATGACTGTTACGAGCTTTTAGGATCCCAGATGCTACTCACCAAAGTAGGATGCAGAGCATAGTCTTTGTGGACTATTATGTCAATTGACCAGGGTGTCTTCTGAGACTGTGGTCCTAAGTATTTTTTAAAGCATCAAACTAGAGTGTGCTAAGGAGCTCTTGTAGCATAGTGGTTATGAGTTGGGCTGATAACCTCAAGATCAGCAGTTCAAAATTACCAGCTATTCTTCAGAAGAAAGATGAGGCTCTCTACTCATGTAAAGATTTACAGGCTAGGAAACCTTATGCAGGGTTGCTATGAGTCAGAACTGAATCCACAGCACACAACCGTCACCACCATAATATGCTATTCTCTGCCTTGCCTTTTTCTTTTCAAAACTTACTGTCAGTTGGTGCTCTTTCCTGTACACATAGAACTTCCTCATTCTTTTTAGTGATTGTGTAGACTTCCATTGTAATGGATAAACCATAATTTAACCACGGACCTTGTGGATAGCAGTCCAGTGCTTATCCTATAGTGACATACCAGAACTCCTATTGATGGTTATTGAAGGGGAATTAATTCAGTCTTCTGCATATACAAGCAACACTGAAATAAATGTGTTTATTAAATGTCTGAATACATTCATAGGGAAATTTCCTGGTAGTTGAACTGCTCTGTCAAGGGTACACAATTTGAACTTCTTCAAGTTTATTGTCAAATTACTCTCAGTAGAGGTTTTGTGTCTCAGATCTGCAACATTCTCACTAATAAAATACTATTCTATTTTTTTTTAATAGTAAAAATGCTTATCACAGTATTTGGCACATAATAACTTCAGTAATGACCAATGCAAAATTTTCTAATCTTTGCAAATGGGCAAATTGTAGTCTAGTTTTAATTTGCATTTCTCTCCTTATGAGTATAGTTGGATATATATAGTCATATATTGAAGAACATTTGATCATTGTTGTTCTGTCAATTAGTGGTCTGTACATTTTGTCACTTTTTTCAAATGGGTTGTTGACTGAGACATTTCATGAAAACAATTCTTGGCTCAGCTGCATTACGGATTCATGACAACATTTTAGAACTGACTTGTTAAAGGAATACTCTTAAACATTTAGAAAAGTGAAGTGGATTTTAGTGGTATGACATTAATGATCAACATTTTCTCCTTGTTAGGCTTAGTAACAGATAGATAGGAGGAATATCAAAAACATACAGAGCAGGCTTCAAAAAGATCATGGGTGAATATAATGAGAAGATAAAGGAATTTTCCACAAACTTTTTCAAGCCTCCTCATGGTATTGTTTGACTTCAGCAGTGCTTTACGGAAATCTGACAGACTTCCAGTTCAAGATGGAGAACTGAGCACAAAGAACAGTCTTTCCTTTTTTTTCTCGGGCCTGTTAGAGGAGTATAAAAGAAGTCATAATCGCACTACACATATGGAGCGAAACCAACAACGGAAGAGTAATTTCCCCAAATTTCTGGAAAATGGAAAGCAGAAAGTGAACTACAGTATTAACTCATACAGAAGAGTTGAGGAAGCTATAGTGCAGAATATGGGCAACAATGCAAGGCAGAAAGTAAGTAGAGTTCCGTTTGTCAGAAGGTCATTCCGGTGCTGGACCCAATAAGGAACACCTATAGGAGGAAGTGAGAAGTTGACTAAACATAATAGGGTTAATTATAGATGTCCCTGTGAGAAGTATTTGGCCCTTTCTGCCTCTCTCCCCCTCATTACCTCCCTTTCAGACTCAAATGGCAGTCACTTAGTCTAAGAGGGAAAAAGACATCAGAAGCATCAAAAACTGAACAACTTAGGTGCAAAAACCACCAGGGCACCTGGCATAGGGGATGGAACCCCAGGAACATTCCTACTCATGCTTTCATTTTAGTAGCGTGTTCCCCAGGCTAGTCCCTCATTCAGACACATGAGTTGACAACCAAGAATTGCCAGATCTTTGAAGAAAACCTGAAATCTGAAAGGAAAAGACAAAGATAAACCAATGAGAAAGTAAAATCCAAAGGAAACAGAGTTCAGAGAACAGAAGAACATTTCAAACAACAGGAAAAACAACAACAAAAACACCCAAACCTTCTAAATAATATCTTCAGGGAGAGAAGATAGCATTCATAAAACAGAATCCAAGTGTTAATGGAAAAAAAGAAACCTTCCCTGTCTTCCCAAATTCTCTCAGAGTCCAAAACTTTGTGATAGCCTAAGGCACTTTATGGAAATCCTGGTGTGGCATTGTAGGATAAGCCCTGGACTTACCCTAAACTTAAGGTTAGCAGTTCAAATCCACCAGTTGCACCTAGGAAATTCTACACGGGGTTGCTATGAGTTGTAACGGACGCATTGGCACTTAACAACAGGAAGGCACTTTATGACTGACCCCATTCACTAACTCGCGAATCTCATCTCTTCCTCCCAGCTTCACTTGCGATATTTCAGCTACATTCTAAGCATTCTCCTATGAGAAACTCTGCACTGGTCAATCCTTCTGTCCGGAATATTCTTGCCCCAATAGTCATGTGACCACCTCCATTAACGCCTTAAAGTCTCCTCTCAAATGTCATCTTCTCAATGAGACCTACACAAAAAAATTTCACAAAAAATTTGTGAAAAAATGGAATGAATAGATAGTGGAATTTTTCCACAAACTTTATGACTTCTTATATAGATATATCTAACCAAAGTATAGTAGATACCATAGAGATACAGACATTCAAAAAGAAAAAAAGGGAGAGAGAAAAAGAAGACACATTTAAGCCATGTAATTCTATGTAAAATGAAAAGAAGTTTTTTTAAAAAACGTTTTATTGTTAAGTAAGTGAAGACTTACAGAATGGATCATTACTTTTATATTCAACAAATTATATACTTGGTTTTATCTCGATGACTGCAATCCTCTTAGTGTAGTATCATTTGTCCAGCTTCCTCCCTGTATTTCTTGTTTCCATTCCTCCTTCTTTTCCAACCCTTGTGAATTTTTGTCCTTAGGTAAATGCTGCCCTTTGATCTCAAATGGTTGGGCATTCTATGATGTATATATTTCACTGTTTTTGTTGTCCCCCCTATATTATTGGCTGAAAATTGAGCCATGGGGATGGAAAGGGTCTTAATCAGAAAACAAAAAAAGGAGACTATATTATGAAAGGTGAAGCCCTGGTTGCGAAATGGTTAAGCACTAGGTGGTTGGAATACAACAGCTGCTCCACCGGAGAAAACTGTGATAGCCTGCCTCTGTAAAGTTTTGGTGGTTGGTGGTTATGTGCCTGGAGTCGGTTCCGACTCACAGCGACCCTGTACAGGGTTTCCAAGGCTGTAAATCTTTACGGAAGCAGGAAGCCTCATATTTCTCCCACGGAACAGCTGGTAGTTTCAAACTGCTGACCTTGTGGTTCGCAGCCCAATTTGTAACCATTACGCTACCAGAGCTCCTTCTGTAAAGATTTAGAACCTTGGAAATGCTATAGGGCAGTCCTACCCTGTCCTATAGGGTCACTAGGAGTTGTAATGGGTTTTTATTATTAAATAAGAAAAACTGGAGAAAGAAAAGGGTAAAGGGCAAAGGTACCTATATATGTATCCTAAAAAGTAGGGATTCAAACAGATTTAACAGAAATTGAGGTTGATGTATTATTTAAAGATAAAAATGCATGAAAATAAGAACCAGAAAGCCTAACCGACCTATTTAAAACTGGAAGCAGGAGTTACAGGGAATGAATCTAATAAGTTGCTTCTTTTTCATAAAAACAGGAAGCTAAAGGATAAAGTATTAAACTGATAAAGCAAGAAAGAGCAGAATAAATATAGTTTTGCAGATTCTTAAGTAAACACTACAAACCAAAATCAGGTACTATTTTAAGTGGCAGCTTAAGTGGGAAGCAGGTGAAGTATGGGGATATGCAGGATTAAGTTCCTTATTAAATTTCAATGTGCTATATTATTTGGGTAAGCAGGTGAAAAACATTAAAAAAATTATGGATGTTCTTACAGAGAAGATGTAAAATACAGAGTAGAAAATAAAAATGGTGTATTTATTATCTTCAAATGTTTGTGTTCCTACTATATGTAAACCATGACACCAACTGCTGTGTTTTCAAGGGACTTAGCCTTTATTGGGAATTCTAGTTTAACATGTAAATAAAGCATAATATGTGGGGTCCTGATGTGGCACTATAGGATAAGCACTGGACTGCTAGTTGCAAAGTTGCTGGTTCAAACCCACCAGCTGCCCCTCAGAAACCCTATACAGCATTGCTATGAGTTAGAACTGACTCCACGGCACTTAACAACAACAACAGCAAGCATAATATTGATCATCAGTGCTATCTGTCATAAAAAAATAGTGCCTTGAAAATTCACAAATCTCTTCTAGCTGAAAAGTGGAGAATTAAAGAAATTTTGTAGAAGATAAAAGCCTGCCATTGTAGGAGGTGGGTGGGTGGGATAATACATGTTTTCGAATTTAGCAGAAAACGTAACTGTCAGAAATGTCTTTCAGTACAAGAGACGAGAAATATAAATTAGACTTCTAGTTTTCCTATTTTTGTTGTTGTTAAATGCTGTCAAGTCAGTTCTGACTCATAGTGACCCCATATAGTAGGGTTTCTGAGGAGCGACTGGTGGGTTTGAACTGCTGACCTTGCAGTCCAGTGCATTTACCTGCACTGTCACACTAGGATTCCTGTTGTCCTATGTTATTGTTAAATGCCATCGAGTCAGTTCCGACTCACATCGACTGTATAGTGTTTCTGAGGAGTGGCTGGTGGGTTTGAACTGAGGATCCTGTGGTTCATTGTCCAGTGTTAATCCTATAGCATCACATCCGGAAAACAACAATAAAAAGTCCCCAGAAGTAAAACAACTCCTTCTGATGGATAAATCAAAACCTGTCATTATGATGTCATCTCAGTCACCTGTATCACGTCTCTGCCCAAAGAAACACTGTAATTGTGCAATGCTTGTTGTGGAAGGGTTGACATTTGAGTCGGGTGCACAGAATTTGGACTGTGGAGATGCCAAAGGGCATGAGAAATACAAGGAAAGGCTTAAGCAGAAACATTCAGATAAGGAAGTGTCCTACAAGACATACACAAAGGATATCTACAAGTTTGTTTTTTTTCCCCTGGAGTACAGAAAGCAGAGAGAAGAACCTGAGTTGTTGGGAAGTGTGACTCCTAATAGGAGAGGGATGCTTTTAGATTTCATTTCATTGACAATAGGAGTTAGTTGGAGATTTTCAAATTGAAGGAATAAAACTAAGCCATATTAAATGCCCACTAAGTGCTACCTTTTCCCATACGTACATCATGAGTGGCCTGACAAGATATGCACTTTTGAAAGAGTATCTACTTCAAGAACAGGGGAGGACCAGGCTGGAGACAGAGAGAGAAGGGAGACAAATGATATAGTGATAATAGAGTTGGAGTGGAGGAGAGTAAGAAGAAAAAGGAGTCCAAGATAATCTTTACTATTTGAAGCCTGGGGGTTGAGAGAATGACATTCTGTTACAATGCACACAAGAGACCACAAGAGGAAACACAGTTTGGTGGAAACAATTTTATAAATCTAGTTTTTGATAAAATAGATACATAATGTTAGTAAACAGACAACCAAATTTCAAAAAACAGAAGAGCTCAAAAGACCACCATCACCAACGACAAAAAAGAACATCTGATTTCAAGAGAAAAGGTTCAAAGCTAAGAATAACACCCAAATCCCAGCAGTGGTACTAGTCCAAATGGCTAGAGGAGTGGACATGAAAAACCAAGTGATTCCTTTCTACTTTATATCTACTCCTAATTTTGTTTTGTAAATTATTACTTTTCTTTCAAACCCTAAGGCAATAAACACCTCTCTGAAAAGCATTTAGTTGGAAAAGCATTGGTTATCAGGATTGTGATTCTAAAGAAACAGAAACCCATCTCAAACTAGTTTATGTTAAAACAACAAAAACAAATACCCACAAGGACTTTTGTTACTGCTTTAAGATGGACTCAACAGTAAAGAATAGCTGCACCTGCAGAAGCTTCTCTGTAATCCTTGGAACAGCAGTGACCTCCAGGATCTCCCTCTCCCAGTCTTCTAGAACATCAATGCCCAATTCAACCTCTGGAGACACCGCCTCCATTATGTCATGCCGCTGCCCCAGAATCAACAATGGCTCTCTATTGAGCATCACACTGAGGCATCTGGACATGAGCCAACACCCTCCAGAGTTCAGCAGGCTCACTCCATACCAGCCATGTTGTTCTTCTCACCATGGCCTGGCTTACATCCTGTTCCATCATTTTCTGTACAGCGACTCTCAGTTTTCTCCTCCTTCCTAACTATCTATCATTTCAAGTCCAGGACAAATCCAGTTGTATCCCCTTTGATATTGGCTCCCATCTTTTTATTGCCAGTGGCTGGGTATGAGAAATTATGTAATTAATTCCTGTTGACTTTTATAATTTTTTGCATGTTTGCTGTATAGAGCAATTTTCATTTTACTGAACTGTACACTGTATAAAAATATTGGATTAATAAATACTGTTTTCTATATTTTTTACAACAATAAAAAACAAACACACCACAAAGATACTGAATATTTTCTGTTACCATCAAGTTGATTTTGATTTATAGAAAGCCTACAGGATAGACTATAGCTTCTGTTCCACAGGGTTTCCAAGGCTGTGCTCTTCACGGACTCTGACTAACATATCTTTTCCCCCTCAGAATGACTGATGGGTTAGAACTAACTCTTGGTTGGTAGCCAAGTGTTTACCACCGCATCACCAGGGCTCTTTAGTATATATTTAAGCTTAAAAATAAATAAATAAAAAGAAAAAGTCTTGGGCTTACATTTTGTTATCTTAAAACCTACCTAGCTAAACTCCTTCCCAAGTGTGGCTAACAAGTCCTATGGGAACAGAGTGGGAAGGGTAAGAAAACAAGCCAGTCTGTCACTTTCCCATCACTTAATTGGCATTGTGTACAAACTTATTTTTCTGACTGACCACTAGTTGGATGAAATTGGTTGTGTTCAGGTTGCTATAACTATAGACTGACCCCTATTTAGGTGAGCAATACTTTGAAACCATATGGAACTGTGAAGTTGTTGGAATTGTTGGAAAAACAGCATAGCAAGCAAAACCATAATCAAATGAAATAAATTCTCAGCAGTGCCATTCTGGAATTCCAGCACAATTGGAAAACAACAAAGGAAACCGACAAGAAAATGCATCAATGAGACAGCAGTTGACATCTCTAATTCCGAGGAAAGACAGACTGATGCTGTTGAAAGTTCCTTGTTGTTATTTATACCCTCAGTATGTAAAGAGTAATTTGCCTGCTGCACTGTTCAGTACTAACATCATTTCTAAAAATTATATTGCATGTATCTCCTTCAAAACAGAATATAAACTTCCCAGGCACATGGAATTGAAATACTTTTTGCATTTCTATCTTCTCTGTCTCTTTGAAGTTGTTCTTGCTAGGATAATTAAAGCTATTTTTCATATAATACAATCAATGTACTATAGATATCTATTTGATTAAGGTTTTGGCCTGAGGATGTATTTAGAGAAGAACTGGAGTTTAAAAGTAGAATTAAAAAAAAAAAAAAGAATTGCCAAACCAAAACACAAAGATAGGAATGCAAAGAATAGGGCATGAAGTCCAGGAAAAAGATTTAGAAAGTAAAATATTAGTGCAAGTATTTAAAGTATCATAAATATCAATAAAAATGAAAGTGCCTCAGATACTCTGAAAATAACTAGAAGTTAAAATGTTGACTATAAGATCATTTTTATTTTGGAGTTATTATAGAAAATCATATGCTACGTGATAAGTCAAAATAGCCATTTGGGATTAAAAGTGATTCTGAATGATAAAATGAAGCAAAGCAGCTTCCATAAACCACACTGGCAACTGGTCAGGTTCACAAGTGTGCCTACGATTGCCCAGAGCAGGAATTCTAGAATTTAAGAATAGTTAAGAAGATCATACTTATAGCTTTGAGTTGGACCATATCTAATAATTTCAAATGGGTATGTGGTCTATTTTTTCTTCCACTAAAGGAGATCCTATGTTTATTATAAATATTCCTACAGATTTTGAATCCACCACATCCGGAACATGGTAGGGAGGAAGGGAAGAACAAACACAGAGGGGGCTGTCTTTGTTCTTAATAATTTACAGTTGAAATGAAGAGATGAAACACAAACATAAGAAACAAAATCCACTCTTACAACAGCTCTATTAAAACCCAGAGTAAAGAATGCTAACACCTCTAATATAAGTGGGGTCTCTGTAGGCTAAACACTGGACTGTGAGTCACAAAATCCGCAGAGTGAGGCCACCAGCTGCTCCTCAGGATAAAGATGAGACTTTCTGCTCTGCGAAGATTTACAGCCTCGGAAACCGTATACAGTGTCACTGAGTCAGAAATGAATACAGCAACAATCATGTACTTTGATGCCTGATGTGGTGCTGTAAGATAAGCACTGGATTGCTAACCACAAAGTCAGCAGTTCAAATCCACCAGCAGCTCTCAGAAATCCTTACAGGGTCACTATGAATCAGAACTGATTTGACATCACACAGCCTCAGCATTTTGTATTTTCTGAGCCCTGGTGGTGCACTGGGTTAAACACTGGACTGCCAAATGAAAGGTTGGTGATCTTAGTACACCAGCTGCTCTTCAAGAAAAAATGAGGCAGTCAGCTCCTGTTAAAATTTATAGCCTCGGAAACCCTCTGGAATAGTTCTACTTTGTTCTCTAAGGTTGGCAGGAGTCAACCTTAGACTCAATGGCAGTGAATTTGGTTTGGATACTAGTTAACCATGAACTTTGAAGTACCCTGACCATGCAGTGGCTAAAACATTCATTTGCTCATTTGCTAACTGAAAAGTCGGTGGTTTGAATCCAACAGACTTGACAATCTGCTTCTGTAATGATTTACAGTCTTAGAAAAATCGATGGGGCAGTACTACACTGTTCTGTGGCATTTCTATGAATTAGAATTGACAGCAACAGGTTTGGAATGGGATCATGTAATTTGGACATTTCATCGGGAGTAAAAGACAACATCAGATTGATAAAGTAGAGGTTCAGTGAAAAAGAGGCAGAGCCTTAATTAGATGGCTGGATGCAACAATGGGCTAAACAACACAGGAATGATTGAGAATATGCTGCAGGAGCAGGTGGCATTTTATTCTTAGACATAAGGTTGTTATGGTTCAGCACTCAATGCGACAGCACCTAACAACAACAATCACAGAGAACATCAACTTGGAGAATCATTTTAAAGAAACAAAGGACCAAGGATAATACAAAATTGGGAGGATGGAGAACATTTCATGCTAAAATCATAAAAAGTTACAGTATGCAAAGAAAGAGCAAGGAAAGAACTTGTTGTAATATCAGAATCTGACAGGTGAGTAGAATGATAAGGAATCAAGTGGTTGAGGTGATGGGCTTACAGACGGCAGGATGAAGGTGCAGTTGAGCCAAGGAGTTCTGAATTTACAAGAATGAAGAACTTGCGATGGTTTCCCGAGATGGAACTCAGTTTTATGAAAATGAGACTTGAGAAAATTATTGTGTATCTTACAAGAGAGGAAATGAGGACCATGTTGAAATGGTCAGTAAGAAAGGAAAAAGGGAGGAGATGAGAGACGCCACAAAGCTAGGCATTACTAATAAATTTTATGGGCAAAACATTCCCTTATAATTAATAAGAATTTTTCTTGAATCAAATATTATTTCTCTTGTTATGCCCTCAGTGAAATTATGCCTACAATAAAACGCTTTGGTTAGAGAGACAGAGGGAACGTATTGTGTCAGAAATACATGTATTTGACCAGAAGTGGATATTTTACTGATTAACACAATGTAACACAGCAACATTCAAGGTTACAAAACTCAACAGATAGAAGAGTTGGAAGCTGACTTTAAAGAGAAATGTTTGTTTGGTTTTGTGGAAACCGCCCTGTCCTCGGGGTGAAAGCTGTGTTACTTTGATCTTCAGCTGTTGTGAGTGGGTATTTGACTTGACAAATCTCAGAGAGGAGCTACTTCCTGCCACCTGACTGTCATCTGTGATCACTGAAGTACTTCTTTCCTCTTACACCCTTCATTTCCTGTAACTCTGTCTTTCTGTTCCAAAAAGAAAGAAAGAAAAGGATTAAAATCAACTAAAAGACCAACGTATGTGGGCACTGAGCACTGGTACGAGTTATTATAGAATCCAAAATAGAACAAGAGGGTGCCCCAGAGAAATGCCTCTCCTTTGTTCTCTCCCAGTCAAACAGAGCATTACCGTTTCCTTAATCTCCTGTATTCTGATCTCATTGTGTAGAATTCCATGTACAGGGGTACAGCAGCTTCAGATGTCAAAGGGCTGTACTATTTAGGAATTTCCCAGAAGGCAGACAAAGATCTCAGGCCACATTACGTCCTTTCCCTCCCTCGGTGATCACGCAGGCATGTGACATTATGGATGTCATTAGCACACATGAAAACTCTTTTACTCAAATTCCATCTATTATTAAAACTCAGGATTCCTTTTCTAATAAAAAATTGATGCCATTTCACTTCTGGAAAAGAAAGACACTTGTCACCTTTTAAAAAGTGGGATAGCTATACTTCACAGAAAATACTTTTCTGTAAAAGGTTTTGGGTTAACCAAAGCACTTCTGAATTGATAAGCCTGATCCGTGTATTTAAGAGCAGTTCATGCTATCTGCTGACCTCCACCAAAAAAAGGTCAATTTTTAGTTACTTTAAATAAGTTTAAAGTGATGTTTTAAAAGTGTTAATGTAGACTATTCATAAAAATAAGTGCATTAATCATCTCTTCTCTGTTCCCATTAGTTGGAGTCCACCTGATGGAACTTTTCTTTTTTTTTTTTTTCCCACTGTTGCTTGTTTTGTTTTTAAATCTGTATTTTATTTTCCTTAGAATTTATTCTTGTATTTTAAATGATTATATTTGGCGCAGTACACATTAATCTAAAGATGTGAAATTTTTGCTTATTTTTACTTATATCATAGTAACTTTGTATAGAATTTCCAAGGAGAAACTGGTGAATTTGAATTGATGACCTTGCGGCTAGCAGTTCAGTGCTTATCCTACAGCGCCAGTGCATTAATTCTGTTTCTTTTATCCTGTACAGTTTAGTTGCCTTTTAACTGGAATAAACATCTCATTTCAGCCGCAATGAGGTGTTATTAATTCCACAGTTATTCCATGTTATTTATTTATAAATAAAACAATTACAACATTAATTCCTGGTATGGTGCTGTAGGATAAATACTGGACTGCTCATCACAAGGTCAGCAGTTCAAATCAACCTGACAACACTTAACAATAATATTATAAAGTATAATAACAATGATATATGATTTGTTGTTATTGTTAAGTGCTGTGGAGTTGGTTTTGATTCATAGCAACCCCATATAGGGTTTCTGAGAAGTAGCACTGCAAACCACAAGGTCAGCAGTTCAAACCCACCAGCTGCTCCTTGGAAACCCTATTCAGGGTCACGATAAGTCCAGAGCTTATCCTACAGTGCCACACCAGGACTATGTACATATATATGTTTATGTATACAAGGTTGTGTTCTTTCACCATACTTATTCAACCTGTATGCTGAGCAAATAATATGAGAAGCGGGGTTCTATGAAGAAAAATGTGGCGTCAGGATTGGAGGAAGACTCATTAACAACCTGCGATATGTCGATGATACAACCTTGTTTGCTGAAAGTGAAGGGACTTGAAACATTTACTGATGAAGATCAAAGAGCACAGCCTTTGGTATGGATTGCATCTCAATGTCAAGAAAACAAAAATCCTCACCACTGGACCAATAAACAACATTCTTATCAATGGAGAAAAGATTGAAGTTGTCAAGGACTTCATTCTTCTTGGATCAACTGTCAACACTCGCGGAAGCAGCAGTCAAGAGATCAGACGATGTATTGCATTGGGCAAATCTGCTGCACAGGAACTTTTTTAAGTATTGAAGAGCAGAGACGTCAGCTTGAGGACTAAGGTGTGCCTGACCCAAGCCATGGTATTTTCAATAACTTCATATGCATGCGAAAGCTCAACAGTGAATAAGGAAGATCGTAGAAGAATTGATGCCTTTGAGTTCTGGTGGTGGAGGAGAATACTGAAAGTGCCATGTACTGCCAAAAGAACCAATAGATCTGTTTTGGAAGAAGTGCAGCCAGAGTTCTCCTTAGATGCCAAGATGGCTAAACTTCGTCTCTCATACTTTGGACATATTGTCCGGAGGGAACAGTCACTGGAGAAGGTTGTCATGTTGGGTAAGATGGAGGGTCAGAGAAAAAGAGGAAGACCCCCAGCGAGATGGATTGGCCAGGTGGCATCGTTGATGGACTCAAGTGTGGCAGTGGTAGTGAGGTTGGCCCAGTATCGGACATTATGTCGTTCTGCTGTGCAAGGGGTCGCTATGAGTCAGTTCCGACTCAATGGCACCTGACAACAACATATATATAATATAGCATATAATACAATTACAATATTGATTCATTGTGGGTTAATGTGTGGTACTGCAAAGTCAGTTTGAACCTCAAGGTCAGCAGGTCAGACTCACCAGCTACTCTCTGGAAACCCTAAATAGGGTCGCTATGGGTTGGAACTGACTCAATGGCACTTAACAACAAATATAATTCCTCATTGCTGCTGAAATGAGGTGTTTATTCCAGTTAAAAGGCAACTAACTTGTGTAGGATAAAAGAATTAGTGCAATGGCACTGTAGGATAAGCACTGAAGTGCTAACTGCAAGGTCATCAGTTCAAACTCACCAGTTGCTCCTCGGATACTTTATACAGAGTTGTTGTGAGTTGGAACTGACTTGACAGCACTTAACAACATTGGTTTGGCTAGGTTCCTCAATGTCTCCTTCCTGGATCACTGTACCTCCTACCTCATGATGTCTCACATCTCCTTCCATCTATAGCCCACACTCTTTGCTGAAGCAATTTCAGAAAACTCTCTTATTCTCCCTACCTTTCATCATTTAAAACCCTTTGGTTCTTCATTACCTACAGGACAAAGTGGAAGATGAATACAGACAGGAGAACCTTTGCAATCTACAGCCCTGTCCCTTTCTGACTTTTAACCTCATAGCATTGTTGTTGTTAAGTGCCATCGAGTCGGTTCCGACCCATAGCGACCCTGTACAGGGTTTCCGAGGGTGTAAATCTTTATGGGAGTAGAAAGCCTCATCTTTCTCCCGCGGAGTGGCTGGTAGTTTCGAACCGCTGACCTCGTAGCATACTTACCCCAAATGTTTTCGTTAAGTGCCAGTTAAGTTGATTCTGACTCATAGTGGCCCTGTATAGGGTTTCTGAGGAATGGCTGGTGGGTTTGATCCACCCACCTTATGGTTCAAGTCAATATTGCAGTCTGGTGCTTATTCTACAGCAACATACCAGGATTTGTTGTTGTTGTTATTGTTATGTGCCGTGGAGTCAGTTCTGACTCATAGCAACCCTGTATAGGGTTTCAAAGGCTTAAGCCTCCCATAAGGAGCTCTGATAGCACAGTGGTTACAAATTTGGCTGCTAACCTCAGGGTCAGCAGTGTGAAACTACCAGCTGTTCCATGGTAGAAAGATGAGGCTTTCTGCTCATGTAAAGATTTACAGCTTTGGAAACCCTGTACAGGGTTGCTATGGGTTGGAACCAACTCCATGGCACGTAACAAGCTGCCCAGTCCCTCTTTCATGGCCCTCAGCAAACGTTGCTCTTCCTTCAAGATTTAGCGTAGTGGTTACGAATAGGGCTGCTAACCTTAAGGTCAGTGGTTCGAAACTACCAGCCGCTCTGCGGGAGAAAGATGAGGCTTTCTACTCCCGTAAAGATTTACACCCTCGGAAACCCTGTACAGGGTCGCTATGGGTCGGAACCGACTTGACGGCACTTAACAACAACAGAGTTACCTCTCAGTGAATCCTTTTCTAATCTCCTATGCATTCTGAGAACTGACCTCTCTTTCCTTTGTTCCTTCAAGTACCTTATATGGTAAACTTGGAATTATAAATGCACTGTTGTTTATCTTTCCCTTTTTTAGACCATAAACCCCTGGAGGCAGGGTCTGCATTTTTACATCTCTGTATTGTTTGGTGCTGTGGGTTAATGCTCTGGACTGCAAAGTCAGTTTGACCCACAAGGTTGGCTGTTCAAGCTATACAGGGTCACTATGGGTCAGAACCAACTCTACAGCACTTAACAACAACAATCCTTAGGAAGGTGATTGCTTACCCTAATCACTGCATGTTAGTTGACGCAACATTAGAGGCCACAATTTCAGATTTCTAGCCGTGTCCTGTTTGGCTATGCCAGATAGAATAAATAACATCCGAAAATGATGTACTTCACTTAGAATTCCTGGACTTGGGACGACTGACATGGGAAAGAACAGAGTAGTTTTCTGCTAGATGTTGGATCACCTTCTGGTGATATTAACTCAATATAAAGAGATGGGTTTTGTGCAGCAAAGACCTGCTCTTCCAGTTCTTTCAGAAAAAGATCAGATCAATCAATCCCACAAAAGTTGTGAGTAAAGGAGAAAAACATTTCCATTAAGGAAGTTGTATCATTTTTCCCATGAAACTGGGTGAAAGGTGTCAGAGTCTACCTTAGTTACTAAGACCAAATGACTCATCAGAACTGCTGGGAGGGGCCAGAATGCCTATGTTTGCTTTATTTTGTCTGAAAGGCAATACTTAGATATTGAAGATTCACAGAAATTGGAAGAACACACGATGGCTTTTCTTCATTTTAATCTTTCTCTGAAATGGGCAAGGTTTCAGGAGAAGATGTCTCTCCCCTGATCTCTGGCTTCCTATGAATGGCCCAATGACAGTTTCTGGGAGTGTCATCATCAGAAGAGATGCTTATCATATTTCAGCATCTTAATAAGAGCCTGGCTTTCCCGCCTCCACACCAGGTCCACCCTGTCACAGCATATGGTACAGAGTTGCATTGCTCTCTGTCATAGACAACTCAAACTGAGAACACATGAGCTTTTTCCCACCTCCATCTGAAAAGTTTTGGGTAAAGGAGCTATGTATATATTTTCTATAGGACCAACAAAGCTAGGTTATTCAAACATTATTCAACAGTTATAATGTTTGAAAATCAGTCATGATTACTGCTGAATTTTATTAGAAATGTCAGATTGGTATACTTTTTTTGATTAATACAAAATATACAGCATAGCAGATTAAGTAATTAAGGGTACCTACTTATTTTTATGGAGTCCTGGTGTGGCGCTGTGGGTTAATGTGCTGGACTGCAAGGTCGGTTTGAATCCCAAGGTCGGCAGTTCAAACTTAGAAACCCTATCCAGGGTCGCTATGCATCAGAACCAATTTGAGGGCACTTAACAACAACAACAATCTATGTATCATACATCTTGAATGACCTATCTACTTCTGGTCAGTCTTGTTTCATCTGTATTCCTGCCCACTCCTCCCATCTTCTATTTATTTTGAAGCAAATCCAAAACATTATCTTTTCATCGATTACTATTGCAGTATGTCACCCTTAAAGGATTTTTTTTTTGTTCTAAATAAGTATAATACCAATATCAAGCCTAAAAAAATGAATAATTATAATCAATTTTTTAAAAAACAAAAATCAGAAATCTACCTGCTATTAAAGAAAGTTAGTATTTAGGAATAGAATGGACTAAAACATCGCTACACACATTGCTGCATATTTGAATATCCAGTAAAGTTCTTAGGCAACTTCACAGTCCCTGAACAAGACCACATGGCTATTGCCAAAAGAGTAATAGGAGCTACCTGATGTCCTTTCGGCAGGTGCCAGTGTCCAGTTTCCTCTTATGGATCTAGCTATTCTGGCTACAATGGGTAAAGAAACAAACAGAAAGGGCATCTCCTAATTCCAACACCTGAGGCCGATTAGGTTTTCTTGAGGGATGTAGAAAAAGGTATGCCAAGTAACATGGGCCAATATGGAGCTCATTACCATTGTAAACAGGATGCATCAAACTGAATGAGCTAATGCCACAGCTTCAGGTGAGATGACGGAGACATATCCATATCATGTCTACATGTGATGCCACAGCTCTTCCTCTCCTACCCTGGTTCCCACCAAGGGACAGATGTGACACAGACCTGAGCCACAGCAGACACAGTGGTGATGTGAGATCTAAACTGCCTTGAAAGTACCACGGACTGTCAGAAGAACAGAGATCTGTGTTGGAACAAACGCAATGCTCCTTGAAGGCAACGATGAGGAGACATTGTTTCTCATATTTGGACATATTATCAGGAGGGACCATTCCCTGGAGAAGGACATTATACTTGGTAAAGTGGAGGGTCAGTGAAAGAGGAAGACCCCTAATGAGATGGATTGGCACCATGGCAGTACCAATGGAATTAAGCATAATAACAATTGTGAGGATGGCTCAGGACCAGGAAGTTCAGATTTGTTTTGTTCTGTTGAGCATAGGGTCGATATGAGTCAAAACTGACTCGACAGCACCTAACTACTAACTACTACTACCTCTTAATGACCATCAATAAGATGTGTCACTGAGTCTTCACACTGTGCTGACACTTAAGATGGTTCAGGCTTTCACAAAGACATGCTCATTTATCTTTCATAATTTGTAAGGTTAGATTAGACCTCTTTGAACACAGAGTGTAACAATTCTGTACCCAGGTCAAAAGCAAGCAGTATGTGAAAGGAATCACATTAGAAGGTCCCAGATGGAGTAGGAGAAAAATGTGGAACAAAACTCAAATCATAAAGAAGATCAAGCTTACTGGTCTGCTACAGACTGGTAAGACCCCTGAAACTATGCTGCTTAGTCACCCTTCAGGTCTGGAAATGAGCTTACTTGCATGGCTCAAATTTCAGCCAACATTGTTGTGTTGTTGTTAAGTGCTGTTGTGTCAGTTCTGACTCATCGGGACCCATTATTGTGTTTCTAAGGTGGTAAATCTTGGCAGGAGCAGACAGCCTCACCTTTCTCCTGTCTCCCACAGTTGAGTTTTCAGCCAAACATTAGACAGGTTTATATAGGAAACAGTTTATATAGTGTGACAAGTGTCACACACACCTTAGAATAATCAATCATTTGAAACCAATAGGGCAGCAGTTACCCAAGGGCAAATTTCAGAAAGGAGAAATGGAAACAGGAAACACAAGAAGGAAGTGGGATAAGTGATGTTTCATTGTGGGGACTGCAATCAGTGAGATGAAACAAAATGTGTGTGAATGTAAAATGGAAAACTGATGTGCTCTGTAAACTTTTATCCAATTCACAAGTTAAAAAAAAAAAAATCCATCAATGTTATCATTAGTTTTGATGACACAAACATATGGAAAACCAAAAAATAAAATAAAAAGCAAGCATTAAGTAGATTTGAAACAAAATATGAATATCTTTGATGCCCTGGTAGTGATGTGGGTACACAATGGCCTGCTAACTGTAAGGTCAGCAGTTTAAATCCAGCAGCCACTCTGAGGGAGAAAGATGAGGCTTTCTGCTCCTGTAAAGATTTACAGTCCTGGAAATACTATACAGGGTTGCTATGAGTCAAAATCGACTCCACAGCACACAGCAGCATGTATAAAGACAGGAAAGCTCTCAAAAGAATTAGATTCTTAAAAGGAGTTTGTGAGTTCACCAGGGAGCCATCAATGCAAGCAATCAAGTCCCTTCAGGACAAATCCCCGTCTAAGACTGAAACTCAAAGGAACGCAGGAGCAGGTAGCTTGCTAGCTACCACTGGTTTGTGGAAGACGGGGAAAGGCAGCAATGAAGAAATGGGCTGAGTTCAACCATGTTCCACAGACTCACATTGACCTGGAGATAAGAGAGAGAAGAAGAGGGCTGGTTGGTCCAAAGTGTGGTGAGACCTGGGGACACCTGAGCCCATGGACAAGGACACAGCCATGGAGGGCTAGAGCTGAGAGTGAAGCATCCAGCTAATATGAAGTGAGGGGAGACTCACAAGAACACCCAAATTTGCAGATAGTGCCCATTTGACCTAGCCTTGATGGCTTGATAATCAGAACTCGACTGTTGTTGTTGTTAAGTGCCTTCGAGTCGGAGTCGACCCATAGCGACCCTGTACAGGGTTTCCGAGGGTGTAAATCTTTACGGGAGTAGAAAGCCTCATCTTTCTCCCGCGGAGCGGATGGTAGTTTCGAACCTCTGACCTTAAGGTTCGCAGCCCGATTCGTAACCACTACGCTACCAGAGCTCCTTATGCAATACATAGTTTAATTTCTTGACTGAT
>NW_006408665.1:1132111-1176707 GCF_000296735.1 Chrysochloris asiatica | reverse complement strand
CCTCATCTTTCTCCCGCGGAGCGGCTGGTAGTTTCGAACCACTGACCTTAAAGTTCGCAGCCCGATTCGTAACCACTACGCTACCAGAGCTCCTTCAGAACTCGACTAGAGGAGGATAAAAAAAAAGAAGTTTGATAAAGGAAACAAGGATAAATTTCTACAATTTGATGAACTTGATCTGTACTAATGGATGTAGTAGTTCAAAATACCAACAGAGAGGGAAGGAGTCTTCACATCAACTATCAATCCTATCCCCTCTGTGTACAGGGTAAAGAGGGACGGGCTACCTTAGACATTGGCTACCTAAAATGAAAGGGTGATAAAGGCACGAAGTGACTTTCCAAGAGGGAGTTTAGTTTAAGAGTGTGCCGGGGAAGATAGAGTCCCCACTGAATAGTTTTCATCTTGTCTAGATGGGTCTGGTGGAAAGAGATGGGGATAAGATTCTTATGATTCAAAAGTGAGTAATTGTGGGGTTGGCAATACACAGGGAGAAGGAGGGGAACAGAAGAACAAGGTTGATAGAACACTTAGGGAGGCTTGCATGGTAAATAAAGACAGAGGTAAATAGTGATGTATGCTCAACCTTGGCACAAAAGGGCTCTGTGATACAGGCATTGGGGCATAGTTTGAATGGGTGAAAGAAGGGAAATAATGTTAAGATGTTTGACTGTCTCTGAATATTTGTTTCCCTTGCCTACTATTGTAAAATAGACACTTGAAGGGGATAGAAAGGAATATCTGGAAATGTGATTATAGAAAGCTTATAAGCCCGCCTTCAGCCTATAACTGATTGGAATACCTAAAATGGGTTCTAACTTGCTCAGTGAAAGAGGCTTCTTGCAGAGCCTTTGTAGAGTAGAAGACCTTGGGTGAAATCCTGATCCCCATTCAGAAACTTCTGAGATGGGAAATTCCCACTTGAAAAGATAAGCAGACCAGCCTGGAACAGCTAGGGGAAAACAGAAGATACTTCTTGAAAGAAAGACCAGCAGGGAAAACCAAAAACAAAAACAGCAGTCTTATTGGTTATTACAAGAACACGCAAGTTGTTCGCCCGGGAGCCATCAAAGCAAGCAATCAAGTCCCTTCAGGACAAACCCCCTCCCCTCTCAAGACTGAAACACAAAGGGAATACACAAGCAGGCATGTAAGCCTGCTAGCGACCATGTTGGTCTACTGGTGAGAGGAAGTAGGGGGAAAGCAGCAATGAAGAGTTGGACTGAGTCCGGGCAAGTTACATAGACCCCCCCATCAACCTGGAGTATGGTGAGAGCTGGTTGGCCTGAAGTATGGTTAGACCTGGGCACTCCTGAGCCCGTGGACAAAGACATGGTCATGGAGGGCTAGAGCTGAAGGTGAAGCATCCAGTTGATATGAAGTGAGGGGGTATGCATAAGGGCACCCAAACTTGCAGACAGTGCTCATTGGACCTAGCTTCAATGGCTGGATGTTCAGAACCTGACTAGAGGAAGGAAAAGAGGGAAGAAAAAAAAATTTTTTTAAAAAGAAAACCAATGTAAACCACTACAATCTGATGAACTTGACCTATACTTATGCATATTGTTGTTGCTAAGTGCCGTTGAGTTGGTTCTGACCCATAGCGACCCTGTACAGGGTTTCCGAGGCTGTAAATCTTTACGGGAGCAGAAAAAGCCTCATCTTTCTACTGCGGAGCAGCTGGTAGTTTCAAACTGCTGACCTTGTGGTTCACAGCCCGATTCGTAACCACTACGCTACCAGAGCTCCTTAAAATACCAACCAGAGGGAAAGAATCTTTACAGCAAGGATCATTCCCATTCCCTCTGTACATGGGTTGATGTTGTTGTTTACGGGAGCAGAAAGCCTCATCTTTCTTCCGCAGAGCAGCTGGTAGTTTTGAATGGCAGACCTTGCAGTTTGCAGTCCGATTCGTAACCACTACATTACCAGAGCTCCTTTATATGGGTTGATAGGGATGGGCAATTTAGACATTGGCTACCTAAAATGGAGGGCTGTACAGGCATGAAGTGACTGGCTTACAGGTTTTCAAGACAGAATTTAGATTTAGAGTGTGTGGGGGAAGGTAGAATCCCCACTGAGTGCTTTTCATCCTGTCTGGTCAGGTCTGGTGAAAGGAAATGGGGATGAGACTCTCATGATTGAATAGTGAGTAATTGTTATCATGACTAATTGTGATTGTTCTAACTGTAAAGGTAGAAGTTTTGTAGCAAAAAGGGGTGAGTGGTTGATCTTACAGTCCTAGAGGGGAGGACCCTGGGATAACAAGGGAGAAGAGCAGGAGCAGATTGTGGGACTCTACCCAGAGAAGTGGCAACACCAAAGACGGAGGCAGAGATGATGACACGGAGAGACGGAGCAGCTGAGGACTCTAGACTCATGGAGGGAGAGGGGCTGTATGCTTGCAGCTGTGAGGCGGGCTTGCAGGGTGTGCCCTTTGGCGGTTTGAATGATTGTATATTCCTGAGTGTTTTGGTGCACATCCCCCAAACAAAACAAAACCAAAAAAACGCCAGAGAGAATAGAAGCAAATACTGTTGAATGATGAAGCATGCAGGGGATTGTAATCATTGCAATGACATGAATATGATAGGATGAGTGTAAAACTGATGGTCCCCCATGTAAACTATCATTAAATTCATAATAAAAACTTTAGGAAAAAAAAAAAAAAAGTGAGTAATTGTTATCATGAATAATTGAGACTGTCACAATTGTAAAGGTAGAAGTTTTGTAACAAAAATGGGGGAGTTGTTAATCTTACATTCAAGGAACAGAGGACCCTAGGATCATCAAGGGAGACAAGAACAAGCAGAATGCAGGACCCTATCCATAGAAGCAATGACACCAGAGATGGAGGCAGAGATAGGGACATGGAGAGAAGGAGCAACTTAGGACCCTAGATTTATGGAAAGAGAGGGACTGAGAGGTGGCAGCCAGGAGGCAGGCTTGCAGAATGTGCCCTTTGGAGATTGAAACTATGATATATGCCTGGGTGGGCTTTTTTGTTTGTGGGTGAAAAAAAAAAAGCTAAAATGAATAGAGAGAAATACTGTTAACTGATGGTACATGGAGGGGATTATAATCATTGTAATGAAACAATGTATATGATTTGTTGACTGCAAAACTGATGATTTGCTCTGTAAACTTTCACTCAAATCACACACACACACAAAAAAGAGTTTGTGAATCATAAATAATGCCAAAATGGTATCTGATCCCTTTTCTTGCTAGGGATTCTTTTTAATTCTTAGAATAAAGATCTAAAAGATTTTGGCTCACGAAAAACAGCTCTTAATGAGACAATTAATTCCCATCTTTTCCTTGAATGGATTCAGAGACCAAAATGGCATGTTAAAGGGCACTGAGGAAAAGTCTTTTCTAAACCGGAATTCTTAGGGACCATTTTGTTATTAAGGAACTTATCTACATAGTATAGTTTGCTCAACAGTGAGAGAATGGGAAAAGTTCATTTTCTGTATTGTACTAAAATCCCTTTACCACCACTCCTGCCTGCCCCCATCCTAAAGTGACCAACCCATATTTCTTTGGAATAATCTTCCTTGAAAATATAGGTAATGATCTGGGCAGGGATGGGGTGAAATGTTGGAAGACATTTATATTGTTTACAGTTCACAGTTTTCTGCTATGACTATAACAACATGAATGTGTAATGTTACTGATGGAGTCCTTCCATCACAGCTGAGAGAATGCCGGTTTTGTGGAGACCACAAAGGTATTGTGCAGGAAAGTTATCAGATACGTCAGCATCTCCACCAGGACAGCAGTATAGGTGACTAGAAAAAGGATGAAGACAAAAGGGAAGAGAGATAGAAAAGGATGGGGGAGGGCTCTGAAGCCTCAAGGTTTTGCCTGAAAGGACCCCTTTTTCCTTGAATTTATTAGTGGGACTCTGGCTCAGGGACAGAAATACACAAGCCAAGGCAACACTTAAAAAGAAAGACTGAGAATCTAATAAGGTTGGAGACCTTTTCCCTCTTCCCTGAAGGATCATTTCAGGTGAGCTTGAGCCATACAGTTTCTGAAAGATCAGTCCTTGAGTTCCATATACCAATGATTTTCTAAGGAAGGATCTTCTACATCAGAACAATTTGGGGATGGGAGTTGGAGAGTGGGAGGAAGAGGGATTTATGGAAATGCACATTTTAGCCCTACATCATCAGATCCTTTTAAGATTTCAATCTTATACTCACTGAACAAGTGTCAAACAAGCCAAGATTATTGGGCCAAATGGAAAGTGAATTAATTACTTTTGTTTCTTCTAATCTTAAAATGGAGGCTAGAAGAAGGTGGTAAATTTATTAGCACAAAATAGTATTACTGGAAAAATAATTCAAAGGCCAACCCCTATGAATAATGAAATCTGAAGTGCTACTTTTATGAATTAAGGTTTCTATTTGAGTTAAATGCACTATTTAAAAAAAAAAAAAATTCATGCCACATTTGGGTTCCCTCTAGGAGATGAAATTACTAGTGATTTTAATTTTTGGCTATGATTTGTGACTATCAAGGTTTTTACAATAAGTGTCATTTAGAAAATTTCTTTACAAAAACTTATTTTATGAACATCAATGTTAATTTGTTCAAAATTTCCTTAAAAAGAATAGTGACCACAATTTTGAATCACTCATTATGAACGTTCCTTAAATTAGAGCAATTCCTAGATATAAGAAATTTTGAACAGAGGCATATTTATTAAGCGTCTGTAACATCAGGTTCTCACAAGCTACCAAAGTATGACAAACTGACAGAATAGAGTAAAGCCCGTGGGAGTAAAGCATGCAGGACCTTCATTTGCTGATGGCGCACAACTCAATATGAAGAAAAACAGCTGTAAACATCCATTGAAAATTGGAGCATGGAATGTACAAAGTATGAATCTAAGAAAGTTAGAAACTGTCAAAAAGGAAATAGAATGCATAAACATCAATATCTTAGGCATTAGTGAGCTGAAATGGACTGGTATTGGCCATTTTGAATCTGATGACCACATGGTTTGCTATGTCGGGAATGACAAATTGAAGCGGAATGTTGTTGCATTCATTTTCAAAAAGAACATATCCAGATCAGCCACAAGGTACACTGTATATGATAGGATAATATCCATGCGGTTACAGGGAAGCCCAGTTAATACCACTATTATTCAAATTTACGAACCAGCCACTAAAGCCAGTGAGGATGAAATAGAAGAATTCTACCAACTTCTTCAATCTGAAATTGATCAAACATGCAATCAAGATGTATTGATCATTACCGGTGACTGGAATGCAAAGGTTGGAAGCAAAGAGGAAGGATCAGTAGCTGGCAAATATGGCCTTGGTGATAGAAATGATGCTGGAGATCACATTATAGAATTCTGCAAAATCAATGATCTGTTCATTTCAAATACCTTTAGACTATACACATGGACCTTGCCAGATGGAATAAAGAGAAATCAAATTGACTACATCTGTGGAAAGAGATGATGGAAAAACTCCATATCATCAGTTAAAACAAGACCAGGGGCAGATTGTGGAACAGACCATCAATTGCAAATATGCAAATTCAAACTGAAGCTGAAGAAAATGAAAAGAAGTCTACAAGAGCCAAAATATGACCTTGAATATATCCCACTTGAGTTTAGAGATCATCTGAAGAACAGATTTGATACATTAAACACTAAAGACAGAAGACCAGAAGAGTTGTGGGATGACATCAAGAACATCATATGGAAAGAAAGCAAAAAGTTATTAAGAAGAAAAGAAAGAAGGAAAAGGTCAAAATGGATGTCAGAAGAGACACTGAAACTTGCTCTCCAGCATAGAGATGCTAGAGCAAATGGAAGAAATAAGGAGGTCCAAGAGCTGAACAGAAAATTTCAAAGATCCGCTCAAGAAGATAAAGCCAAATATTACAACAAAATGTGCAAAGTTCTGGAGTCAGAAAACCAAAAAGGAAGAACACACTCAGCATTTCTCAAGCTGGGGGAACTGAAGAAAAAATTCAAGCCTTGACTTTTGTTATTGAAGGATTCTCTGGGCAAATCATTGAATGATGCAGAAAGCATCAAAAGAATATGGAACCAGGTCAAGTGGGTATTATCTACAAGTGTGGGTGTTCTTGCATCTGTCCACTCTCTTCGACAGCAGACAGACGCAAGAACACCCACACTTGTAGATAATACCCACTTGACCTGGCTCCAATGACTGGATGATCAGAGCTCAACTGAAGAAGAAAGAAGAGGAAAAAAAGCATCATCTGATACAATTTAATGAACTTGACCTACACCTACGGATGCAGTAGCTCAAATGAGGAAACAAATCCTTACTGAAAGAATCATTCCCACCCCCTCCTCAAAGAGTAGACAGGGATGGGCAACTTGGACATTGGCTACCCAAAATGGGGGGTGGATGGGGAGGGCTACAAAGGCAAGAAATGACTGGCTTATAAGCTTTCAAGAGGGAACCTAGATCCAGAGGGCGTGGAGGAAGGTAAAGTCTCCAGTGAGTGGTATTCAACCTGTCTAGGAAGGACTGATGAAATGAAAGGCAGATGGGTCTCTTGTGATGCAATAGTGAATAATTGTTATCAGGACTGATTGTGAGGGATGGAAATGTAAAGGTGGGTATTTTACAGCAAGGAGGAAAGTGATTAACTTTTCAGTCTAGGAGCCGAGGTCCCTGGGACCATCAGTGGAGAAGAGCGGAGAGCGGGACCCTACCCAGAGAAGCAGTGGCGCCTGAGATGGAGACAGAGGCGATAATGTGGAGACATGGAGTGGCTGGGGACTTGAGATCCAGAGAGGGAAAGGGGCTGTGTGCTGATGACTGGGGGGCGGGGGCAGGCTTGCAGGGTATACCCTTTGGTTGGTTGATGATGCATGGACGGGACTGTAACTATGGCAATGAAATGATATATGTTAGAATGAATGTAAAACCAGTGGTCTCCCATGTAAACTATCACATAATTCACAATAAAACATTTATTAAAAAAAAAAAAAAAAAAAAAAAGAAGATGGCAGGAACACACAGAGTCACTGTACCAAAAGGAAATGGTTGATGCTAAACCATTTCAAGAGGTAGCATATGATCAAGAGCCAATGATACTGAAGGAAGAAGTCCAAGGTGCATTGAAGGAATTGGCAAAGAACAAGGCACCAAGAATTGATGGAATGAAAATGGAAATTTTTCAAGAAAGTGAGGCTGCACAGGAGGTACTCACTCATCTCTGCCAAGAAATTTAGAAGACAACTATCTGGCCAACTGATTGGAAGAGATTCATATTTGTGCCCATTCCAAAGAGAAGTGACCCAATGGAATGCAGAAATCATTGGACAATATCTTTGATATCTCATGTGAGTAAAGTTTTACTAAAAGTAATACAGAAATGGCTACAAGCATACATTGACAGAGAACTTCCAGAGGTTCAAGCCAGATTTAGAAGAGGCTGTGGAACGAGGGATATCATTGCTGATGTCCGACAGATCTTGGCTGAAAGTAGAGAATGTCAGAAAGATGTTTACCTGGGCTTTATTGACTACGCAAAGGGTTTCGATTGTGTGCATCATGACAAGCTATGGACAACATTGTGAAGTATGAGTACTCCTGAACACTTAATTGTGCTCATGAGGAATCTGTACATGGATCAAGAGGCAGAACAGAACATGGGAACACTGAATGGTTTAAAATTAAGAAAGGTGTGAGACAGGGTTGTATTCTTTCACCATACTTATTCAACCTGTATGCTGAGCAAATAGTCTGAGAAGCTGGGTTATGTGAAGAAAAACATGGCATCAGGATTGAAGGAAGACTCATTAACAACCTATGATATGCAGATGATACAACCTTGCTTGCTGAAAGTGAAGAACACTTAAAATATTTACTGATGAAGATCAAAGAGCACAGCGTTTGGTATGGATTGCATCTCAATGTCAAGAAAACAAAAATCCTCACCACTAGACCAATAAACAACATTCTTATCAATGGAGAAAAGATTGAAGTTGTCAACGACTTCATTCTTCTTGGATCAACTATCTACACTCATGGAAGCAGCAGTCAAAAAATCAAACAACATATTACATTAGGTAAATCTGCTGCACAAGATCTTTTTAAAGTGTTGAAGAGGAAAGATATCAGCTTGAGGACTAAGGTGCGCCTGACCCAAACTATGGCATTTTCACATGCATGTTAAAGCTGGACTGTGAATAAGGAAAACCATAGAAGAACCGATGCTTTTGAGTTATGGTGTTGGAGGAGAATACTGAAAGTGCCAAGGGGTGCCAAAAGAACCAACAGATCTATGTTGAAAGAAGTTCAGCCAGAGTGTTCCTTGGAGGCCAGGATGGCCAAACTTCCTCTCTTATATTTCAGACATATTGTCAGAAGGGACCAGTTACTGGAAAAGGATCTCATGTTTGGTAAAGTGGAAGGTCTGAGAAAAAGAGGAAGACCCCCAGCGAGATGGATTGGAAAGTGGCAGCATTAATGGGCTCAAGTGTGGCAATAGTTTTAAGGTTGGCCCAGGACCAGGCAGTGTTTTGTTCTGTTGTACATAGGGTCACTGTGAGTCGGTACTGACTTGATGGCACTTAACACCACCACCAACATCAGGTTCATATAAACTCATTGCTATTGAGCCGATTCAGACTCAGTGACCCTATAGGACTCCATAGGGTTTCCAAGACTAAACCTTTACAGGAGTAGACAGCCTCATCTTCTTCCCATGGAGCAGCAAGCAGGTGGGTTTGAACCATCAATTTTGTGGTTATCAACCCAATGCTTACCCTATGACACCACCAGGGCCCCCTTATTATTATGAAAATCTTTATGAAGGAACTCTGATCCTTAGAACTTACAATGGACTATCCTTATATAAAGTCTAAGAAAATTGTCATAGGGTTTTTCTAAGTGGGGGCAAGGCCTTCAGTTTATATTTGGAAAGAAGTTTCTATTTTCTGTCTAAACCAGTTCTAAGGAGCGCTTGACTGTTACCGAAAGGTCTTCTGAGGTTCAAACCCATTAGCTGCTCTGCAGGGAAAAGGTGTGTCAGTTTGCTTCTGTAAAGATTTACAGCTTTACAAACCCTGTGGGGCAGTTCAACTCTGTCCTGTAGTGTTGGTAGGAGTCAGGATTTATTTGATGGCAAGGGATTTTTTTTAATCCTTCATGTTGCTATTTCAGAACTGTTATAGTACAGCACTATGATTACTTATGGTTCTCTGACCCAGATGTGGAGGAAGGGAATGGAAAGGAGAGAAAGGTTGGGAGATGCTCTGTGATGACTAGTTGAGCCCCTACATACAATTGTTGTTGTTGTTAGGTGCCATCAAGTCGGTACTGACTCATAGCTATCCTATGCACAACAGAACGAAATGCTGCCCGATCCTGGGCCAACCTCACGATTGATGCCACACTTGGGCCCACTGATGCTGCTACTTGGCCAATCCATCTCGCTGGGGTCTTCCTTTTTCCTCTGACCCTCCACCTTACCAAACATGATATCCTTCTCCAGTGACCGGTTCCTCCTGAAAATAGGTCCGAAGTATGAGAGATGAAGTAAAAGACTAACACTCTTGATGCGGTGCTGGAGGATCAGGACTGGACTGCGAACCACAAGGACGGCCATTCAAAACCACCAGTTGCTATGAGTTGGAACCAATTTGATGACACTTAACAAAAACAAGAAAAGACTAGGAAGATCACCAACGAAGTAGTGTTAGAGTGACTCAGTAAAGGAGAGTGGCCTAGAGCCAATCCAGAAATCAGTCCCAAAGAGCCCTTTTCCCTCCTTAGTACCCACAGAGGCTGATTCTGCATTTTGAGCAATCCATTACTCACAGTCCACAGCCCACATACCATCTGATGTTGTGTGTGCTCTAGAGATGACTGACTCATAGTCATCCTACAGAACAGAGTCAAACTGCGCCACAAGGCTTCCTAGGCCATCATTTTCACAGAAGCACGTTGCCAGGCATTTCTCATGCAGAGGCACTGGTAGAGCAGAACTGTCAACCTTTGGTTAGCAGTTTTAACCACAGTGCTACCAGGACTTCTTACAAGCCATCTAAGCGCCTGACTTTAAAGAATGACCTCAGACCTAATTTCAGGACTGAAGATTAGAAAATTAGAACATTGCCTTCATGTTGCTACATTGCATATAAATAGTTCACGCTATTCAACTCTGTAAAACGCATTCTCCTCCAAAAAGTGTAGAGAATCTAAGGTTATGATTTTATGAATATTTTCCCCATAGGTTTAAATAAAGTCATTTTCTTTTAACTGATAAGAAAATGCAGATATTTTTATTTGTCTTGAGTTGGCCCTCCTAGAGCGTGTGGGGCAGAGTATTTTAGTACTAGGATAAAGGATACTTGATGAGGAAAAGTCATTGTTGGTGATTGATCTAGAAACAAAGTAATATATTTAATATGGGAACTTCATATCTCTTTAAAGGTTAAAATTTTAAATGTTGGATTATGAAGTTTACCTCATAAATCCTTTATTGCTTCCTTTTTTTAAAAAAAGTTTTTATTGTGAATTCTGTGATAGTTTACATGGGAGAACATTAGCTTTACATTCATCCTATCATATTTCATTTCATCGCCATGATTACAATTCCCTCCATCAAACAACCAAAAAGTATACCCTACAAGCCTGCCCCCTGGTAGTCAGCACACAGACCCTCTCCCTCTCTGGGTCTAGAGTCCCCAGCCACTCCATCTCTTCACATCATCATCTCTGCCTCTATCATTCGCATCACTGTTTCTCTGGGTAGGGTCCCGCACTCCGCTCTTCTCCCTTGATGGTCCTAGGGACCTCCGTTCCTGGACCGCAAAGTCAGCCACTTCCCTTCTTTTGCTACAGAACATTTACTTTTACATTTCCAATCTTCACAGTCAGTCCCGGTAGTAATTATTCACTATTGTACCACATGAGTGTTATCCCCATCTCCTTTCATCAGTCCCGCCCAGACAGATTGGATATTACACAGTAGAGATTCTACCTTCCTCCATGCCTTCTAGATCTAGGCTCCCTCTTGAAAGCTTGTAAGTCAGTCACTTCTTGCCTTTGTAGCTCCCCCTCCCCACCATTTTGGGTAGCCAATGTCCAAGTAGCCTATCCTTGTCTACCCTGTGTATGGAGGGGGTAGCAATGAGCTGTAAAGATTTGTTCCCTCTTTTGAGCTACTGCATCCATAGGTCAAGTTCATCAAATTGTATCAGATTATTCTTTTTTTCCTCTTCTTTCTTCTTCTAGTCAAGTTCTGATCATCCAGCCATTGAAGTCAGGTCAAGTGGGTATTATCTTCAAGTATGGGTGTTCTTGCATATATGCCCTCTCTTCTTATTAGCTGGATGCTTCAGTCTCCACTCTAGTCCTCTGTGGCTATGTCACTGACTCTGAGCCCAGGAGTCCCCAGATCTTGCCACACTGCTGGCCAACCAGGTCTCCACCCAGGTTCACAGGAGTCTATTGAACGTAGTTGGACTTAAGCTTATAGCTTCATTGCTGTTTTTCCCTCACATCCCTTTATCAGTGACCAATGTGGTCACCAGTCAGACCACATGCCTGATTGTGTATTCCCCTTGAGTCTTGGGGGTTTGCCCTCTGGGTACCCAACCACTTGCCTTGATTCTCCTGGGCTATTACTTCCTATTTTTAAGCATTGAGAAAATAGAATACCAAATTGTCTAAGAAGCTGAGTGCACAGGGGACACCATGATCAATTGGCATAACATAATCCACAAAGACAATGTTCTACATTCTATTTTGGTGAGTCTGGGATCTTAAAAGCTCATGAACAGCCATCTAGCTTTTGGCTCTCTATGTGCAGCAGAAAGAAGAGGGATGATAATTTAAGAATCTTGCAGTCAGTTAGCCCAAGAGACTAAAGGAACATATGAACATCAGTCTCCAAGACTCTTGAGATCCGAAGAATTAGATGATACCCAGATACCACTACTAACTGCTCTGAAAGAGACCACATTACAAGTTTCCAGACACACCAGGAGAAACTGTGGAACAAAAGTATATAAAAAAAAATACCAAGCTTACTGGTCAGAAAGAAACTGGAGGAACCTGGGGCTATGGCCCTCGACCACCCTTCATGCCTGGAAAGGAACTCACCCTCATGGACCAATTTTCAGCCAAGCAGGGGGAACAACAACCCTAGTAAGGTATGCTCACCAGGGAATGAGCAGTCATTCAAAATCAAAAGGGCAACATTGACCTAAGGACAAAGTTGAAAAGGGATGGCAAGGTAGATGGAATGGAAAGAGGAAGCACAGGGAGGAAGCAGGATATCTGTTGTTGCATGGAGGGGATTGCAGTCATTGAGCTGAAACAAAGTATATGTTTTGTTGAATGTAAAACTGATGATTTTGTCTGTAATCCTTCACAAGAAAAAGTTAATTAAAAAATCTAGTCAAGCATTTTAAAACTTTTAAGGTTTCTTTTTTATGTTTAAATACTTATCAATCAGAAACTTATTTCAATTATAGTGTGAAGTATCTTTCCTAATGTAATTTTTTTCTAAATGACTAACCAGTTGTCCCCATAGATTTAAAAAGGTCTCCAGATACATTTGGATTTCTATCTCAACTTTTTTTGTTGCGATAACTTGAGAATACATGATATCTTTCTATCATGGAGACATAGCTTGAATACTCATTTTTAAAAATTGAGGTGAGATTCACATAACAAAATTAACCATTTTATAAGGATACAATTAAGTGGCATTTAGTATACACCAAATGCATAACCATCAAATCCATCTAGTTCCAAAACATTAATCCCCACCAAAGTTCACTGTGCCCAGCAGTCACTCACTCCCCATTTCCTTCTCCTCTCCTGCCTCTGCTAGCCACTAATCTGCTCTCCTCCTACCTACTCTGGAAATGTCGTATAAATGGAATCATATACTATGTGATCTCCTGTGCCTGGCTTCTTATACTTAACGTGTTTTCAAAGTTCATTCACATTGTAGAACTTCAGTATTGTATTCCTTTCACAATATGAATGCACCACATTTTCTCTATCCATTTGTTTGTTGATGGGCATTTCAGTTAGTTCTACATTTTGGCTAATGTGAATAGTGCTGCTATGGATATTTGTGCACAAGTATTTTTTGAATGCCTGTTTTCAATTCTTTTGGGTATATATCTGGAAGCAGAATTGCTGGGTCATATGGTAATTTCATGGATTGTCAGAAGAATGAACAAATCTGTTTTAGAAACAGTACAATTAGCATGCTCCTTGGAAATGAGGGTGGTGAGGCTTCATCTCATGTACATTGGGCATATCATCAGGAGGGAACAGTCCCTGGAGAAGGGTGTCATGCCTGGAAAAGTATTATTGTTGTTGTTAGTAGGTGCCATTGAGTCAGTATGAACTCATAGTGACCCGATGCACAACAGAATGAAACACTGCCTAGTCCTGCACCATTCTCACAATTGTTGTTATGCTTGAGCCCATTGCTGCTGCCACTGTGCCAATCCATATCATTGGGGGCCTTCCTCTTTTTCCCCAGCCCTCCACTTTACCAAGCATGATATCCTTCCCCAAGGACTGGTCCCTCCTGATAATATGTCTGAGGTATGAGAGACGAAGTCTGGCCATCCTGGCTTCTAAGGAGCATCCTGGCTGTACTTATTCCAACACATATCTGTTTATTCTTTTAGGGGTCCATGCTACTTTTAACATTCTCCTCCAACACTACAATTCAAATGCATCAGTTCTTTTATGGTTTTCCTTATTCAATGTACAACTTTCACATGCATATGAGGTTACTGAAAATACCATGGCTTGGGTCAGGAGCACCCTAGTCCTCAAACTGATGTCTTTGCTCTTCAACACTTTAAAGAGGTCTTGTGCAGCAGATCTGCCTAATGCAATACGTCATTCGATTTCTTGGAAAAGTGGAGAGTCAGCAAAAAGGAGGAAGCCCCTCAACAAGATATCCTGACACAGTGGCTGTAACAATAGGCTCAAGGGTAGTAACGACTGTAAGGATGGTGCAGGACTGGGCAGTGTCTCATTCTGTTACACAATGGGATCTCACTAGTCAGAACTGACTCAATGGCATCTAATAACAGCACAATTATGGTAATTCTAGGTTTACCTTTTGAGGAACCACTAATGTTTTCATAGTGACTGCACCATCTTTTATTTACACTGGAGATGTTGTGTGCCAAGCTGTTTCAGACTCATAGAGACCCTGTATAGGGTTTCAGAGAGTGGCTGGTGGGTTTGAACCACTGACCTTGTGGTTAATAGTACAGTCTATCCTACAATGCCACACAAGAACTCCTACATTTACACTAGCAATATACAATGTTGTTGTTGTTGTTAAAGCTTTTGAGTCATTTCTGACTCATAGCGACCCTGTATAGGGTTTCTGAGGAGGGGTTAGTGAAGTTGAACAGCCAACGTTGAGGTTCAAACTGACCTTGCAGTCCAGCACATTAACTGTTCCAATTTCTCTAAAAGCTAATCAACAATTCTTATTTTCCATTTGAAAATTATAGCCATACGAGTGAGTCAAGCCCCGGTATAGCACTATAAGGTAAATACTAGATTGCTAACCACAAGGTTGGCAGTTCAAACCTACCAGTCACTTTCTAAAACCCTATACAGTGTCTCTATGAGTAGGAACCAAGTCGACAGCACACAATAACAACAGAGTGATTATAAAGTAGTATGCCTACTTTTCTCCTAAAAGGGGAGAATGGTAGTTCTGTAGGATAAGCACTATATTACAAGTCACAACATTGGTGGTTGGAGCCCACCAACTGTTCTGAGGGAGAAAGAGGAGGCCTTCTGCTTCTGCAAAGTTTTGCAGCCTAGGAAAATTTATGCAAGGTTGCTATGAGTTGGCACCCGACTTGAGGGTACTTAACCATAACAACAACAATGAACAATTATATTGGCCATCTTTTTTAATTTTTTTTAAAGCTTTTACTGTGAATTGAGTGAAGGTTTACAGGGCAGAACATCAGTTTTACATTCAACAAATTATTGCAATAGTTATAATCCCCTCCAAGTATCCATCAGTTAACAGTATTTACCTCTATTATCTTTTTAATTTTTTTGATGTACACATACCACACTGAAAATTTACATTCATTTAAATGTCCAAAGGGCCATTTTTTCAAGCCAGCCTCCTGCCTACAGGCATGTATACTGCTTTTCTCAGCCCATGGGCCTATATAGTCTTCTGCTGTTGAGAATCTTTTTACGTGTTTGTTAGTATCAATATTCTTCCATGCATATCTTTCAGAGAATTTTAGAATTATTCAGTTTTATCTCCTTGAGAGAGGCACTGGGATTTTGTTTGGTGTTGCACTGAACACTGCTATCCTGGTGTGGCGCTACAGGATTAGCAATGAACTGCAAACTACAAGTTTGGTGGTTCAAACTCACCAGCCGCTCTTTGGAAATCCTATGCAGGATCCTTATGAGTCAGAACCAATTCATAGGTACTTAAATGTTAAGTTGTCTTTTTAAAGAATGTAAACTTCTTCATGTATTCAAGTTGTATCCATAGTAGGCATATTGTTTTACTTTATGTAATTCTAATAAAAATTTCTTTCTTTCTGGTTGTTATATATATGCATATATGTTGTTGTTAACTGCCGTTGAGTCAGTTCCGACCTATAGTGACCCTGTACAGGGTTTCCAAGGCTGTAAATCTTTACGGGAGCAGAAAGCCTCATCTTTCTCCTGTGGAGCTGCTGGTAGTTTCGAACTGCTGATCTTACGGTTCGCAGCCCGATTTGTAACCGCTACGTTACCAGAATGTGTGTGTGTGTGTTGCTGGTCTGTACTTTTGACTATATCTTTTAAGTTGTTATTATTGGAAAGAAAAATATTGATTTTCATGAGTTTCTGGTAATCAGTCAATTTACTGAGTACCCTTATTTCTAACTGTTTCTGTTGGTGAACTCGAGTTTAAAACAACACAATCAATTTTCACTTGTACTCAGCACACAGAAAGTCAAGCCTCCTGCAAGTTACTCCTGTCCAGATGCTTTAACAGTTTCCTTATTACTTTCCCCCTATGACATACACATCAGTTTCGTTTTCTTGTGAACTATGACACCTGGGTCTTTCAAAGTCCACATGTATGACATCCAACAACCTGGCTTTAACTACAGTGACCTTTACTTCCACTTCTCATAAATCACTCATGGTTAATGTCTGGCTTTCATCATTGCTCCACAGAAAAGACCTTATTATCAATATGACATCTCTTAACTCCCACCGTCTGCCTGTAACCTCAGATCCTTCTGAATCTCATCAAGATGTACTTCTCAGATGTTCAGCCTCAGAGACAAACATCAGTCCTTGATATTTCCAACTTCTCCTGGATTATCAAGGAGCTCTGGTTACACATTGGACTGCTAATCGACAGGTCAGCAGTTAGAATGCACCAGCTGCTACTCAGCAGACTGATGAGGCTTTCTGTTCCTGTAAAGATTTGTTGTTGTTGTTAAGTGTTGTAGAGTCAGTTCCGACTCACAGTGACCCTGTATAGGGTTTCTGAGGAGCAGCTGGTGGGTTTGAACTTCTGACCTTGTGGTTTGTAGTCCAGTGCAGATCCACCCCAGAAGTCCCTGGAAAAGATTACAGCCTCAGAAACCCTATAGAGAGTCACTATGAGTTGAACCGACTTGATGCACACCACCACCATGAAGGCTACCAATCCCTTGCTCACTATACTTATTTACCACCGCAGCTGGTCACCTTCAGTTTCCAATTACGCAGTTTCTTATACTATACACACTCAGCATAAACAACCCAGAATCAATTCAAATGCAATTTTTTAAAACTCCTAATCGCTGAAAGTTGAGCACTGTTGAAGAGAGAAAAATCAGCCATTAATGTGAACTGGTTTCTCCACTGTCTTTCTCTGATGCACTCAACTATGTTCCGAACACGCACCATACTCAAGTCCCTAACCAAACACAACCCATCGGTCTAGATGAAAGGGTCCACGCCACCATGTCATTTGGAAAATGGAAAATGCAACCCTTAAGTAAGAGCAGCCACATCTTCCCTTGACCTACAATCACTTATATATGTGTCCACTAAGACAAGGTCTCTCTCTTATCCATGTTCAAGCCCATTTTCTGTCACCTCTGAACTTGTAACAGTCATTCCATCTTTGTGTTACATTTAGATCTTCTACTCTGTTAGTTCTTTCTTTCAACCTCACTCTCTTGTAACTCTTTTCCTAGAATTCTTTCCTTCGCTCCTCAGCCAAGCCTCTTAAAGTCAGTCATAAACTAACTACTGCTGTGTCTGCTTCCTCAGTCCCCTTTAACAGACTGTCATGGCCAGTCTGACCTCCATTCCCATCATTCCACTACAATTTCTCTCTCAGATTTCACTGGACAGCTTTATAATCCTAAACATCAAGGCCATATTGGCACTTTAGGATAAGCACTGGACCACAAGACTGGCAGTTCAAACCCACCAGCCACTCCTCCAAAACCCTATCTAGAGTCACTGAATTGGAACTGACTTGTTTTGTATGCTTATTATTTTGTTTCTTGTATTTATTTATTTATTTATTTATTTTTGCCATTTGCTGTGTTCTATCACCTTTATGACCTCTTCTTCTTTTGATTTTCATCCTAGCATAGAACTGTTTCCAGGTCAATTTTCGGTCCCCTACTCTTCTATCCATTGGAAATTTCAGTCACTCTCATGATTTCAACCACTTATAGGCTGACAATTCCCAAAACCATCTCCCAGTCCTGGCCACCCTCCTACTGTCAGTTTTTATAAAAGCAAACTCATCTTAAAACCCCAAATCTCCTCATCCTTCCATGTTTTGTGGATTAATTAATGGCGTCACAACTCATGTAGCCTTCTCGGAGAAGAAATTAGGACTGTGTAAGGAGCTTTGGTAACGTAGTGGTTACGAATCGGGCTGTGAACCGCAAGGTCAGCAGTTTGAAACTACCAGCTGTTCTGTGGGAGAAAGATGAGGTGTTCTGCTCCCATAAAGATTTGCAGCCTCGAAAACCCTGTACAGGGTCGCTATGAGTCGGAACTGACTCCACAGCACATACCACCACCACCACCACCATCACTGTGTACTTCTGATTTTGTCTCCTCTACAATTTTCAAAGCTGTTATTCCCATTCTCCTCCCACCCTTCATATCCCATTTCCCCTAACAAAACAGTCTCACATGGACTGTTTCACAGCCATGTAATCCTGCTTTATTATTTTCTCACCTAACAATCTACTTAACACTCTGCCACTAGGGTTATCACTAAAAACACTTTAACCTGAGTATACCACATCTCTGGGTAAACCCATTCAATGGTTCTCTATACCATATGGAGACGTCCAAGCTTTGTCTCATGATATATGAGGTCTTCTGACATCTTCCTCCATTTTACTGCTTCTGCATCATGTACTGTCATTCAATATGACACACTTTATTTTCTAGTAAGGTTAGTTTTTCATTCATTGGGCTGCTTCACTTCACTGTCATCATTTAGTTTATTAATTCTGGCTTGAATGACTTCACCACCTATTTTCTTCCTTCCTTCCTTCTTCTTCTTCTTTTTTTTTTTTTTAACTAATGTATATATCTCCTTCAAAACTTATTTCCTTTAAAAAGTCTTCACTCAATCCCCAGGTTGGGCTAGTTTTATCTCCATTGTTTTCTTAAAAATGCTTGGACAATCACAGTAGTTTGAAATTCATAGTATAATTTGTCATGTTGCTCAAATTACAATGAAATCTGTTCTTGTTCATTTCCAACACCTCTGGTGTGGTGCTGTAGAATAAGCCCTGGACTGTGAACCACAAGGTCAGTGGTTTCGCAGTTCAAACCCACCAGCTGTTCATTGGAAACCCTACACAGGGTTGTTATGAGTTGGGACCCACTCAATGGCACTTTACAACAACAATACACCCTAATATTCATTGCCATAGAGTAGATTACAACCCAATGTATGTCAGAGTAGAACTGCTCCATGGGTATTCAATTGCTGTAGTCTTGTGGTGCAGTTAAAAGCTTGACTTCTGGACAAAAGGTTGGTGGTTCATAGCTACCCAGAGGTGCCTTGGAAGACAGGACTGGTGATCTGTTTTCAAAAGATCACAGCCTTGAAAACCCAAAGGAGCAGTTCTACTCTGCACATAATGGGATCACCATGAGTTGGAATTGATTCTACAGCAACGAACAACAATCTTATGGAAGTAGGTTATCAGGACTGTCTGCTTGGTGCCATTGGGAGGATTGGACTGCCTTTTGCACCATCTAGTGACCTATGATAAGGAGCTCTGGTAGCATAGTGGTTACGAATCGGGCTGCAAACCGCAAGGTCAGCAGTTCCAAACTACCAGCTGTTCCGGGGGAGAAAGATGAGGCTTTCTGATCCTGTAAAGATTTACAGCTTCAGCAACCCTGTACAGTGTCACTATGAATCAGAACCGACTCCACAGCACTTAACAACAACAACAAGTGACCTATAATGTTGTTGTTAAGCACTGTTGAGTTGGTTCTAATTCACAGCGACCTTGTACAAGAGTTCCGAGGCTGTAAATCTTTACAGGAGCAGAAAGTCTCACTTTTCTCCCACAGAGTAGCTGATAGGCATGAACCACTGACCTTATAATAGTATATACCAAAACCACTGCCATTGAGTCAGTTCTGACACATAGTGACCTTACATAGGGTTTTTGAGACTGTAAATCTTTATGGGAACAGACATTCTCATCTTTCTCCTCTGGAGTAGTTGGTGGGTTTGAACTGCCAACTTTGTGGTTAGCAGCTCAATATTTAACCCATAGCACCACCAGGGCTCTTTTAACGTAGTATGCTGTTGTAGTTAAGTGCTGTTGAGTCAGTTCCAACTCATAGCAATCCTAGAATGGCTGGTGGTTTTGAACTGCCAACCTTGTGTTTACCAGTTCAGTACTTATCCTATAGCACCATGTTGTTGTTGTTGTTAAGTGCCGTCGAGTTGGTTCCGACCCATAGCGAGCATAGCAGTCCTTAAAAACTGTTAAATTCAACTATTGATATAAATAAAAATAGTTTAAAGAATATAAAGTACTTTTAAAATGCTAGTTTAATTATTAAGTTGGGGTGGGAAACTAGTGTACCTGATTTCATTTGAGGAAAAAGTCTTTCTAACCAAAATTTTATTCTGAATTCAGGTAGAAAATATGACACCTTTCAGTATATTAAGGATACCAGAGAAGCTTGCTGCTCTACTGATGACAACTTTGGCTCCATCTCTGAAATAGGTTTAAATTAAGTAACCTAGTTTGGACAGTTCTGCAGTGGTTAATCCAGAAGCCATGGTGGCCCAGTCCATTGCAGCCAAAGGGCAAAGCAGGGTTGTTTGAATGTAATGAGAATGCTGATATGTATCTATAAATGCCCAAGAGGATAGTTTAGGTATGTTCCCAGTGGCAGTACTCCCTTAATCAAGTATAAGTTTGCGTAGGGAAAGAGAAAAAAAAAAAAAAAAAAAAGAGGCCAGACCAAGTGAGAAAGCAGATTCTATTCATATTCAAAAAGCTTCTCTTAGTGTGTTCAGTTCAATGTTTGATAGAATTCTTTACACAAAGGCTTTAGAAGAACTCAGAGAAGTAGGCCAGTTTTTCTTCAAAGACTCATACTCTTCAGAACGGAAGGGATCTAATAAATCAGGTCATTCAATCCTCTCCCTTTACACAGGAGGAAACTGAAGATCACAGGGAAGAATGATTCCCCTAAAATTTCAAAGAAGCTGCAGTAGAGCCAAAACCGGAAGTGAAACAAAGCGAGCCAAGCAAGGAGAATTCTAAAAATGGGGCTCCAACTCCTCCCCACTTCTGCTCTCCCTGCTGTTCCACCAGCCCCAAACAATCCAGTCACTCACATGAAATCCTTCAATGCTCATTAAAACCACAACTTGGACATATAAGATTTTTATTGTTATTCTTCTTTTCCTTCATACAGAGGTCAATTTTTTTCTTATGTATCACCTCCCTTCAAATATCATATCTTATTTATGCTTACCTCAAGAAAAGCAAATTGATTATATCTGTTTCCATTCTACTTGGTCTATCCATGTAATTCTTAGCACACGGCATTAGGCATGGTAAGTCTATGAATCCTTCTCCCTTCTCCCCAGACTAGAAGTTCCTAAAGTGCACTTCCTGGGAAGCTAGCTTTTAGCTTTGTATCCCAAGCACAGAGAAAACTCTAAGTAAATATTTGCTAAATTAAACTGGATTGGAGGAGTGTGGGGGGTGGTGTTGTGTGTCACATAAAAGCTACTGAACAGTAAAGTATTAAACTCAGATCTCAGCTATACTGGCTGTGTAATACTCCTGGACTAAAGAATCCTTCTGTTCAGAAGAACAGGGAACAGGAAAACCTGCTGGTCTTCAGTATGCTCAAGGATTTACCAGGTAAGCAGTTCACAGAAGTAAAATATCAGGTGACACTTTACCCAAACAAATTAAAAGCTAAATATGAATAATTATCACATGGGAAAGTTAGCAGTCATGCTTGCATATAGTAACAATAGGGGAAAGCCCCCAAACCAAATTCGTTGCTGTTTAGTTGATTCCAGCTCATAGTGACCCTATAGGAGAAAATTGAACTGTTCCACAGGTTTTCTATGTTCATGTAAAAATGGAATTTAAAGATACTGGAAATTTTCCATGAGCATGTTGAAATCCCTTTTTACAAGAATTGTGGACTTGTAGAGTATACCCTATGTATTATGGAAAATTGGAAAATAAAAATTAAAAATTTTTTTGTTAAGATATTAAAAAAATAAAGTTAGGATAGAAAAGAAAATGTAATTTCAGTAGCCACAATTTTCAGAGGATCATGACATTCTATAGATTATCATTGCAAAGAAAGTGTTCTAGACACGTAACTGTGCTCATGTACATAGACCAAAAGGCAATCTTTCAAACAGAGGGTACTGAATGGTTTAAAGAGGAAAGGTGTGCATCAGGGTTGCATGATGGTTGCATGATGATCAAATAATGCAAGAATAATCAAATAATGATCAGATAATTCAAGAATCTGGATTCTGTGAAGATGAACGTGGCATCAAATTTGAGAAAGACTCATTAACAGCCTGCAATATGCAGATAACATGCTTGCTGAAAGTGAAGAGAACTTAAAATACTTGCTGATAAAGATCATAGACCACAACTTTCAGTATGGGTTGCACACCATTGTAAAGAAAACAAAAATCCTCACAACTGGACCAAAACCATCAAGATAAATAGAAAAAAGATTGAAGTTGTTACAATAATCAGTCAGTCACAGTCAGGTCCGCCATTTTAGGCTGTACCTTCTGGGATCTTCCCTCTCCCCTCCCTTCAACTCCATTTTGTAATCTTAGGTTTCTGTTTCCCCGCCCTAAGCTACAAGGCGCGTATTTTAAAGGGCAACATGGATTTTGATAGGCCAGAGCTAAATCACCCCAGCAATGACATGTGATCTCCTGATTTGAACCTATATAAGACCACTCCCTTCCTGTTGACTCTCTCTCTTTCTGCTTTCTGCCTTCTCTCTTGGGCAGAGGTCACCTTGCTCTTCCTCACCCTAAATAAAAGTCTCTAGAGGAGCCATCTGGTGTGCGGTGTGGTTGATGAGCGGTGCCAGGTTGTTTTTTCCCTTTCAGAAGTTGTCAAAGAATTCATTTTGCTTGGATCCACTATCAACACTCAGAGAAGCAGCAGTCAAGAAATTAAATGATGTATTGCATTAGGCAAATTGGCTGCATAAGACCTCTTTCAAATGTTGAAGAGCAAAGATGTCAGTTTGAGGACTAAGGTGCACCTGATCCAAGCCATGGTATTTTCAGTAGCCTCACATGCATGTGAAAGCTAGACAGTGAATAAGGAAGACGGTAGAAGAATTGATGCATTTAAGCTATGGTATTGGAGTGAATACTGAAGCTACCATGGACTGCCAAAAGAACTAACAAATCTATGTTGGAAGAAGCCAGAAGCTCCTTAGAAGCTAGAACAACAAGACTTCTCTTCATACTTTGGACCTATTATCAAGAGGGACCAGTCCCTGGAGAAGGACATCATGCTTGATAAAGTGGAGGGTAAGGGAAAAGGAAGACTCCCAACCAGATGGAATGGCACAATGGTATCAGCAATGGGCTCAGCATAACAATGACTGTGAAGATGGTGCAGGACCAGGCAGTGTTGTGTTTTGTTGTGTATAGGTTTGCAATGAGTCAAAACTGACTTGAAGGCACCTAACAACAAAACCTCCCCAAGAAAAAGTCTTATATACAAGGGCAAGTCAAAAAGTATTGCTTCTATGGTTCCAGTTCATGCATGCACAGGTTTATTCCAAACAAAACATGCTTAAAAATGTCTCTGCAATCAGTGGATGGCTGCAAACAAGTTCTCTCAATAATTAATATATTTGTCTTAGTCTCATTGTTAAGTGCCATCGAATAGATTCCAATTCATAGTGACCCTGTACAGGGTTTCCAAGGAACGACTAGTGAATTTGAACCACTGACCTTGTAGTTCATACCGACTTTGCAGTCCAGTGCATTAAGCCACAGCGCTACACCAGGACTCCTTAGTTTCACTGTTGTTGTTGTTAAGTGCCGACAAGTAGGTTCTGACCCATAGCAACCCTGTATAGGGTTTCCAAGGAGCAGCTGGTGAGCTTGAATGGCCAACTTTGTAGTTCAAATGGCTTTGCAGTCTGGCACATTAACCCACAGTGCCACACCAGGATTCCTAGTTTCATTGTGTTGTTGTTAAGTGCCGTCGAGTTGGTTCCAACCCATAGCGACCCTGTGTAGGGTTTCCAAGGAGCAGCTGGTGAGCTTGAACCACTGACCTTGCAGTTCAAATGGCTTTGCAGTCTGGCGCATTAGCCCATAGCGCCACACCAGGACTCCTAGTTTCATTAGGGTGCCTTAGAAACAGAGACAATCAAAACAGAACCTTCCACTGGGATCTGCTGGGCCAGTTCAAGTCAGGTAGAAAGGCCAGCTCAGAAGGTTATGATGAATGTTCTTTGGTATTCCAAGGTGGTAATCTTAAGACTCTATGCACAACAGAATGAAACACTGCCTGGTCCTGGGCCAACCTCACAATGACTTCCACACTTGAGCCCATTGATGCTGCCACTTTGCCAATCCATCTCATTGGGGATCTTCCTCTTTTTCTCTGAGCCTCCACCTTACCAAACATGATATCCTTTGCAATGAGTCGCAATGAGTCAGAACCAATTAGAAGGCACTCAACAACAACATGATTTACCCAATACTTAACTGGGTATGTTACAAACACCGAAAAATAATTTTAGGATAAAATAATAACTATAACATTTTACTTTTTTCATCATGGAGTTACAAAGTAATAGAGGTCTTTTCTGCTTTTTGAAAGTTCACTTTATGCCACCTAGCTTTTAGGAAAAGACCTATATTGTTGATAAGTGTCATTGAGTAGGTTCCGACTCATAGTGATCCTGTATAGGGTTTTCATTATGCTCCTTTCAGGAGGAATAATCTTCAGCATTGCAATATCAAGCAGCCACAGCTTTCAACTATGGCACGAATGCTATATGTTAGTAATATTTTAGGTTTTATGTGTAATTTGGTAGGTTATTTTTTGGGTTTGGGAGCACTCATGAAATTTTCCCATATAAATTAATGGTAATTGCTTCTTCACTTTACACCATTTTGACATAAGCAAGGTTTCATAGCTATGTCCTATTTTCAGATAGCTGGGGAGACCTGCAAACCTAAATTTTAAAGAATAGAAACTAATTTGTTAGAATAACCAGAATCTCAGTCTTATTATTTCAGAGAAACAACTTGTTTTTGACCAAAAATGGTCTTATCTATTGTTGTTATTGTTTAAGTGCTGTTGAGTCGGTTCCACCTCACAGTGACCCTGTCTGGGTTTCTGAGGAGTGGCTGGTGGGTATGAACCATCAACCTTGCGGTCCAGTGCATTATCCAGCAGCACCACATTAGTATTATTTGTATCCACGTCACTCACCAGAGTCAATTTCAAACAATTTCACACTGTTTAAAAAATGTAATTCACTCTCAAAGGATTTGGGTTTGCCAACCTTATGACTATGAAAAGAATGGGCTCCGAGCTTTGAAAGTAACTCCACAAGAAGACTTTCAAAAAGATTTTGCTCAATTGCAACATTGTGTAGAAAGTGCTTTGGTTCCTTTGGAGACTACTTTTAAAGAGAAAACATTCACATTGTTTTTTTTTTGTTTTCAACAAATCAGTCACATTACTTTATAGTAACACTCTGTACTGAGCAAAGAATAACCCAACTATGCTTTTTAAAAATTGAAACCTATTAATGACTGCTGAGCAAATTATAGCATAAAGTGGCAACTGAAAAATCAATTTTTCTATTGTCAGAGTGAATAGAGAGGTATCTAGCAGATAGATACCTATGCTTGACAATCCATGGAGAATGTACCAGTGCCCAATTGACAGCCAATGGATATTTCTCTACCTTTTCCTTTACAGAGCATCAGAAATCCTTTCAATGATAGAATTATAGAATGGAAATGTTGAGAAAGTTGTTGTTAAGTGCTGTGGAGTCAGTTCCAATAGATGGTGGTGGTGGGGTACTGTGGAGTCAGTACTGACTCATAGCAACTCTGCACAGGGTTTTAGAGGTTATACATATTTATGGGAATAAAACACCTCATCTTTCTCCCAAGAAACAGTTGGTAATTTCGAACCGTTGATCTTGAGGTTAGCAGCCCAACTCGTAACCACTATACAACCAGAGTTCCTAGTTCCTATCGATAGCGGCTTTGTACAGGATTTCCCAGGAGCAGCTGGTGGGTATGAATTGCTGACTTTGCGGTTAGCAGTCTAGTGTTTATCCTACAGGGCCATACCAGGACTCCAAAGTTGAGGAAAGAAACCTATAAAGGTGGAGAGATTTACTCAGGGATACATAGATACTAAATGGAAGACACTTTGCCTTCTGGATCTGTGTTTTTCCCAACATTGAAGGAAGTTGCTTAATTGAATGATTTTAGGAGATTGGCTCTGATTAGACAGTCTGTATTTGAATTTTGGCTCTAATACTTGACCAGCTATTATGATTCTGGACAACTCCCTATTCCCTGTTTCCTTATGCATAAAAAGTGATGATAATAGTACCTACTTCATTATATGTATATATGTAAAAGCACTTTGAATAGTACGTAGTTTATAGCAATTAAATTACCTAACCTCGTTTAAAGGAACTCTGATAACGTAGTGGTTACGAATTGGGCTGCTAGCCGCAAGGTCAGCAGTTCGAAACTACCAGCTGTTCCGCGGGAGAAAGATGAGGCGTTCTGCTCCCGTTAAGATTTACAGCCTCGGAAACCCTGTACAGGGTCACTATGAGTCGGAACCGACTCCACGGCAAACAACAACAAGTAGCATAGTGGTTATGAGTCAGGCTGCTAACCCCAAGGTCAGCAGTTTGAAACTACCAGCCAGGAGAAAGATGAGGCTTTTTGCTTCTATAAAGATTTACAACCTCAGAAACCTACGTAGGTTCGCTGTGAGTCAGAACCAACTCCACGGCACATAACCACCACCACCAATCAATCTCATTTAAGCTTTGATATTATTTTCTGGAGCTACCGAGTCTGTTCAAGGAACCTACGAATTGTACAGCTAACTGCAAGGTTAGCAGTTTGAATCTCCCAGCCACTCTGCAGGAGAAAGATGAGGCCTCGGATACCTTATACAGGGTTGATAGGAGTTGAAACTAATTCAACGACACACAAATCACCACCACCCACCTAGTCTGTTCTTTGAAGGAAAATCAAATCTCAGAACAAAATGTATCTCCTATGTTCTGATGAAAGATCTGACATTTTCAGATTGGAGAATTGGAGTTCAGAAAAGGTACTATGATTCTTTGTATAATTTTCAGAAGAGATTCTGATCAAATAATGAATATGCTGAAGAAATCCACTAATATCATGTCAAAACTGGTTCAAATTTATATACTATGTTGTTGTTATGTGCCGTGGAGTCGATTCCGACTCATAGTGACCCTGCATAAGGTTTCTGAGGCTGTAAATCTTTACACGAGCAGAAAGCCTCATCTTTCTCCCATGGAACAGCTGGTAGTTTTGAACTGCTGACCTTGTAGCTCGTAGCCCGATTCATAACCACTACGCTACCAGAGAGGAAGACAGGGAGAGAAAGATAGCTCAAATTGGAGTAGCACATTATATGTTATATGAAGCATCTAAAATGCTTCTTTAATTGTTAGGATAAAACAAGGGGATGTTTTCCAGTGACGTATGAAAACAGTACAGTGATCATAAAAGCTGTTAGGATAAACTGGTAGTTTGTCAACACTAGCAAAATGTAGAAACTCATACCTTTATATAGTGGAATCTCTCAGAACATTTAGCCAAATAAAATTTCAAGGTAAATAATAACTTGTTAAGTGCCTTTGAGTTACTTCCGACTCATAGCGACCCTATATAGGGTTTCTGAGGAGCGGTTGGTGAGTTTGAGCAACAGACCCTATGGTTCAAATCAACTCTGCGGTCCAGTGTTTATCCTACATGCTTTACCAGTAGTCCAATAATAGGGCATGGCCTTAAAAGATAAAATGAGCAAGCAAATATCTTTTTTGTTTTGTTGTTAAGTGCTGTTGAGTCAGTTTTCACTCATAGTAACCCTATATAGGGTTTCCAAGGAGCAGCTGGTGAGTTTGGCAATATAAAACAGCAAACTGTGTTTTAGGCAATGGAGAAATTAAACCATTTGCTCTCCAGTCAATTCTGACTTATGGTGACCTCACATCTATTAGAGTAGAATTGTGCTCCATTGAGTTTACAATGATTAATTTTCTGGAAGTAGATCTTTAGGACTTTCTTCTGAGATGCCTCCGGATAGACTTGAACCACTAATTTGTTCATTCACAGTAGAGTGTGTTAACTCTTTGTACCACTCAGGGACGTTGTGGGAAATTATATTCCTATTAAACCCAATGCTACCACTAAATTTGGGCAAAATGTTATACAGTGGTGGTGGTGGTGGTTTTGTGCCATGAAGTCAGTTCCAACTCACAGTGACATTGTGTAGGGTTTCCAAAGCTGTAAATCTTTACTGGAACAGAAAGCCTCATCTTTCTCCTGAGAAGCAGCTAGTAGATTTGAACTACTGACCTTGTGGTTAACAGCTCAGCTCACTGTGCTACCAGGGCTCCTTCACAACACAGTGATGGTGGTGGTTATGTGCCACCAAGTTGGTTCAGAATCATAGTGACCTTGTATAGGGTTTCCTAGGCTGTAAATCTTTATGGGAACAGAAAGCCTCATCTTTCTCTCGAGGAGCGACTGGTAGATTCGAATTACTGACTTTGCAGTTAGCAGTCTAGCTTGTAATCCACCATGCTACCAGGCCTCCTTTCATGATACAGTTGTTGTTGTTATTAAGTGCCATTGAGTTGGTTATGTCCCTCAGGGTATCCGAGGAGCAACTGGTGAACTTGAACCATCGACCTTGTAGTTCAAGACCACTTTGCAGTCCAGCACATTAACCCACAGTGCTACACCAGGGCTCCACCATGATACAGTAGAGGTTTCAAAATTTGCAAGATCATAAGGTAACTGTTTTCAGATAATAATCGTTAATAGTAAAGGACACAGAAATTAGCATATATCTGAGAATCTTCCCAGTTATTTAACTTTGCAAAACAAAAATATGATTTGAAAACTGTAAAAAATTATATATGGATATAAGCAAGTACATTTGGACTATAAGAAAATATGAACATTTATACAGAGAGCAATAACCCCATTAGGAAAGAAGAGACCAAGGAGAGATGAGAAGTATCTTTCAGTACAGAAGAGGAAGATCACATGGATTCATGGTAAATTACTATTTTTTCTCTTTTCAGCAGAAGGATATCATTTCCATCTCTCACCCTTTCTCTTTTTCCAAATCTTTTCTATCCTTTCCTCATTTCTTTACTCATTCTCTCCAACTTTACATTTCTACTTTGGTGTCTTGTTTTATTAAACAACTCTAATCACCATTTAACCCAGGTATTGCTGTCTCGTCTGATTAGGGGTCTGATAAGCACCAATCAGACTAGAAAAAGGAGACAGAAGAGATAGGAAAATTAATAGATAGCTTGAGGATCATTCAATCAGAAAACAAACCCTGTCTTTAACACTAGGAGTCCACTTTATTATTATTAAGGGTAAGGCACCAATCCCATATTTTTAGATGCTAATAATCTTGTTTCACTTGTTATATTGAAGCCTGTTCACTTAAATCTACATGATGTACTACTCTTATACACTGCTAATGAAAATATAAAATGGTACAATCACTCTGGAAAGCACATTGTGGCACTTTTGTAAAAAGTTAAACCTAAAACTATCATTGTTATGTTATTGTTGAGTCATTTTTGACTAATAGAGAGCCCGTATAAGGTTTCTGAGGAGGAGCTGGTAGATTTGAACTGCTAACCTTGCAGTTCAAATTGACCTTGTGTTCCAGCGCTCATCCTACAGCATCATACCAGGACTCCACAATTCAGCAATTCCACTCCTACGTGTCTACTTAAGGGGGAAAAGCATATGTCTAACCAAAGATTTGCATGTGAGTATCCAAAGATCCATAGTGACCCTTTGTAGGGTTTCCAAGGAGCTCTGGTAGCGTAGTGGTTACGAATCGGGCTGCGAACCTTAAGGTCAGCGGTTCGAAACTACCAGCCGCTCTGCGGGAGAAAGATGAGGCTTTCTACTCCCGTAAGGATTTACACCCTCGGAAACCCTGTACAGGGTCGCTATGGGTCGGAACTGACTCAACGGCACTTAACAACAACAATCCAAAGATGCATTATTTGTAATAGCCAAAGGGTGGAAACAAACTAAATGTCTATCAACTGGTAAGTGGATTAAAAAAAAAAAGTGGTACATCCATACAATGTAATAACATTCAGTGATAAGGAATGACTACTGACACATGCTACTTCATGGATAAACCTCAAAAATATTATATTAAGTGAAAGAAACCAGAAACAGGAGACCATATGCTGTATGTTATTGTTGTTTGTTACTAAGTGCTGTTGAATTAGTTCTAATTCATAGTGACCCTTTGTAGGGTTTCCAAGGAGCAGCTGGTGAGCTTGAACCACCAACCTTATGGTTAGCAGTCCAGTGCTTATCCTATTGCACCACACCAGGACTCCACATAATGTAATGTTGTTATTGTTCTTAAGTGCATCGATTCAATTCCGACCCATAGCCACCAGTATACTTTTATTTAAATGATATGTCCAGACAAGGCAACCTAAGATAGAAAGTAGATGGGTAGTTGGCTAGGGCTAGAAAAATGGGGATGGAGATTAAATATAAATAGACATGAGGAATCTTATTTGAGGGTTGAAAATGTTCTAAAACTGATTTAAGGCAATGGTGCACCCTTTAGAAAACTTACTAAAAAATCAATGAATTGTTACACTTGAAATGGGTAAATCCTATATAAAATGTATCTCAATAAACCCATTTGAAAAATGTACATCAAGGGGCATAATGTCACATTATGAAATGTAGGAACCTGGCACACAGTGAGTGACCCATCAGAGTAAATAATTAGTCCACCTGAAACAATGCAGTTTTAGTATCAGGTGGATTAATGCTTCTCTTCTATGGGTAAATAATCACACTTACGATTGTATCGAAACCCCTTTCTCTTTCAGTAAACAGAAGTGATCATTAAGGTGTCTGAGCAGGAGTCTCCCCCCAGGAACTGTGCTTTATTACACTGAAAATCTCTGAAGTGACTGAAACTGAACAGTAAAAAAATTAACAAGTGCAAAAATCTTATCAGTTTAAGGATGAAGAGAGGAAAGGTCAGTACCAGAAGACAGGATTTGGAAATTGATGGATCAGAGACAAAAATATTAGACAACAAATCTGATAATAATACCAAATCACTAATATTTAAATAAGCTGTTAGGTCACAAAATACTAGTGATGGTATGAGCTGCTTTTATTATAAAGCAAAAACCAAGATGACAGATTAGCATCAAAGAAATGCTTTAGGAGCCATCACACTAACCCTCAAGGTCTAGTAAATGGAATGAAGTATTAATAGAACTGTTAAGTGCCATTGAGTTGGTTCTGACTCATAGCGACCCCGTGTAGGGTTTCTGAGGAGTGCCTGGTGAGTTGCACCACCAATCTTGCAGTTCAAACTGGCATTATGGTCGAGTGCTTCTCCAACAGTGCTACACCAGGGCTCCTTAACAGAATAGTTGTTGTAGTTAAGTGCCTTCGAGTCGGTTCCGGCCCATAGCAACCCTGTATAGGGTTTCCGAGGAGTGGCTGGTGAGCTTGAACTGACGACTCTAATCACAGTGCATGCTACTATAAAAATGTAAACTTATTTTAGCTACATTTTTTTTGTCATCCCCACCCACCACCACCCCATAGCATGTCCCAAGCATATCTATAGTTTATGGAGAACTGACAATGTATCAAGCACTGGAATGCTAACCTCGAGGTTGGTGGTTCAAACCCACCAGCCACTCCTCAAAAATCCTATCCAGTGTTGCTATAAGTCAGACGAACTTGATGGAATCTAGCAACAACAACAACAACAACAGCTAAGTGCAAGGAAAATGGTAATTCAGTGGAAGGAGTCCTGGTGTAGCTCTGTAGGATAAGCACTGGACCGCAAGGTTGGTTTGAACTGGAAGGTTGGCAGTTCAGATTCACCAGCTGCTCCTTGGAAGCCCTATATAGGGTCGTTATGAGTTGGAACCGACTCTCTGACACTTAACAACAGCCATGTGGGAGAGTCAGGTTTGATTCCTGGCCAATGCACTGCAAGGGTAGCTACCATCCTGAGTGGAGTGTTGCTATGATACAGAGCAGGATTTAGTGCCACTTCAAAAATAGGACAGATTAGGAAAGAAGGTATGGTGATAACAGGTCTGAAAAAATCAGCCAATAAAAACCCTGTGTATCACACTGATCCTCATGAGTTGGCCCCTGACTGACCGCAGCTAACAAACAAACAGCTAAGTGCATTTTTTACATTTCTCATTTAATCTTCAAAACAAGCCTGTATGAAACAGCTGACTTAATTATCCTCCTTTACAGAGGATGAAAACAAAGCTAAGTAAATTTGTCAGGAACACTCTTCTAAGCGATAGCAAAGTCAGACTTCAACTCAGTATACTAGAACTTGTGTTCTTAAGCACTCTTATGAACTGCCTTTACAAATCAGCAATTTTCTATAATACTGGCCCTCCAGCCATAGAGTTGATTTGTTTCATTAAATGTCTTTGCAAATCAGAACACAGATTATTTTTCTCCATCTTTTCTAACTCCTCCATTGATTGTTTTATTTTAACACAACTTTTATATTTATTATATGATACACATAAATTTTTCTTCCTACCCCAAAGTTTGGATTTCTGGTGTGGCGCTGTAGGTTAATGCACTGGATTACAAGATTGGTTTGAACTACATGGTGGGTGGTTCAAATACCACCAGCTGCCCCTCAGAAATCCTATATAGGATCACCATGAGTCAGAACCAACTTAAAATTTAAAAACAGCAACTCCAGAGTTTCTATTAAAAAGTGAACTAGTTTTATTAGATTTAATGATTTTGGAAAATAAAGTACACACACTCACTCACATATACATACTGTATACAGAAGCATGGAGAGACATTTATATGTAATATAGGGATTATCTTTTTCAATGGGAATTTTCAGTTTAGAGTCAAGCAATCATTCAGAAATTGAGCTATGTTCAGTAATTTGACTTTGCTCCTCTTGCTAACAATTCAAGATCTCTGACTATCCTAAAACCAACCCACTAATTTGTATACTTTAATGGGTAAATTACATGGTATGTAAATTATAGCATTAAAAAAGCTGCTATAAATGAAAGGACTGTACACACACAAAAAAACATACCATAGTGTAATGCATAATCTGAACTATGAAGCAAGAGTTTTAGCACCAAAATATTGCAGGATTAGTTTTAGGTATTTGTGGAGATTCACTGGAAGTAACCTGGCCCTTACTAAACCAAATCCACTAGAGAATTTTAGAAGTAAAAGTACATTTCATAAAATGTGTGTAAAAAAGCTAGGCTATGCTAGAACTGTCTGTCTTTCTGTATTGGGAACATAAAATTCAGAATGAAAATGGTAATGAAAGTAGGGGAAAATTAGAATCTAAGGGGGAAATATACAGATAACTTACCTTTTTTTTTTTTGGTCAGAAAAGAGGTTGGTATACTATACTTCAAAAAAAAAAGTCAAATATGCACTATGGTGATGAGTAAATCCACCTTTTAGCATAAAGATTTGGTGTTGTTGTTAAGTGCCATTGTGTTGGTTCTGACTCATAGCAACCCTGTCTAGGGTTTCTGAGGAGCAGCTGGTGGGTTTGAACCACCTACCTTGCAGTTCAAACTGACCTTGTGATCCAGTGCATTAACCTGTAGTGCCACACCAGTACTCCAAGCACACAACTTCGGCAAACAAATGTCCCGAAAAATAATAGCTATTATTTATGGAAAATTTGACTAACAAATCTTAAAAGTAGAATTTCCCTTCAGATGGTCAAGCTGAATGTCAACTATGAACATATTATTGTTAAGTGCTATGGAGCTTATATAGCTGACCTTTAGCTACCCTGTATATAGTTTCTGAGGAGTGACTGATGGGTTTGAACCACCAATCTTGTGGTTAGCAGTCTAGTGCTTATCCTCTGGCCAAACCAGGACTCCATGAGCATATTACTCACCTTAATTAGCGGGACCTATAGTTTCACTCTCCTCAACCTCCTAAGAGATGGTTACTGAAAATGATTATTTGCTAGGTCTTCTGGGAAATTCAATATAGTAATACATGATTAAAGTTCAGCATCTAATCAGGGAAAGAGAACTAATATACACTGGACTTGTGTGTGAGCTAAGATACGTTAACAACTTACAGTAGTACTTTGTACATGCTGAACATTCAGTAAATACTAATTGCTAATGGATAGTGATAACAGTTATAGCTAAGTTCTATAGGGATGACCACATCTCTATGCATACTGATAAAAAAGAGATGAGTATGGCATAGAGTGAAAAGGGAAGGTTTTAAAGGAAGAAAAACTTGAGTTGATTTCTAGAGGTCTGGTAGCGTAGCAGTTACGAATCGGGCTGCGAACCTTAAGGTCAGCAGTTTGAAACTACCAGCTGTTCCACGGGAGAAAGATGAGGCGTTCTGTTCCCATAAAGATTTACAGCCTCGGAAACCCTGTACAGGGTTGCTATGGGTCGGAATCGACTTGATGGCACTTAACAACAACAACAACATTAAGAGAATGGAGAGAGGGAACTAAGGAATAGAGGTGAAGACAACAGAGAAGGGAAAAGAAGAGGAAAGAGGTGGGGAAAAGGATGGAGGAAGAGAGAAGAGAGCTTACCATTCATTACTATCTTTAGCTTGCTGCTGTATGCCTTCGAATTGATTCTGACTCACTGGACAGAATAAAACTGCCCCATTGGGTTTCCTAGGCTGTAGTCTTTAGGAAGCAGATTGTCAGGAATGCTTAACCATTGTGTCACCTAGGTGTCTGACATTTAGGATACTGGTTCTTTATACATACTACCTCTTAAGTATAGGGATGCTAGTATGATTGTTGGGCTATTCAAAATGCGCATATTGGCTAGTATTAGAAAATGAGGTTGGACTATTTTATGTATGGCCAGATCATTAGGGACTTGAAAGCCTGGCAGAAGAGCCTGTATTTTAGAGTAGGCCATGGAGGGCTATCATAGATTCTTGAGCAGAGCAATAGGGCTAAATTATAGTGCAGTGGTTCCAAGTTCAGGCATTAGTTAGGAGACTTGGGCTTGATTTGGGCTGCTCTCTTATTAACTGTGAGACTCTGCCCAGTTGTAAACTTCTCAGAGCTTCAATGCTACCTGTAAAAGTGGAGCTCACTATGGCACCTACATCAGTCAATGAGAAAATGCACATAAAGTGAATCTGCCTGTCACAAAACAAGTGTTTTCAATAAATGCTAAAGGCAGAGAATATCAGAAAGACGTTTTTTTATTGTTAAGTGCTGTTGAGTCAGTTTCGACTCATAGCAACTGTGTAAGTTTTCCGGAAAGCGGCTTGTGAGTTTGAACCTCTAACCCTGTGGTTCAATCTGACTGTGCAGCCGAGTTATTATCCTTTAGCACCACACTAGACTCCAGAAAGATGTTTACTTGTGTTTTATTGACTATGCAAAGGCATTCGACTGTTCGGATCATAACAGACTATAGACAGATAACAGTGCAAAGAATGGAAAGTCCAGAACACTTTTGACTGTGCTAATGCCGACCCTGTACACAGAACAAGAGGCAGTTGTTTGAACAGAACAAGAGAATACCGAATAGTTTAAAATCAGAAAAGGTGTGCATCAGGGTTGTAGCCTCTCACCATACTTATTCAATCTGCAGGATTGGAGGAAGGCTCATTAACAACCTGTGATATGCAGACGATACAACCTTGCTTGCTGAAAGGGAAGAGGAGTTAAATCACTAACTGATGGAGATCATAGACTACAGCCTTCAGTATGGATTACAACTTTAAGTTAAAAAAAAAAATCCTCACAACTGAACCAATAAGTAACATCATGATAAAAGGAGAAAAGATTGAAATTGTCAAGAATTTCATTTTACTGGGATCTACAATCAATGCTCATGGAAGCCACAGTCAAGAAATCAAACAACTTACTGCACTTAGATAATCTGCTGCACAAGACCTCTTTAAAGTTGCTTTGAGGACTAAGGTACTCCTGACCCAAGCCATGATATTTTGCATGTGAAAGCTGGACAATAAATAAGGAAGACTGAAGAAGAATTGATGATGCATTTGAATCACGTTGTTGGTGAAGAATACTGAAAATACCACGGACTGTCAGAAGGACAAACAAATCTGTGTTGCAAAAAGTATAGTGAGGAAAAGGAGGTTTTGTGTCACATACTTCGGACACACTCTTAGGAGGGACCAATTCTTAGAGAAGGATATCATGTCTTATAGAGAGTCAGCAAAAAGAGAAAGATTCTCAATGAGATGGACGGACATAGTTATGGGCTCAAACACAGTAACAATTGTGAGGCTGGCTCAGGACTGGACAGTGTTTCATTCTGTTGTACATAGGGTCTATATGAGTCAGCACATAACAACAACACAACAATTGCCTAGAGAGGTGGGTCCTAGGTGATGAAGCCTCTGTGAGTGTAGCTAGAGATGAAGGGAAATGGAGGAGACAGTCGTTCTGTGAGGGGGCTTCAAAAGGTTCATGTAAAAATTCCATTAGTTTTCAATTCTATTTTTCCATGAACTGTTGGAGCTCCGTAGTAATACTCTTAGAGAAAACTGTCCATTGGGAAACCTGGACTTCAACAAGACTTTGAGCTGAGTGATAATATAAATTACAAAGTTCAAAACAGAGAATAGACTGGGGCTTATGTGTAAAACTTTGGCAAATTTTGTTTCAACTATTAGAATTGTCATAGCAGTATATCAATGTGATAATTTATCTTCTTTCCTCCTAAAATTATTATTATTCTGATATTAAAATAAGGGATAAGCGATCACAAGTAGACAATGTGTAAACTCTTAAGTTGAATAAGAGTGATCTGAATCTGCTTAGGAAACAACACTTGTAGGTAAAAACAAACAAAATTCTTCCCCCCATTACCAAATACATGACAAACATGATAACTGTAGAGAATTATAGCTATAGGAAAAATGTTATGGTGCTTGTCTGTATTCAGTGTTGCATTCGTTACATTGTCCCTTCAGGTATAATACACATATATGCCTACTACCCTCTATCCCCAAAACTGCTTTGGGGGTTCCAGGATAGATTCCGAGTTACCTTGTGCCTTGATTTCCTATCATTATTTAACAAACAGTAGACATTCCAATATTTGCTGAACTCGTTGGTTTAAATGAAGAGCTGTGTTAGGACCTTTGAGTTTCAATACGATTTGGCTTTTTTTTTTTTTTGCCAAAGCTAAAGAATTTTTAGTTAAGGAAATTAATCTAAATGCTACATAGACTTTTTCAGTCAATCAAAATCACCTTGAATATTTAGATGACTGGGAATGTGAAAATTTCAAAACTTGGTAGCTATTGGGAAGGCTGGAATCACTTTGATACGTGTAACTCAAACATTGAGTTTTAATGAGTGCTGGACTTGGGGTTTAAAGTCCTAGGTTCTAATCTTGCCCCTGACACTGGATATTCCTGTTACCTCCAATATCTATAAAACGGTGATAAGCCACCTTGCTTACTCGTGATCCTCCAGAGAAATAAGAGAATGATGAAGTGAAAAGGAAATGTCAAATGTTACTGGATAGTTCATCTTTCTGTGCATTTGAACTATTTGTAGTACGGAGTCAGGATTTTACTCTTGGTTGAGAAAACAAGAATGTTTTGTGGGGGTATACCTATAGCAATTTTGCCTTAATCATGTTATATCTATCAAAAAGAATAAAGAGCGTCAGAATAAGTGGACAATGATGGAAGGCAAAGGAAAGAATAACCAAGCGAAGTAGAGATACTAGAAAGGCATATTGCTGGAACATTGGAAACACCAAATCAAAGTGGCTAATAAAACTCTCTAAAACTGTAGCCCAAACTTCAACAGATGCTTAGATGGATATACATTTGTACTCACAATCCTTTTTTTGTGGAACCAGGCTATGATGTTAAAAAAAAAAAAAAAAAAAGTAAATACTGAAATAATGAGCAAAGGAGAAATTTAATTCTTTGCCATTAAAATAATAAGTCATATCCTCATACTACTATCAATAATGTCTTGGTATGGTGCTGTAGGATAAGCACTGAACTGCTAACCACAAGGTCAGTGGTTGAAACCCACCAGCCATCCCTATGAAATCCTAGACAGTTTTCTATGAGTCAAACTGGCTCAGGGCAGTTAACGACATCAATAACAAATCAATAATGTATTTAAGTACCCTCCCCCAAAATTGGTACTACAAAAAATAAAATTGGGTTTATTTAGATATTTATCTGGAACTCCCTACTATAATGATATATTATAATAAATAGTAAATAAGCAGATACCAATTCTTTACCATTTTAAAACAAGAATGTTTGGGAATAACAATAATGTAATAATCATATATCTGGATTAAAAACTAAACCAAACCAGCCTTAATGTCATATGTTGTTAAGTGCCTTCAAGTTGGTTCCAATTCATAGCCATCTGTATAGGGTTTTCAAGGCAGAAGAAAACGTCATCTTTCTCCCGGAAAGCAGCTGGTGGGCTCAAACCACTGACCTTGTGGTTCACAGTCCAGCGCATATCCTATAGAACCACATCCCTTAACGTAGAAGATAAATAAGTTTCATTGTTGTAGCTGTTAAGCGTCATCGAGTCAGTTACGACTCTTAGTGACCCTATACAGAGTTTTCGAGGAACAGCTAGTGCCTTTGAATCACCCACCTTGCAGTTCAAACTTCAAACTGACCTTGCTGTCTGATGCTTATTATCCTATAGGAAGCTAATTCTTATGATCAAAATATTTTATTTCCCATTTGCTTTTACCAGGAGGGTTTGTTTCTAGGTTAAAAAATGTGCAAATCCTCCAACTGTATTAGTCACAAAGCAATACTGGGAGTGTTTTATTTTATCTGTATATTCATCGTGCTACCCCCTATCCTATCCCCTGTCCCTACACCTCCCTCTCTTTAAAAAAGAAAATGTGTAACAAGTTTCTGTTAACTATCTCACCAAAGGCAAACTAGTCTGGGCGAAAGAGTGAGTGAAGGGGATGGGGGGAAAGACACTTCCTAGCATACTGAAGCTAATAACCAGATGGCATCAACAGGACAACGGAATCGCCACACAGGCCAATAAGGATGGCTGAAATAAATTGTAGTGATCTGTTTCTTGTCATGGACCAGAGATCTGAATAGTTTCCCCAGATCTCCCTGGGGATTATAAAACACTAATTATGCTTTCGGCTGAAATACTTCACATCCCCACCGGACAGCAAGCTACAGAGCATTCCTGAAACGCTGCTGGTGTCTTTACTGAAGGCGATACGGCCACAGAAAGAGTTAAAGCCACAAGGTTGTCTATAAAGTTCCAGAAACCGTTTAGACAACAAAATTCGTCCACTGTCAGAGAAATTTGGGGAAACGCGCTTTCTACCGCCCTGATGGGACCCAGCAGAGAATACTTACTGGGTCGAGCCAACTTTGCTCTCTCTTTTCCCGAGAACTTTTGAAGGTTTTGTGTCTTCCACATCTTGCTGTAGTTCAGTCATTAGGGCCGTGTCTGGAGGGCACCTTCAGACCTCCGCGCTCTTCCAGTCTCCTCCTCCTTCGGGCTCTCGGGTCCCGGCGCAGACCAAGCAAGCCGCGCGGCACCCTCCCCAGCGCCCTCCTCCACTCGGCGCATCCAGGCTCCGGCCAGCTGTTTGGGCCGCCAACCTGGACACGTTCGAACTGGCGCTATTGGTCGGACTGAGTGTGGAAGAGCCCAGAGGGAGGGAAGGGGAGGGCCGAAGTGAAGTGACAGCGTCTTTCCCCAACCCAGGAGGCAGAAGACTAGAAAAAGGAAACCTGTTTAACTAGTCTTCCTAGGAGAGGAAGCTAATTGGCTAAGCAGGTGAAAACATTTGCCTAACAAGTCTCAATATCTTTAGCCTCCTGTTTGTGTGTGGGGGTGTGTGTTTATTTACTTTCTACTCTGACTGTAAGAAGGGGATTTAAAAAATAGGCAGCGGGCCCTAGATACAGGAAAAGGATACGACTGAGTGAGGTTGATGTTTCATACAAAGGCACGGTGTGAGCCGGCCTATGCCCAGCCTAAATTATTCAAACAGGATATTGCCTCATTGGGGACTGCCCCCTGTGCTTAAACAATAGCTCTGCTTAATTTTTTATATGGGAATAACAAAGGTAATAAGAAATAGTCTTTAGTGGTTGTCTGGTAAACAATCTTTCCTAATTTTGTGGGACTGAAAACTTCATTAGCTACTTACTAGCACACATCAATAAAACAAATGCTTCCTCTTCCTACCTTTCATTGATTTGACGTGATAGTTTTGAGGTGACAGATAGAGGCTCTGTTGGCTTTTGATTTATAAGTTCGAATTTTAAACATTCATTCATTAATTAGCATTTTTGAGAGTTACTGTCCTGCTGTGGCGCTATGAGATTAAGCACAGGACCACAAGGTCGGTTTGAACATCAAGGTCGGGGGTTTAAATTCACCCGCCGCTTCTCTCGGAAACCCTAATATAGGGTTGCTAAGATTCTGATTCAACTCGAAGGCACTTAATAACAACATCTTCCAGGCAGAGTCCTGGTGTGGCGCTGCAGGTTAATGCCCTGGACTGGAAGGTTGGCGGTTCAAATCCACCAGGCACTCCTTAGAAACCTTATATAGGGTTGCTGTGAGTCAGAGCTGATTCTACTGCATTTAACAACAACAACAACAATAAATCTTGAGGGCATTGTTTATGCATTCACTTGTTATGCCCAATAACATATATGTTGGTGGTTTTCATATTTGCTATACAATAGTTGGAGTCCTGGTGTGGCACTGTAGGATAAACACTGGGCTGTTAGTTGCAAGGTCAGCAATTCAAACCCACCAGCCATTCCTAGGAAATCCTATACAAGGTCGCTATCAGTCAGAACTGACTCCGTGGCACTTAACAACAACAACATACAATGGTTGAAAATAATAACTAACATAAAACCTTATATTGGAAGTCTAACCTTTAAAAAAATTCCAAGTGACAGTAACAGGTATGCCGTGGAAAAGTTTTGAAGTTCTGGTAATTCTGGTAATTCCATGGCTAACTGGATGATTGGAGGCTGTGAACCCAAAAGAAGTTTGGGGTTCAAACCTGATAACAGTTTGTCTCTGGGAAAAAAATGTCTGCTTCCATAAATATTACAGCCTTGGAACCTTACAGAGCAATTCCACTCTGTCCTATAAAGTCGCTGTGAGCCAAATTGGTCTCAATGGCAAGGAATTTGAGTTTGTTTGGCATTTATTCTACTGAGTTGCAAGTTCTTTGTTTTTCTTTTAAAGTTTATTCTGGAATTAAGAATAATTACAAACACTATATAACCAGAATGTGTGTATATGTGTATGCATGATATATATAAATATATATATATTTAATTTTGTGGAAAAATTTTATTATCATTTTATTCCATTTTCCATGAACTTTTTGAAGCTCCACTCTTGTGTGAATGTGTGTGTGTGTGTTGCATGTATGAGGGGGCTTCAAAAAGTTCGTGGAAAATGCAATTAAAAGATAATGGAAAATTTCCAGGACTTTTTGAAGTCCCCTTATAAGTAAAACAAAGTATTGCTAATTTGAAACCCTGTGCAGGGTCACTATGAGTTGGCACTGACTCCACGGTACTTAACAACAACAACAACCAAGTCAAAGAAAGTTTTATTAAAAATATCAAAATGTAAAGCTATCATTTCTCAACATATCCTCCATGGGGTCCTGATGTGGCACTGCTGGAGAAGCACTGGTCTGCAAGGTTGGTTTGAACCACAAGATCGGTGGTTCAAATTCACCAGACACTCAGAGGAAACCCTATACAGGTTCGCTATGAGTTGGAATCAACTCAAAACGACTTAACAACAACCCTTCCCCACAGAACCCCTGGGGTGATGATATAGGATAAGCTCTAGGTGGCAAGGGCAGTTTGAACCATAGGTCGACATTTCAAACTCATCAGCTGCTCCTCGGAAACTCACTATGAGTTGGAACCAACTCAATGGTACTTAACAACAACAACATCTCCCCATAGAGGCCCTGGTGGCACAGCAGGTTAAGCCTTGGGCTACTCCCTGGAGAAAGATGAGGTAGTGTACTTCCATAAACATTTACAGCCTCAGAAACTCTATGGCAAAGTTCTACTCTTCCTGTAGTGTCACTGTGAGTAGGAATCCACTTGATGACAGGGGTTTGGAGTTAACTCTAACCCTTCTACAAAGAATCCTTGGCTCTTCAGTTTGCACCACATCAAACAGCACTTTTGGCACCTTCAAATTGTGTTCCTTTTGATTGTTCTTTGAGTTTGGGGAACAAAGAACTCTTTTGGGGCAAGAGCAGGACTGTAGAGTAGTGGGGAAGGCTTTCCAATGAAATTCTCAAAGGATAGCCCTTGCTAGCCTCTAAGTATGAGCAGGTGCATTCATCCTGATAGGAAAAATGTCTCTGTACAACTTTCCTGGCCTTTTTCTCTTATATGGTGGTGGTGGTTATGTGCCATGGAGTTGGTTCTGACTCATAGTGACACTGTACAGGGTTTCCGAGGCTGTTAATCTTTACGGGAGCAGAATGCCTCATCCTTCTCCATTTACTTTGTTGTTGTTGTTTTGTGACATCAAGTTGGTTGTGATTCATAGCAACCCTGTACAGGGTTACCGAGGAGAGGCTGATGGATTTGAACCACTGACCACTGCAGTTCAAACTGGCCTTGTAATCCAGTGCTTATCCTACAGCACCACACCAGGAGTCCATTTACTAGTTTACATCAATTAGGCTGAGAAACCAAATGTATCTTTCTGTAACCAGCTTACTCTGGTCCCCTAAACTGATTCTTGTGACACTTGAAAAATAAGTAAAAAGAGAAAAAGCTTACTCAAATTCCATGAGTTGGTCCAGTCAGGTGTCTTTCCATGCACCGGGAATGCAAGTGTTTAGAGAAGCATAGGTTTAGTGTTGTTGTTGGTAAGTGCCATCAAATTGGTTTCAACTTATAGTGACCCTGTATAGGGTTTCTGAGAACCGGCTGGTGAGCTTGAACCACCGACCTTGTGGTTCAAACCAACCTTGCAGTCCAGAGCAATAACTCACAGCACCATACCAGGCTTACAACTGAACTAAACAGCACACAGGTACCTAGAACCATGGTCTACGAAATGGTGTGGAGATGGATAAATGGAGAGAGGGGAGGAGGAGTCAGGGAGAAACTAGTGCATAGTCCTTTCCTAGAGTGGGAGGAATTAGAAAGAAGCTAAGTAAAACACATCATTTTATATAGCTATTGTTGTTGTTAGGTACCATCGAGTCAGTACCGACCCATAGTGACCTTATGCTTAAATTGAAAGATATTGCCCAGAAGCTTTCTGATTTATTTATTTTGGGGTTTATTTTATAAAAAACAGAATCCTGGTGGCATAATGGTTAAGTGTTACACTGCCAATCTGAAAGTTGGCAGTTGAAACTCACCAGTCCTTTTTGGTAGAAAGGTGTGTCAGTTTGCTTCCATGAAGGTTACAGTTTTGGAAATCTTATGGCGCAGTTCTATTTTAAGTCAGAATGAATTCGACAGCAATGAGTTTTTATAAAAAATGGAATACAATATTTAGAAGGCATACTGATGGGAGTTTTTCACAGTATGACAAAATAGAGACATAAGACTATGCCTAAGATATATTTTAGGAGGCTCTTTGATTTTGCACCACTAGAGATATATAAAAAAATTTTCCTCTCTTCAATCATCTGAAAAAAATAACTTCTTGTTTCTCACAAGATGAAATATACCAAAGTCAAACCGACTACATCTTTGGGAAGAGAAAATAGAAAAGATCAATATTATCAGTTAAAACAAGGCCAGTGGTCAACTGTGGAATGGATCATCAATTCTTCATATGCAAGTTCAAGCTGAAGCTGAAGAAAATTAAAACAAGTCCATGAGAGAGCCAAAATATGACCTTGAACATATCCTACCAGTATTTAGAGACCATCTCAGTACAGATAAGATGCATTAGACACTAATGACCAAAGACTAAAGACCAGAAGAGTTGTGGGATGACATCAAGAACATTATTCAAGAAGAAAGTAAAAAGGTCATTGAAAAGACAGAAAAGAAAAGAAAAGACCAAAATGGATGTCAGAAGAAACTCTGAGACTTGCTCTCCAGCATAGAGATGGAAGAAATGAGGAAGTAAAAGAGCTGAACAGAACATTTCCAAGAGTAGCTTGAAAAGGCAAAGTTAAATATTATAATAGAATGTGCAATGGCTTGGAGTTAGAATATCAAAAGGGAAGAACACACTCAGCATTTCTCAAATTGAAAGAACTGAAGAAAAAATTCAGGCCTTACTTGCATATATTGAAGAATTCTAAGGGCAAAATATCGAATGATGCACAAAGCATCAAAAGAAGATGTCTTTAGAAGGAATACACAGAGTGACTGTACCAAAAAGACATGGTCAGTGTTAAACCATTTCAAGAGGTAGCATATGATCACGAACCAATGGTACTGAAGGAAGAAGTTCAAGTTGCATAGAAAGTATTGGTGAAGAACAGTGCTCCAGGAATTGAAATTAGTGCTCCAGGAATTGAAATAGAAATGTTTCAATAAACTGATACAGCATAGGAGGTACTCATTCATCTATGCCAAGAAATTTGGAAAATAGCCACCTGGCCGATAGATTGGAAAAGATCCAAATTTATGCATATTTCAAAGAGAGGTGATCCAGCAGAATGTGGAAAACTTCTAACAATATCATTGATATAACATATAAGTA
>NW_006408665.1:1125493-1130725 GCF_000296735.1 Chrysochloris asiatica | reverse complement strand
AGTTATTAAAATAGCTCTAGTAGACCATTATCTAAAACATCACTAAAACATTAGCATTTTTGTACTGGACAGTAAACAAGCTATCCATGACAACTTCTATTCAAACTGCTTAGAGTCTTGATCACATGCTGGTCTTTTAAAAAACTACTGATCAGATCCTCTGTGTATCTGTACATAGGTTTAGGGGCAGAGTTACAATAATGAGTTTGAATGGGAGTTTGTTTATAATGTATGCTCAAGTAGTTAGCTAACTTGTAACATGTGACAGGGATAAGTACTTATTAGTCAACATCAATATATGTAAAGTGTCTTTATATTCCTGTAATTTTACACATACTGTCTGATGATATATGTATTAGAAAAGTTGCTGCCCTTATCGACATGAAACCTGACCGCTCTGTAAACATTTAGCTATGCATGCTATTCAGTATATCACTGTTGTAAATTGAAGAATTCCAGAGCACTCATCTGACCATTCCTGTGTTTTGTTTAAGGTCAATACCAAAACAAGAAAATGAAAAAAAACAAAAACAAAATTGGAATTCAGAAAAGAGCCATATACTGGGGAATTTAATTATGAGAGTGTAAAAGAAATTTGTAAGAATGAAAATTGAGACTCATGATGTGACGTGGATCTTTATTAAGTGATTTAGATCACGTATAAAGGAATGTTTCCTAGTGAATATAGCTAGTAAAGTTCAGAATAGTAATCTATAATAGGCTACGGATTCTCCTATTCTGAAGATATTTGAAAACAAACAACAATTAAAAGATTGGTTTCAAACCAATGTTTTCCAATACTGCAGTTTGTGGGATGAGAAATACTCGATTGTTCTACCTAGGGAGCAGGCAAGCTCTGAGTTTACTATCTGCATTGATTGAATAGATAAATGGTCTAGGGGCCAGATGGTAGTTGAGAAACACTATTATAAATCTAATTCTGTGAGAAACCAGAAACAATAGAGGACTCTTCCAATGCAATACTCTTTAAAAAATGAAAGTTAATGACAATACATAAACAATAAATTAAAATTTACCCCAAGATTCAAAAAATATATATATATGTCTATTTTCTACATGGAGTCCTGGTGTGGCCCTGTGGGTTAATGCTCCAGACTGCAAAGCTGTTTGAACTGCAAGGTTAGTGGTTCAAGTTCACCAGCTGCTACTTGGAAACCCTATCCAGGGTCGCTATGGGTCGGAACTGACTTGATGGCACTTAACAACAACAACAATTTTCTATATAGTAAATGCTACATGGTGATCCCTGGTAATTAACAATGACAACAAAAACAAATGTTACTTATAGGGATCACCATGTAACATTTAAGTAACAACAATAGCAATAACAAAACCGCTGAATAGGTAGTTCAGTGGAAGAACTCTTGCCTTCAAGGTGGTTTGATTCTGGACAATGCAACTCCTACACAGTCAGTGGAGACATGGATGTTGCTATGATACTGAACAGGTTTCAGCAGAGCTTCTCGATTAAAATGAGCTAGGAAGAAAGGTCTGGCAATCTACTTCTAAAAATCAGCTAATGGAAGCCCTATGAATCACAACGGTTGGACTGGGCAGCATTTTGTTCCCTTGTGCATGGTGTTGTTATGGGGGGAGCAACTCGACAGTAGCTAACTACAACAACAAATGTTACATATCATACAAGTGGGAAGGCCTCAGAGATCATTCACTGCAGTAGTTTTCACACTTGGTTTTGAGAGACTCCAGAATTATTTTAGTGTCATGGTTACGAATCAGGCTGCTAACCTCAGGATCAGCAGTTCGAAACTACCAGCTGTTCCATGGGGGAAAGATGAGGCTTTCTGCTACTATAAAAATTTATAGCCTCAGAATCCCTGTACAGGGTCACTATGAGTCAGAACCGACTCCACGGCACATAACAACAACCACAACAGTTATTTGGGCTGTCGAACCCAGTGCCTACCTCTTAAAACTTTTTCAACATGTAGCGTTTCCCACTTCAGTTAGAACTTTCCCACATGTATCTGTTTCATATACTAGGGCAGTCAAAAAGTATTGTTACAGGTTCCAGTTTATACATACATGGGTTTACCCCAAACAAAATCTGTTTAAACATGGTCTCTGTGATCAGCTTAGACAAGTTTTCAGTAATACATTTGTCTTAGTCTGATGAGGGTGGCTTCAAAAAGGGGTACATTTTGTGCCATGGAAAAATGATTTTTAGGTCAGGACTAATATCAAATATAAAAAAAAAAAACCCAACACCCTCAAGTGGACATCTTTCCAAATCATTGAAGCTTTACAACAGGTTTATAGGTATGCTGCTTAACATATAACAATAGCTTTTAGATGGAGCAAGCATTTTAAGGGAGATTGGGACAACCTCAAAGATGAATTCAAAGCAGAGTGGTCAGCTCAGAAGATTATGGCAACTGTTTTTCAGGATTCTAAAGGGTTAATCTTGATAGACTTTTCTTGAAGGACACTGGGGCTTATTATAAAGATGTTGTAAGAAAATTGAAAATTGCATTGGTGAGAAAAAGGCCAGGAAAGCAGTGCTGAGGAATTTTTTTTTTCATCATACATGTACTTGCTTGTTCTTTGAAAGTAGCAAAAAGCGTCCTACAAAAATTTTATTGGAAAACCTGACCCTATCTACCCTACAGCCCTGATCTTACCCTTCTAGACTTTTAAAAAGGGACATGATTTAAGTGACTTGAGGATGCCAACGTAGTGGTTACGAATTGGGCTGCAAACCGCAAGGCCGCATTTAGAAACTACCAGCTGTTCCGCGGGAGAAAGATGAGGCTTTCTGCTCCCGTAAAGATTTACAGCTTCGGAAACCCTGTACAGGGTCGCTATGAGTCGGAACCGACTCCACGGCACATAACCACCAATCACCACCAAATTGAAGATGGCGGAATTCTTTGGTAAGTGCTCTGAAGCGGGTTCCAATTCATAGAGACCCTGTTTAGGGTTTAGGGTTTACAAGGATCAGCTGGTGGGTTTGAATCACCAATCTTGCAGTTAGCAGTCCAGGGTTTAATCTACAGCACCACACCAGGAGTCCGGGGATAGGTTGTTGTCAAGTGCCTTTGAGGCAGTTCAGACTTATAGTGACCTTGTATAGATTTCTGAGGAGCGGCCAGTGAGCTTGAACTACTGACCTTGAGGTTCAAACCGACCATGCACTCCAGCACATTAATCCGCAGCACCACACCAGGGCAGGTTAAGTTAGAGATGTCGAGTAGGATCTGACCCATAGTGACCCTGTATAAGGTTTCCAACGAGCAGCTGGTGAGCTTGAACCACTGATCTTGCAGTTCAAATGGCTTTGCAGTCTGGCGCATTAACTCACGGTGTCACACCAGAACTCCTTAGATAGGTGATTGTTGTTGTTGTTATGTGCCATGGAGTCAGTTCCGACTCATAACGACCCTGTACAGGGCTTCCGATTATGAGAGCAGTGGTTTGCAGCTTGATTCGTAACCATTACGCTACCAGAGTGCCTTTTTAGAGGGATGAAATATCGCCTTCTGAAGTGTATAGACATATGTGAAGGATATGTTGACAAAAAATCGCTTCAGATTTTGATATTTTTGTTCAAAAAATGTTTCTCTGATTTTGTAGCAATACTTTCTTACTTGCCCTTGTATTTGCATTGTGTGAGTTTTTACTTGGAGGAAGAGCAAAGAGTTGACTGCTACACATAAATTTAAAAATTAGATACCCACCCACTATTTTTCACAGAAGAATTTGAGCTTCAGGAAGTTTATTGACTTGGCCTAAATATTAAAAAAGCCCTATGAGGATGAAGGCCCAGCATTCATTGGTGATCATTGGGTTGTAGGAGAGTGAACAGTGCAGTGTGTGTGCACACGGATGTTTTGGGAATGGGTGGGCAAGGACTTATTAGAATATAAAATGTGTGTGGGAATCCCTCGGAGCCTTAGCGGTGTAGTTAACAGGATCCTTCTTTGGAAAATAGCTGCCATATGATAAATGTATACTTGTGAGTATATGGGTGTTTCTATCAATAGAGTCATGGTGTGGTGCTGAGGGTTAATGCGCTCCACTGCAAAGCTGGTTAGAACTGCAAAGTTCAAGCTCACCAGGAGTTCCTGGGAAATCACATACAGGGTCTTATGACTCGTCAATACTTAACAACAAATAGTAGCACTTTTCTAAATGCAGGAGATAAAGAAGTAAATGAATGAGGGAAAATGCAGGCTGCGGTGGTTTTTACATTCTAGTGAGGTAAATCCCAAATTTACAAAGCACAAAAATAATATAATCTTAACAGATTAGAGGAAGAAAGGAAAGAAAGAAAGGAAAGAAAGAAAGAAAGACAAAGAAAGGAAAGCAAGAAAGCAAGCAAGTAAGAAAGAAAAACAGAAATGGATAGAAAGTGAGGGAGATTTACTTTACATAGTATTATCAGGGAAGTCTTTTTGTGGAATCTTACCTATGACTTGATTGAGGAGGAGGAGGAAGCTATATGTCAAGGTCTGGTTGCAATGCCTGTGTAAAATCCCTGAGGCAAATATGCTGTAAGAACTGAAGGAAGGCCACTATGCAGGAAGTATAAAGAAAGAAGAGGAGGTTGGTAGGAGATGGTCTCAGAGAGACATTATCTTCTCTATTCATTTGTTTATTATCTTCCCTTTCACAATTGAATAGAGTCTTCTCAAAACAAGGAACTTGTCTGTTGTGTTCACCACTGTATCCACAGTGCTTAGTTTATGTTGTTGTTGTTAGGTGCCATTGAATCTTACCAATGCACAGCAGAACAAAACACTGCCCGAACCTGGGCCAACCTCACTATTGCTGCCACACTTGAGTTCATTGATGCTGCCACTTGGCCAATCCATCTCATTGGGGGTCTTCCTCTTTTTCTCTGATCCTCCATCTTACCAGCAACTGGTCCCTCCTCACAATATGTGCGAAGTATGAGAGATGAAGTTTGGCCATCCTGGCCTCCAAGGAGCACTCTGGCTACACTTCTTCTAACATGGCACTTCCAATATTCTTCTCCAATACCATAACTCAAAAGCATCAATTCTTCTACGATCTTCCTTATTCACTGTCCAGCTTTCACATGCATATGAGGGTATTGAAAATACTGTGGCTTGGGTCAGGCACACCTTAGTCCTCAAGTTGACATCTTTGCTTTTCAACGCTTTAAAGATGTCTTGTGCAGCAGATTTGCCTAATGCAATACGGGTTTGATTTCTTGACTGCTTCTTCCAT
>NW_006408665.1:1113517-1125188 GCF_000296735.1 Chrysochloris asiatica | reverse complement strand
AAAGAATACAACGCTGTTTCACACCTTCCTTAATTTTAAACCATTCAATGTTCCCATGTTCTGTTCGAACAACTGCCTCTTGGTCCAGGTACAGATTCATCATGGGCACAATTAAGTGTTCCGGAATACTCATGCTTTGCAGTGTTGTCCATAGCTTTTCATGATCCACACAATCGAAAGCTTTTGCATAGTCAATAAAGCACAGGTAAACATCTTTTTGATATTTTATGTTAATTTATATCTGATAGTTTATGTTGGATGCACAATAAATGATTGCTGAATAAATGAATGAATCACTGGGTAGTTGTTTCTAACCAGTGGTGGTTCTTAACCATACTCCTGTAGACTTTCAGTGGTCTATGTTCTAATGTCAAGTAATAATGATCTTTTTTACTTTCCCCTCATGTTGCAGAAAAAATAAAAAGAATGAAAGGAATTATCATTTAATTCCCCTCTATTTCTTAAAAGAAAAAAAAGAAAAAATCTTTGATTTATGCTACTTATTTCTTATTTACTACTTGAGTGCAATTGTCCAAAGCAGAGCGTTCCCATGACTCCCAGATGGGCCAGTTGCTGAGCAAGTCTAAGGAACACTGTTTATAATCTACAGGCAACTATTTAGAACTAAGGAATTGCTTATCTTTTCTTAGAGAAGCATTCATATAGCTACTTCCTTTCCTCATTTTGGGAATTACTAATCGCACCACTGTATGAGGATTATCTTTTCCCATTCCACCCACCATGGATGGGTATGTTCTATGAGAGGTCTTCAAAAGCTTGGAAAAATGGAATTAAAAGATTTTATATATATATATATGCTTTATTTCTCAAAATCAGTTTTATCGAGTTCAAGATATTTTTGTAAGTGATGACACCAATCATTTAGTCTGTCTGTAAGGAATGAGAGTCCTGAGAATTTAATCATGTCATTGCAGTCCTTTTTACATTATTAACTGAAGAAAAATTGATACTTTTTAAAGATTTTTCCCTAAAGAAGATGAAAAACTAAGTCAGAATGAGTCAAATCAGGATTGTAAGGTGGATGTCTAATAATTTCCAATTGAAACTCTTGCAAAACTGCTCTGGTTTGATGAGAAAATGAGCAGGAGCTTTGTCATGGTGAAACTTTCTCTCGATCTTTTCTCCAGAAAAAAGATGATCTCTTTACTTGAAAAGTGATGTGGATAATAAGCCCCTGCAGGCTTCATTTTCAACACTGTCTCATCCCTTCTTAAAATGAGTTATCCATTTGTAAACTGCTGGTTTCTTTGGGATATTGTCCCCATACACTTTTCATAAAGCATCAATGATTTCACCATTCTACCCAGGTTTCACCATAAATTGGATTATGGCTTGCTCTTGCTTCAATTTTAGCAGAACAGATAGGTTACCTTTTCAAACTGATGTCTTAGTGCCTCAAACTAGATCTTATTTAGACCTAGTATAACAAGTTGTTGCTGTCATTATTAAATGCCTTTGAGTCAGTTCTGTATAAGGTTTCTGAGGAGCTGCTGGTCCGTTTGAACCTTGGGATTAGCAGTCCTGTGCTTATCCTACAATGTCACACCAGTTTTTGTTACATCAATTCAGATCCATAGTAACCCTGTACAGGGTTTCCAAGGTGAACTTGAACCACAGACCTTGCAGCTCAAACCGATTTTGAAGTCCAGCGCATTATCCCATAGCACCACACCAGTTAGTCCCAGTTTATTTTGGAGCAAAAATCTTCTGAAATCCATGCATGATGGATGTAAGTGTTGTTAAGTCAGTTCCAACTCATAGTGATCCTGTATAGGGTTTCTGAGGAGTAACTGGTGGGTTTAGATGCTGACTTTGCATTAGCCATTCAATGAATATCCTAAGATCCATGCATAGTTTTTCCATGCATATATTAACTTTTGGAATATCCCCTCATTCTATTTCCTTCCTGTGAAATGTGTTGACAATGCAGTTCGCTGTAATTGACATATCGCTTTGAAGCAGTTAATAGTCAGTGACTGGTAAAGCATTCCCTGCCTATTACATATTTCCTTTGTATCACCTATAAAACAAAAACCAAAACAAAAACCAACCCACTGATTGCTTTCTTTGATTTTTCATTCTTTTTTCACAAACTTTTTTTTTTTTTTTGATAATTCCTGTGAACATTTTGTTATTTTCCATTTTTTTTCTGTGTAGCACTATTCATTTTAAAAAATGCTATCTAACAAATAAGTTGTTAGAGAAGGAATAAGGGACAAGGAAAACAAGATTATCTCTTTAGGAAAATATTAAAGTTTTTCTGTCTCTTTCAATTTGTTTCAAATTTAGTTTGCATTTATTTTTGGTTGATTCTTATAAATAGAGCCTTCATTTGAAGCAAATTGTACAATCTGTCCTTTTCTTCCTCTCTCCCTTCCTTCTTTCTAACAAACAGAAAACATTTCTCTCTCCTTTGATAACTTTTACGTGCCAGGCCATATTCTGGATGATAGAGGCATAAAAATAAGTAAGTACCATGCGTGCTATAAGGAAGTATGCAGTCCAGTGGGAAAAATAGATCACGTAACAATTATTTATATCTACATACAGAACTTTAGCCAAAAAATAATCATATTCATATAACACAGCAAGACATTGATATGAAATGACATCATGGTATCAAATGACAGGAAGGGAAAGAGGATGGGTGTATGATGCTGCTTGTTCTTCTGTTTTGGTCACACATAAGCCACCCCTCCTCCAACATTCACACACATCCTACAACTTGTAGAAAGGGCCCTCGGCTGGAAATCAGGAGGACTGGGCTGTAGTCCAAGTTCTGTGCTGGAATGTGGAGCTATTAATGGAATACAACATTGCAAGTAACAGAACTGCTGGCCCCAAGGAAAGGATTCGATAAATCATGGCTAGAGCAGCCTCAATTTTTTTCTGCCTTTAAAATAGAAATGAAGGAGAAAATAAACACTTCTTCCACAGAAATGTTGTATGTACCAATTGCAAAATGGCAATTTAAATAATTTTCATGAGGAGAGAATGATTCTTGAAATCGATTCACCTGGGAACAGGCCCTGGTGGTGCAGTGGATTAAGTGTTAGACTGCTAACCTCAAGGTTCACAGTTCAAATCCGCCAGCTGCTCTGCAGAAGAAAGACGAGACTATCTGCTCTATAAGATTTCGTTCAGAAACTCTAAGGGACCCTACGACTCTGTTCTATGGAGCTGCTATGAGTTGGAATCAACTTGATGGCAGTAGGGTTTTTTTTTTTTTTTTTTTTTTTTGGCTTTATTCACCTGGGAAGTGCTGTTACATCCTTTAGGACTTTGTACTTTGTTGCACTAGTTTCTACATTTAAAAACATACCAGATAAAAACAAAATATTTCCCTGTGTATTACGATCACAGAGAATTAAAACCAGAATTTAATTTTTATTTTTAGTAGTTGTTGTTAGGTGTTGTAGAGTCAATTCCGACTCATAGTGATGTATACACACTTATAGCAACATAGTAAACCATGATTGTCAGATTCAACATGGCTAATTCTAGTCCATTTCAGCTCACTAATGCCTAGGATATCAATGTTTGTATGTTCCATCTCATTTTTGACAACTTTCAATTTTCCTCGATTCATACTTTATAAATTCCATGTTCCAATTATTAATGGATGTTTGCAGTTGTTTCTCATTTTGTGTTGTGCCTTGCCAATAAAGGAAGGTCCCAAAGGCTTTACTCCATTCCCATCATCTTGGTCATTTCTACTTTGAGGAGGCAGCTCTTCTCTAGTTGTATTTTGAGCGTCTCCCAACTTGAGGAATTCTTCATTCTTCTTCCAGCACTATATCTGACATATTCTGGTGCTATCTGACAGTTTTTCACTGCTATTCCTACAGTTGTCAGTGGCTAAACTGCGGATGTAGTCTGTCTCTTCTTTTGAGTCTGTCTTATTCTGTAGGCTCAGCAGAAATCTGTCCACCATGGGTGACCCTGCTGGCATTCAAAATACTGGGAACATAGCTTCCAACAACATAGCAAGAAGCAAGCCACCATAGTATGACAAACTGACAGATGAGTGGTGGTTTTTACTAGAAGTCAGTCAAATATACCAAAGTAAAAATTCATCTTTCCTCCACATAAATACACACACACACACACACACACATAAACTCTCTAAATTCCTTTTTTTTTTTTTTTTTTGCAGTTTCTCTGAGCACTTTATCTTTTCTCCATACAGCGTTATTTATTTCTTCAAATGCTATCTACAAATAATATATCAGAGGAAGATTCTGACACTGAAATGTTTGGTCTCATAGAATCCTAAGCCCTCAGATTTTTGGAAAATACTGTGTAAATTTGTAGTTGACAGTACAAAGAAGCAGATGAGAACTTGGTTCTTAGCTTCTCAATTATACTCCCCAGTTGGCCCTGTGGTATTTATTTTTCTACCCTGGCATGTCCAAGTGATTCAGTAAACAATTCTCCTTGTTTGTGTTAATTCAGTAAGTCATCCTAGCAATAAAAGAGCCTGGCTGGAAGGCAGAATAAGGGAATACTTAGGAGACTGGTTTAAGAATTCAGGCATGCATCTCACTACCTTCTCTGAACCTTAATTTCCTCATCTGTGGGGGAAAAAAGGATAGTGGTAGTGTCCTATTTTACAGATATTAGAGAAAATTTAAAGAGATGATGTTTATAAAGGTCATAGCGTGGTATGTCAGACACTTAATTAATAGAAACCACTGATTATTACTGTCACTTTTTTATTCAGCACAAGAGTATTTTAACAAATTGAGGACATCACCCTCCCTTAGTCTGTCAACCCACAGGATTTAATGGTAAGAACAGTGTTTGGATTATAATACCATATGTTGGGGAGGGGATATAAGATGTAAACTCTAGTAACCATTATCTAATAATTACCCGAGGCTCTGAGTCTTCAGTCCTACTCATAAGGTTGATTTCCTTATGTCAGATTTAAGGCTGCATACTAGATCTGGGGTCCTGGTGTGGCACTATGGGTTAATGTGCCAGACTGCAAAGCCATTTGAACTGCAAGGTTGGTGGTTCAAGCTCACCAGTCGCTCCTTGAAAACCCTATATAGGGTCACTATGGGTCAGAACTGACTCACTTAACAACACAAGATCTTAAGCATAATCTTTCATTTCTTCTTGGCTTTTTCCTCTTTCTTGAATGACTTTGTCATCACCAAAGATTTAGTTTACCTTGTAAAAGAATCATTGGAATTAAGAGTTAATGAATATAAGCTCTTATAGCCCTGGTATAGCACTGTAAAGGAGCTCTGGTAGCATAGTGGTTACGAATCGGGCTGCGAGCCACAAGGTCAGCAGTTTGAAACTACCAGCTGTTCTGAGGGAGAAAGATGAGGCTTTCTGCTCCTGTAAAGATTTACAGCCTCAGAAACCCTATGCAGGGTTGCTATGAGTCGGAACTGACTCCATAGCACATAACAACAACAATAACACTGTAGGGTAAACCCTGTACTGTTAACCACAAGGTTGGCAGTTCAAACCCACTGACTCTTCTTGAAAACCCTTATAGGATCGTTGTGAATCAGAACCAACACAACAGCAAGCAACAACAACTTACGGGGTGGAGGCTTATGATAGCTAGTCTTACCATACGTTTGCTCGGGACAGTCCTAACTTAGCTCTGCTGTTTTTATATAATTAGAATTCCTTTTCCTTCTCAAAAAGTGTCCTCGTTTGAACAATTGACTAATAACTAGTGTGGTACTATAGGATAAGCATGGATTTCTAACTGCAAGGGCAGTGGTTCAAACCCACAAGGCGCTCCTAAGAAACTCTATACAGAGTTGATATGAATTAAACCAACTCGATGGCACTAAACAACAGTCTATATAGTCTTCACCAAACTAAACTATCATATTGTTTCAATTATTTAGACTAGGCATCTAATGAACCAAATACCATGGATCTAATTGCTTGCTTACCAACAGGTTTTTCTCTGTCACTCACTATATCCCTAACTTCTAGTAAATGACCTGACAGTTATCAGAAGGATAAAAACAAATGTATGCAAGATCAGATTATCACAATTACTTAAAAAGTCGCTCAAAATTCATGCTCCATGGATGTCAGATCAGAGATATTTCTTTATGCACAAGACAGATAAGTTCATGCTCAAATCAAGAGTTTAGGTCTAACCAACTCATTGTTATTACTTACCTTGACCTTCTTAGTCAAAGGGCAAAGGTTTTGTTGCAACCTCATTGAATCACATTTATGCTGATACTAAAGTCAGAACTGACTCCACAGGTACTTAACAACAACAAAGTTGTAAAATCACCTGGCTTAGTTCTGGAGATACTTTCCTTAATCTTTGATTTTTTTTTTGCTAAAAGAACTGGTCATCTGACTCCCCTATAGTAAAACCTTGAAGACTACTTCTTTTAAGCCCCAAGCTATGGTGCTAAATTTATCACCCAGTGAGATAATTTCCTCAGTCTTGGGTATCTAATGGCTACTAACCTTTCAAACAGAAAATTTTGTAATGAAAAATTCTAGTTCACACAACAAAACTCTACAAAATCAGGATTAGGATTCCTTTACTTTTCATTGACCATTTTCTCATTTTGATACCTGATGAATTTAAAAGTGTTTTAAATAGAAAGTGGTTACCTTGGGTGTATTGAGGCGGGGGGGGGGGCAGGATTTATCAGGGGGTGCTATGAATGTTCTATACATTAATTTGGATTATGATCACATGGGTATATGCATATGTAAACATTGATTGAATATACCCTTATGATTTGTGCATTTTAATATATAAATTAAGCCTTAGTGAAAATATTGAAAAAAGTAAAAAAAGAAAGCATAAAATCCAATTTTGGGCCAGAACTGGCAAAACATAGATTCATAGTTAGCCAAAACAACAGAAAGACGATATTGCTAACATACAAAAGGTTTTCATCCCATTCTTTTTTCCTGGATACCAATATGATCTTAGCTCTTCTTGTATGGCCTCTTTTGTATGGATAAACACTTTATTTTCTCTGCCTTTACTTACTTTGATAGCAAAACTCAGATTATAGTAAAAGAGATTTTCGATAGGACTTTTTTGGGCCCATTTTTATTTACATCAACATTTTAAACTCTTTTTTTGTTTGGTACAACCTATGAACGGCCTATCAAAAACTTCATAGACACATCAGTCATAATTTATAAATAGAATGTTTCTTCACTTCTTGATTCATTGTTATGTGGTGGTTTAACAAGTTAAAAATCTATATGATCAAATGGATGCAGAGAAGCAAGAGATATTTTAATATAAAATAGTTGCTTGGTAAATCCTTCAGATTAAAAAAAAATTGATATCCTCCAATACCCTTTTATTTTTATCTAGCCTCTGGTAGCATAGTGGTTACAAATTGGGCTGCGAACTGCAAGGTCAGCAGTTCGAAACTACCAGCTGCTCCACGGGAGAAAGAAGAGGCTTTCTGCTCCCATAAAGATTTACAGCCTCGGAAACCCTGTACAGGGTCGCTATGAGTCAGAATCGACTCGACGGCACATAACAACAACAAAGGATAGATATGTGTATCCAGCTATCTAATGATTTGGTTCACCATACTTAAGTGAATTCAAGAACTGAAATCATCTGCAATTAATGAAAATGAAAGGAAAGGACTCAAATTGTGTGCTTCATGTATGTCAAACACTGTACCTTGTCTAGATTAAAAAAAAAAAAAATTAACATTAACCTTATAATAGCTGTTCTATTGCACCAATGAAGAAACTAAGGTTTAGAAAAGATAATCAATTCACCTACCACCATGCAGCTAATAATTTGGGCTCTTTTCCAAAGCTGCCTCTTTCTCCACAATGAGCTATGTCTGATCATGTGACATGAAGTGAATTCTGAAGCAACTAAAGATTCAAATGGATTTTTGAGATAAGGAAACCAGAGACCAGAAGATTATCTTGTATCTATCTGGACAATGCATAGTTCAACTACCAGTTCCTCCTAAAAGTTGCTTCTAATTCCTTCATCATCCCATCCTACCTCCCATCCACCCCACCCAAGACAGATTTAAAATCTTTTGTATGTTACACTGTGTGATCATTATGGTGACTGATCTCTGAAGCATGGATTTAAATCTCTGATCTATCACTTATGAGCTGTGTGACCTTGGGTAAATTACTAACCATGCTGAGTTTCAGTTTCCTCACTATAAAAAATGGAGAGTAATACCTATTGCATAGGTGGTAGTGGTGGTTATGTGCTGTGGAGTTGGTTCTGACTCAGCGTGACCCTTTATAGGGTTTCCTAGGCTGTAAATTTTTATGGGAGCAGAAAACCTCATCTTTCTCCCATGGAACAACTAGCAGTTTTGAACTGTTGACCTTGAGGTTAGCAGCCCAACTCGTAACCACTGTATTACCAGAGCTCCTTTATTGCATTGTTGTTGTTGTTGTCAGGTGCCATCAATTCGGAACTGACTCATAGCGACCCCATGCACAGCAGAAAGAAACAATGTCCGATCCTTGGCCAACCTCACTACCGCTGCCACACTTGACGCCATCAATGATGCCACCTGGCTGATCCATCTTGTTGGAGGTCTTCCTCTTTTTCTCTGACCCTCTATCTTACCCAGCATGACATCCTTCTCCAGCGACTGTTCCCTCCTGACAATATTGCATAGGAGGGTTGTATAATTAAATGAGCTAAAACATAGACAGTCCTTAGAATAATAAAGCATGGCATGCATAAGGTGTCTCATGAGTATTAGTGATTATTATTTTTGTTGTTGTTGTTGTTAAGTGCCGTCGAGTCGGTTCCGACCCATAGCGACCCTGTACAGGGTTTTCGAGGGTGTAAATCTTTACGGGAGTAGAAAGCCTGATCTTTCTCCGCGGAGCAGCTGGTAGTTTCGAACCGCTGACCTTAAGGTTCGCAGCCCGATTCGTAACCACTACGCTACCAGAGCTCCTGTTATTTTTAGGTGCTGTCAAGTTGGTTCTGACTCACGTTGTTGTTGTTAGGTACCATCTAGTCAGTGCCGACTCATAGCAACCCTATGCACAACAGAACGAAACACTGACTGGTCCTGGGCCAACCTCACAATTGTTGCCACACTCTGACTCGTAGTAATCCTACATAGTAGGGTTTCATAGGCTGTAAATCTTCAAGGAAGCAGAAAGCATTAGTTTTTGTTATTATTTCTGGTTGCATTAGTGTAAGCTAGTCTTCCCCATAGAAGGAGCTCTGGTAGCGTAGTGGTTACGAATCGGGCTGCTAACCTCAGCATCAGCAGTTCGGAACTACCAGCTGTTTTCCATGGGAGAAAGATGAGGCTTTCTGCTCCCATAAAGATTTACGGCCTCAGAAACCCTGTACTGGGTTGCTGTGAGTCGGAACCGACTCCAAGGCACACCACCACCACTACCAATCTACCCATAGAGATGGAGTGGTGTCTTGCTATCTTTGTAATGCTCGCCTCTGTAACTTTCTTCTCAGTCTTAACAATTCTAAACATGGTTTGATTTTGTTTCCCTGGTTAACAACTTTGCAAATCTCCCCAGTTAAATATTGTCAAGTACAGAACCCAAAGCCCACAGTCTGTTATTCTTGAGGATCCTGGTTATTGATGTCCAGTCTGGCATTCTTTTCTTCAAATCCTCATTGCTTCTCAGGTTATGGAATCTGAAGTGGTGGTGGTGACGTGCCATGTAACTACCCTGCATAGCCTTTCCGACGTTGTAAATCTTTACGGGAGCAGAAAGCCTCATTTTTCTCCCACAGAACAGCTAGTAGTTTTGAATTGCTGACCTTGAGGTTAGCAGCCCAACTCATAACCACTCCTCTACCAGAGCTTCTAAGGAATCTGAAGTGGTGGTGGTTTTGTGCCGTGGAGTCGGTTCCGACTCATAGCAATGCTGTACAGGATTTCTGAGACTCTTTAGGGGAGCAAAAAGCCTCATCTTCTCCCACAGCGCAGCTGGTAGTTTCGAACTGCTGACCTTAAGGTTTGCAATCCAGATTGTAACCACTATGGTGCCAGAGTCCTGTGATTCCATTTAGGAATTAATTATATGTCTGTTGTTACTTTAGGAGATTAACATAAACCACAGATTGACTTTCTGTCCTTAGCATTAGCTGCTTGTTGCTAACTGGTCTAATGTTATAAGTAAGTACATTAATCTGAACACTATGCTTTCTAGCTACAGCTTCCCATTTCTATTGATAGTGATATTTTCAATTTCCCCTACTTGCTGCCATGAGGAGAAACAAGGACTTTAATTATTTTTGCTTTTCTTGCCATCTTCCCTCTCTATCAAAATACTCATACTACCATAAAAGGTGGCAGGTTAGTTTAACTTGAAGGTCTTATTTTTGGGTTGTTTTTGTTGAGACTAGGACCTTGGGATTTCCTGATTTCAGAGAAGGTAGCTATTTTTTGTTTTGTTTTGTTTTGTGTTTCCACTGGATAATTTAACCTTAGCATTTCAATAGGACCAGACTATTGTTTTCAAAGTTTCATTTGTAGAACATTGTGAGAACCTTCTGAAAGTATGGAAGACAGCTATCAGACTTTGGCATTTTGTCCTCTTTTGACAAGATTGTGAATATCTTTTAATTTCCTTTTCTTGTGAAATGATAAATTTCCACTATATTGTTTTAAGATTCAAATCTTGTTTAATGTCTAGTGTTTGGAAATATGATGTTGGTATTTCACTTGGAATTTAGTAATTTATTTTTACATGGTCTCCTTATCAGCAGAATTTAGATGATAAAGATATATTTTTAGAAAATCTCTCGACCTCTGTAAAAATTTGTATGGCCTTTTATGCTACTAAATATGAATATTTAAACATTTCAAATTCTATTTCTGGAGCTATATAACAGCTTTTAACTAAAGAGAGCTCATCATAGCAAAGTTTTTCAGCATAAATTTACAACAGGAAAATAATGCTGTACTGAATACCTAATTTTACATTAAGATGAGATTACTTTAAAGTGTATCTGGTACCTTGAATTTACTTGAAATGGCTTTTCTGTCCAATGTCTTATTTCCCACAGTGACTGAGAAACTACTGTTAAGTGCTGTAGAGTTGGCTCCGACTCACAGCAACCTCACAGGGTTTCTGAGGAATGGATGATGAGTTTGAACTTTGCAGATTGCAGTCCAGTGTTTATCCTACAGGGCCACACCAGAACAAGTGATTGGGTTGTTGTTGTTAGGTACCGTAGAGTCGGTTCCGACTCATAGTCATCTGATGTATAACTGAAGGAGACTCTGCTTGGTTGTGCGGCATCATCACAATTGTTACATTTGAACTCGTTGCTACAATCCATCTCGTTGGGGATCTTCTTTTCTTTTTCGCTGACCCTCCACTTTAACCAGCATGATGTCCTTCTCTAGGAAGTGGTTCCTCCTGATAATTTCTCAAAGTATGAGAGACATAGCATTGTCATCATGGCTTTTAAGGAGCATTCTGGCTGTACTTCTTACAACACAAATTTGTTTATTCTTCTGGCAGTCTATGATACTTTTAATATTCTCCTTCAGCACCAGAACTCAAGTGCATTAAATTTTCTACAGTCTTCCTTATTTATTGTCCAACTTTCACATGCATATATTGTTGTTGTTGTTGTTGTTGTTAGGTGCCATCGAGTCGGTACTGACTCATAGTGACTTTATGTACAGCAGAA
>NW_006408665.1:1110607-1112847 GCF_000296735.1 Chrysochloris asiatica | reverse complement strand
CTTGAGGACTAAGGTGTGCCTGACCCAAGCCATGGTATTTTCAATAACCTCATATGCATGCAAAAGTTGGGCAGTGAATAAGGAAGACCATAGAAGAATTGATGTTTTTGAATTACGGTGTTGGAGGAGAATATTGAAAGTGCCATGGGCTGCCAAAAGAACATGCGTATGAGGCTACTGAAAATACCATGGCTTGGCTCAGACACATCTTAGTCCTTAAATTGACATCTTTGCTCTTTAACACTTCAAAGAGGTATTGTACAACAGATTTGCCTAAAGCAATGTGTCATTTGATTTCTTGACTCTTATTTCCATGAGCGTTGATATTGGATCCAAGCAAAAATGAAGTCTTTGACAACTTTAATCTTTACTCCATTTATCATGATGTTATTTTTAATCCAGGTGCAACCCATACTGTCTTTATCAGTAATTATTTACCATAAAAGGTGGCAGGTTAGTTTAACCTGAAGGTCTTATTTTTGGGTTGTTTTTATTGAGAGTAGGATCTTGGGATTTCCTAATTCCAGAGAAGGTTGCTAGACACTTTCAGCTAGTAAGGTTGTATCATCTGCATATCACAGGTTGTTAATTAGTCGTCTTCCAATCCTGATGCCACATTTTTCTTCATATAATCCATTTTCTCAGATTATTTGCTCACCATACAGATGGAATGGTGAAATAATACCTTGGCACACACTTTTTCTGATTTTAAACTATTCAGTGTTCCCTTGTTCTTTTCCAATGCCTACTTCTGTGTCTAATCTACAGTTTTCTCATGAGCAAAATTAAGTGTTCTGGAATACCCATTTTCCACAATGTTACCCCTAGCTTGTTATGATCCATATAGCGGAAAGTCTTTGCATAATCAATAAAGCACAGGTAAACATATTTCTGGTACTCTCTACATTCAACCAAGATCCATCTGATGTCAGCAATGATAACCTTCATTCTATGTCCTCATCTGAAACTGGCTTGACCCTCTGGTAGTTCCCTGTACTGTTGCAGCTGATTTTGAATGATCTTGAGCAAACTTTACTTGCATGTATATTAATGACATTGTCAGATGATTTCCACATTCCATTGGGTCTCTTTTCTTTGGAATGGGTACAAATTTGGATCTCTTCCCATCAGTTGGCCAGGTAGCTGTCTTCCAAATTACTTGGCATAAATGAGTGTGCACCTCCAGTGCTGCATCAGTTCATTTGAAAGATTTCAATTTGTATTCCATCAATTCCCGGAGACTTGTTCTTTGCCAATTCCTTCAGTGTACCTTGGACTTTTTCCTTCAGCACCACTGACTCTTGAACATACATTACTATTTGAAGTGGCTGAATAGCAAACATTTCTTTTTGGTACAGAGAAACCTTCCAAAAGCATCATCTTTGATGCTTTCTGCATCATTCAGTATTTTGTCCATAAAATCTTTCAGTATTGCAAGTCAAGGCTTGAAATTTTTTCTTCAGTTCTTTCAGCTTGAGAAATGTTGGACATGATCTTCCCTTTTGGTTTTCTAAATCCAGGTCTTTGCACATTTCATTATAATACCCGACTTTGTCTTCTTGGACTATCCTTTGAAATGTTCTGTTCAGCTCTTTTACTTTCTCATTTCTTCATTTGCTTTAGCATCACTACTCTGGAGAGCAAGTTTCAGAGTTTATTCTGACATTCATTTTGTTCTTTTCTTTCTTTCCTGTCTTTTCAATAATCTTTTACTTTCTTCCTGTATGATGTTCTTAAAGTCATACCACAACTCTTCAGGTTTTTGGACATAGTGTCTAATGCATCAAATATGTTCTTGAGATTATCTCTAAATTTAGGTGGTATAGGTTCAAGGTCATATTTTGGCTCTGTGGATTTGTTTTAATTTTCTTTAGCTTTAGTCTGCACTTGTATATGAGCAATGGTCTGTTCCATAGTCTGCCCCTGGCTTTGTTTTGGTTGATGTTATGGAGCTTTTCCACCATATATCTTACAGATGTAGTTAATTTGATTCCTGTGTATTCCATCTGGTGAGGGTCATGAGTTTAGTCAACTTTTATGTTGTTTAAAAAAGGTATTTGCTGATGCAGACCGTGCAGACCCGGTCAGACGTTCAAGTCCCCGTGGGCCTAAGCGTTGCTGACCGTCCAAACCATAGGCTCTGAGGATCAGACTTTAGCCACCTAGCAGACATAGCAAAATGTCCCTTTTCTGATTATTCAGTTATGCTGGTTAGTAATTCCATACATGAGCCCTGGATA
>NW_006408665.1:1105364-1110343 GCF_000296735.1 Chrysochloris asiatica | reverse complement strand
AAGTAATCCGTCTTGCAAAATTCTATCAAGTGATCTCCAGATCATTTCTGTCACTAAGGCCATATCTTTCAACTATTGATCCTTTTTCTTTGTTTCCAACTTTTGCATTCCAATAGCCAGTAATTATCCATATATCTTGATTGTATATTTGATTACTTTCAGACTGAAGAAGTTGGTAGAATTCTTCAATTTCATCATTGCTAGCTTTAGTGGTTGGTGTGTAAATCTGAAAATAGTGATATTAAATTGTCTTCCTTATAGGCACATGGATATTATTCTATAACAGACAGCATCATCCTTCATGACTAATCTTGATATGTTCTCTCTGATGATGACTGTGATACCATTCCACTTCAATTTGTCATTGCCAGCATAGTAAATCTTGTGATTGCCAAATTCAGTATGATCAATACCTGTCCATTTCAGCTCACTAATGCCTAGGATATGCATTCCATTTCTTTTTCGAGAACTTCTAATTTTCCTAGATTCATACTTTGTACAATTCCTTGTTCTGATTATTAATGGATGTTTACAGCTGTTTCTCCTTATTTTGAGTTGTGCCCCATCAGCATATGAATGTTCCCAAAGCTTTACTCTATTTGTATCATCATGGTCAACTCTACAGCTATTCTCCAGTTGTAGTTTGAGTGTCTTGCAACCAGAGGGAATCATCTTCTGACACTATATCTTACAATATTCTGATGCTATGTATGATGTTTCAGTATTCAATATTCTGGTACTATCTGACAGTGTTCCACTGCTATTCATAAGGTTTTCAGTGGCTAAACACTCAGAAGTAGTCTACCTGTCCTTCCTAATTTGTCTTAGTCTGGAAGCTCAGCCTAAACCTGTCCTCCACAGGTGACCCTGCTGATATTTTAAATACTGGTGACATAGCTTTCAGCATTGCAGCAATATACAAACCACCACAGTATGAAAAACTGATAGATGAGTTGTATAGTGATTGGGTGGGACCATGCACATGTGGTCAATAAGACTCTAATGTTGGAATTGGTTAGTTCGATTTCCCACTAGATTTATAAGGAGACATTTCAGAAGAAGAACACATGATCCCGCATCATCAAGAAAGAAAAGAATGGGTGGAGTGTGAGATCCCTGCCTAGAAAAGTGCCAACAGTAGAGGCAGTGGCATGGAGAGACAGAGCAGTGGCAGGATTCTAGGCCCATCGGCAAGTAAATATAAGTGTCTACAGGCAGGAGTCTGGCTTGCAGAATGTGCCTTTGGGCATTTACAGACTAGCTAAAGGAGCTTTTTCACACTTGATGGAGCAAGGCAGAAACACACCTGAAGTATGGCAGAGAAGAGGCATTTCTGATTGGAAAACTGCTGCATCCTAAGCTGTTTCTGATCCTAAATTTTACCCTATTCACCTCCCTAATAAACCCATAATTTTGAGTATTTTTATGATTTCTGGGTGGCTATTGCAATGTATTATTGAAAATAGTTGTAAAGTAAGAGAGCGCTATGGAAGGGAAGATTGGTATCAGATTAGGCTAAAGAAGGTAGAGGCATGTCTAACCTCTGTTTCACAGGCATCTTCCTTTGGCTGGTTGAATTTGATTGTCCTTTCCTCTTGTGAAGCCAAAGGAGGTCAGACATGATCTCCATACAGGGTTTGCACTGTATTATTTTTTATTTACCCCTGTTGTCTCCCCTGTAGAGCATAATTTTGGGTGAATTGATTCGTTGTTTTGTTGGGCCCTCTACCCTAGTAAAAAGTGTTCAATTATTTCTTCAATAATAAATGATGACAGTACAAAAACACTCTTGATTACAAGCAACATCTAACTTAGAAACGCATTATGCTCTAAATGTCATTTTGTACTTCATTATTTGGAATGCAGTGTATATTTTCCTACATAATGGTACAAGTACTTAGATTTCTAGGTCATCTCATAAAAGACAGTCTACGATAAATTCTTTGTAATGCACTAATGTTTTAGCTACTCCAGGAGCAAATTTTTCTGAGTAAGCTTGTGTATCAAGTCATTCTTTTAAGTCTTGTTTATATGAAGAAGGTAGTTCTTATCCCAGTGTGAAAAATCGATGCCTCAATTTGTTGTTGTTAGGTGCTGTTGAGTCGATTCTGATTCAGCTACACTATGCACAACAGAATGAAACACTGTCCGGTCCTGCACCATGCTCACAATCTTTGCTGATGCCACTCTGTCAATCTGTCTTGTTAGGGCCTTTTTCTTTTTCACTGACTGCCTCCAGTGAGTGGTCCCTCCTGATAACACATCTGAAGTATAAGAGACAAGTCCCACCATCCTCGCTTCAAAGTAGTTTTCTGGCTGCCCTTCTTCCAAGACATTTGTTTGTTCTTCTGGTTGTTCATGGTACTGTTAACATTCTTCTCCAACACCATAATTCAAATGCATTTTTGCTTCTTTGAGCTTCCTTATTCATTGTCCAATTTTCACATGCCTATGAGGCAAATGAAAATACCTTTGTTTGTTGTTGTTAGTGCCATCAAGTCAGTTGCGACTCTGTATAAGGTTTCCATGGAGGTTTGAACTGCTGACCTTGTGGTTTGCAGTCCAGTGCTGATTTTAGTGTGCCTCACCAGGAGTCCAAAAGTCTAACAGTATCAATGTTTTGTGGGCCATCTTGGAGGTATTCAGCAGAAATCAAGGGGCTCAGTGGATGTTTATGACATCTTCACTGAATTCAGGAGTTTGTTTCTCTATCTATATTCTCTTCGGGGAGCACTGTAGCTCCGTAGGATAAGCATTGAGCTGTGAACCAAAGGTTGGTGGTTTGAGCCCACCAGCCATTCTGTGGGAGAAACATGTAATTTTCTGCTCCCACAAAGATTTAAAAAAGGACGAGTCAATGGCACCTAACAACAACAACAACAACATATAGACTTTGTACTCAGTGGATATTTGTTAGGAAGTATCACGAGACATGCGAAAGAAGCCACTACTGGGTAAATATGCAGATGATGCAACTTTGCTTGCTGGAAGCAAAGAGGACTTGAAATACTAACTGATGAGGATCAAAATCTTCAGTATAGATTGTACCTCAATGTAAAGAAAATGAAAATCTCTACTTTGGACATGTTGAAGGACATCATGTTTTGAAAAGTGGAGGGTCAGCAAAAAAGATGGCGACTCCAATGACATGGATTGGCTCAATGGCAGCCACATAGGCTCAGACATAACAACGAATGTGAGGATGGTGCAGGACTGGGCAGCGCTGCACTCTATTGTTTATAGGGTCATTATAAATCCGAACCGACTCGATGGCACCTAATATGACATAATGTAAGGGGTAAATATCATCTGCTCCTGGGCTTTGGGGAGAATATACCCCAACTCCTGACTCTATAAAATTGGTGGTGGTGGTTATGTGCCGTGGAGTCGATTCCGACTCATAGTGACCCTGTACAGAGTTTCTGAGACTGTAAATCTTTACGGGAGCAGAAAGCCTCATCTTTCTCCCACGGAATAGCTGGTAGTTTCGAACTGCTGACCTTGTGGTTCACAGCCCGATTCATAACCATTACACTATAAAATTACTCTTCTCTTAATTCTCCACTAAATTAAGAGAACTTCTAATTTCTATATGTGACCTTTTCTTTTAGTCTTTATCCTGAAAAATTACCTCAGTTCTCTGAGGAAAATAAGGAAGGGAAATTCTGAATTATTTTTTAAACCTAGGTCGGAACTGACTCAACGGCACTTAACAACAACAACAACAATTGTAGAATAAGCACTGGCTCTCAAGGTCGGTTTGAACTGCAAGGCCGGTGGTTCAAACTCACTAGACGCTCTTTGGAAACCCTATACAGAGTCACTATGAGTTGGGCACTCACTCAACAACACTTAACAACAACAACAGATTCTCAGGATTTAATCCAAAACCCTTGGGGCTAAATATATTTTAGAATTCAGAGATTTTTGGTTTTGCTTTTAGAAAGGTAATATGATACATAAGCTGCATATTACACAATGTCCCTTAACTATAACTCAGCACAACATTATTCAGTATTTCTTTGGCTGAATGTATGAATAGTCCCACTAAATGAGATATATAGATATTGCTTATGTCCTCATATTAATTCAGTTCAGGTTTTGCTGTCAAAACTCTGAAAGTGGTTTGATTTTATGGGTTTTGCTATTTCAGAATTGCAGGTACGAAACTGTGGACCTTTTAAATACCCAAGAGATATGTCTCAAAGAAGATCATGGTAAAAGTTGTCTCAGACCTTGGACTACGTTCTCTACCAACAAGGACCTTTCCTAGAGACAGAGGCGAATTATCTCTTCTGAGGGTAGCTGTGCTGCATCAGAGATGAAAGCTGAGAGTACATAGCTCGAGATGGTAATTTAGCACAGTCAACCCTAAATTGCATTCTTCTTAAGTTGTTATTAGTGAGTGTATTGCTTGTGAAGGAGTCCTTATGTAATGAAAATGACTAATGCACTTGACTTCTAACTGAAAGTTCAAGTTTGCCAGAAACATCTTGGAAGGAAGATCTGGCAATATACTTTTGAAAAAAATGAGCCAATGAAGGCCCTGTGGAGCACAGTTCTACTCTGACAAAACCAGGTCATGAGGAACAACTGTTTAAGTATTATTTATGTGTCTGGGCTTGGAGAGAAAACCTTTTTCCACTTAGGGTGGACTGGGAAGAAGGCACAGTTTCATTGTGAATTATGGGATAATTTACATGGGAGAACATTAGCTTTACATTCATCCTATCGTATATCATTTCACTGCCATGGTCACAATCCCCTCCATGCATCATCAACCCACCAAAGGGTATACACTACAAGCCTGCTCCCCGGTCGTCAGCACACAGCCCCTCTCCCTCTCTGGGTCTAAAGTCCCCAGCCGCTCCATCTCTCTGCTTTATCATCTCTGCCTCCATCTCAGGCATCACTGCTTCTCTGGGTAGGGTCCCAAACTCCGCTCTTCTCCCTTGATGGTCCCAGGGACCTCTGTTTCT
>NW_006408665.1:1094228-1104164 GCF_000296735.1 Chrysochloris asiatica | reverse complement strand
AACAACAACAACAAATATACTACAGACCCCTAGTCTCTATTCTCCTATTTCTATATTTACATATTTGTGTCACCTCCTGGGTGTAGAGTGTCTGACCTCTGATCGCAGTCTTTTAATTATGTGAGTATACACAGCAGCATGATATCTGGACTATGCTAATTAGATATGATCTACTCAAAACATTCACCATCTGTTTTATTGCTTATAAAGGAGTCATAAACCATGGTGGACAGGTTTCACAGAGCCTCCTGACTATGAGAGGCCAGGAAGAAAGGCCTGGTAATCTACATCTGAAAACCAGCCAATAGATGACAAGGGAATTGTGATTATTGTCAATAGAGTGCTGATACACGAGGCCCTTAGGTTAGAAGACACTCAAACTACACAATGGCTGTGACAATGAACTTGAGAAGTACCAGTGATCATGAGCATGGTGCAGGACCAGACAATGTTTTGTTGCTGCACAGGGGTAACCATGAATTAGAGCTGGCATGATAGCAACTAACCTCCACCACTCAAGACTAGAAAACTAGTTGAAAAAGGTAAAGTGTCATTGTTTTATTTGATATTAAACTGTTCTGTGTAATTACTAGACAAAGCAGATTTGTAACCAAAAGTTTCGTGAAGTACTCTTTGTGGCACTGTAGGATAAACACTTGACCGCAAGGTTGGTGGTTCAAACTCATCAGCTGCTCCTCGGAAACCCTATACAGGGTTGCTATGTGTTGGAACCGATGTGGTACTTAACAACAACTTCTCCTAGAAACTGAGTGCCAGGCTGTCTCCTTCTGCTTTTGACTTTTTAGTCACCGACATGATTTTTCTTCTGTTTCAACAGAAAATTTCTAGCATTATAATATGGATTAATATTTAGTTTGTTAATAGATTTTGGTGCTTTAGCAATTTAAAGAAGCTTAAAAAACAAAACAACACAAAAAAGAAATGTGCTATTGTGAGTGCTAGCTTGTTTTCCATGAAGACAAGTTTGTGAATTCTGTGTTGTTTGGAGCCCATCTGAAAGGTTCAGTGAAGAGAACCTACTGAAATTTCCCCAGAGCTCATTTCTTCTGCCTGTGTCAAGTCAGGCAATCATTAAAAGGGTCTTTCAACTACCTCATTCTATCGTCCTCAATTTTCCTGCAATGGTTGTCATATTTAGATTAAGATAATTTGGAAATTTCTTGAAACATGCTGATTAGGAAAGGAATTAGAAAGTGAACTTCACTGACTTAAATTAAGGAGCAAGAATACATTGTACTTAGTCAACTTTGTACATGTACTTTGCCTCCCCTTCTGCACCAACCAAATTGCAGTGGAGTCAGTTCCAACTCATAGGACTCTAGAGCTGGAAAACCCCAAATAGGATTTCCAAGGCAGTTTCAGTCTGTTGTGCATAAGGTTGCTATGAGTTGCAACCAACTCAGCAGAACCTAACAACAGAAACAACAAATCTTTACAGAAGCAGTCTACCACATGTTTCTCCCAAAGAGCAGCCAGTGAATCGGAATCACCTACCTTTCAGCTCAGGAAGGTTGGTGGCTCCATAACATAAGCACTGGAATGCAAACCACAAGAACAGTGGTTTGAGTATACCAGCTGAAGCTTTCTGCTCCTGCAAAGATGTACAGTCTTGGAAACCCTATATAGGGTCAGAACAACCACCACCACCTTTTAATTGACAATTAAGTGTTTTAATGACAGTGCCATCGTGCCATCAGGACTCATGGCTGTGTCTATTAAAACATTTAATTCTGAACATTTAGTTCATCATATTTTAACATCCTTTTAAAGCATGTTTCTTAAATATATGCTAGTCTTGTTTCTCTACTAGCATAAAACACTGTTAATTATATGAAGGAAGAGTATCTTCTAACTGAGTCCTGGTATGCCACTGTGGATTAATGCACTGGACTGCAAGGTCAGTTTGAACCACAAGGTCAGTGGTTCAAGCTCAACAGCTACTCCTTGGAAACCCTCTACAGGATCATTATGAGTTGGAACTGACTAACCAGCACTTAACAACGACAACCATAAAACATACATAACTCTGGTGGTGTTGGTTCCATCTGTGTAGGGTTTCCGGGGCTGTAAATCTTTACAGGAGCAAAAAGTCTCAGTTTTCTCTCTCCGAGTGGCTAGTAGATTCGAATTGCTGACCTTGAAGTTAGCAGTCAAATGTTTATCCTTTAGCACCACTATGGCTCCCTTTATCCCAAATAGCCTCTAAAGTAGCTTTAGATTGTTTTATAGCTAAAAGTTTAATAATTTGACTGGTTCATTTTTGTTAAGAAAAAACACATTTAGGGCTTTTCAAATATAGAAAACCCCATAACTTTTATTTAATGGAATTCTATCTCTTGGGATTAGGAAATACTTGACTTTCTATCTGATAATTAGTCTCATTTTGACCAAATCAACACAACAGTGACCAAATCAACACAACAGGTTTAGCAAGAATCATGATGGTTAGATACCTCGGCTGAGTCTTCAGAATAAGCATTCAGTAAATGAATACAAAACATCAAATGAATCTACTATCAAAGACTTGACCACCTTTAGTTACAAGGAAACTCATTACTATTCAAAGCAGCCCAGTCCTTCCTTGGGCTATTCTGGTTATTCAAAATTCTCTTTTATAATGATTATATTATCATCTCTTTCTACTTCTTTGCTCCAGTTTTAGTCCTTCAGGCTAACAAACTTTTAAAAATCTGAGTTGACCCTCATGCCCTAAACTCTCCACCTGGTTTCTGAGTTTTGCTTCTGCAGACTAATATCTCTAGTTCTTTGACAAATTACATAGATCTGGGCATGCTCTGCATTGCTGCTTCATGTGGTATCCAGGATAGTTTAGGGAAGGCCTGGTTTACATAGATTATTATCATGCTTACTCTAGAATTTTCTAATACGTTTTTTGATGTCAAATGAATTTTTTCCTTTTTTAGAAGATGCTATTTTTTTTCAGCTTCTTAGAGAAAATTTTTATTTTAGTCTTTATAAAGCCTTGTCTCAATGGAAGATAAGTTAAGCAGGGGTTAATTATGAATTTAGATGTAGGCTTAGCTTCCTTGATATGTCATTTTCCCAGTAGACTTAGTTGGTTAGTTAGAGAATCTGGTTCTTTGTGAAACATTGTCTGTGATGGTTAAACTTGATGTTTACATGGAATATCTCTCCCTGGATGATTTCTTACTGGAATGTTGCCGATGTGATAGCTAAGCTGATCGTTGGGACCACCAACTCTGATTCTGGAGAACTAGAGTTCCCCATGTGGATATCTAACAGTTAAGTCAAACTTTATGGCTCTGTGGGCTAATGCATCAAACTGCAAAGTCGTTTGAACTACAAGGTCAGTGGTTCAAGCTCACCAGCTCCTCCTTGGAAATCTTATACAGGGTTGTTACTAGTCGGAACCAACTCCACGGCACTTAACAACAACGTCTCTATAACAATGGGTTTGAGGCTTTTGTTTTTGTTTTAAGGTTTTCATAACTCAATAAACCCCCTGTGTTGAGTCGATTATGACTCCTGGCAACCTTATAAAGCAGAGTAGAATTGCTCTTTTGGATTTCTAAGACTGTAGATCTTTACGATGAGAGCAGACAGCCTCATCTTCTTTCTGTAGAGTGTCTGTTCACAATGGGATCAAACAAAACAACAGTTGTGAAGGTGCTGTAGGGCTGAGCAGTGTTTTGTTGTTCATAGGATCACTATGCACCTAACAATATCAACAGCACAGTCTTATCAAATATATGATTTGCACATATTATATCCTATCTTATGGGCTGTCTTTTCACTTTCCTTTGAAGCACACATGTGTTTAATTTTTGAAGGCCAATTTACTTATTTTCCCTTTTGTTGTTTTTTTATTGTGGTGTCATATCCAACACTCATACCAGGTTTTAATCACTTATTTTTCTTTAGGAAGTCTCTATCCATTTGCTCAGTTCTGTTAGAAATAAGGTAAAGGTGGGAGGAGTTGGAATACTGTGAAATGAAAAGAATGTAGGATTTAGGGCCTAAGATCCAAGTGTGAGTCCAGCTCTTCTAGAATGGAAAGTGGATACTTAATCATTCTAAACCTCAACTTCCAATCTGGAAGTGGGATAATAATAATAATAGTTTCTTTTTCATGAGATCATTGTGAAGTTTGGATGAACTAATTTGTTAAAAGGCTTTTTACAGACTACAGTACCTGGCACACAGAAGATATACATTTGTTGCTGTTTTTGTTAAGTGCTATCAAGTTGGTTCCAACCCACCGCAACCCTGTGTAGGGTTTCCGAGGAACAACTGGTGAGTTTGAACAACTGACCTTGCAGTTCAAGCCAACTTTGCAGTCCAGCACATTAACCCATACCAGGACTCTGAAGCTGTACCTATTAAATTTCAATTTTAATTAAGAGATTAAGGAATTAGGACTGGACCCAACCAAGAACTGCCTAATAGAACTAAAACCAGAACTCTGCTCCTAACAATGCTTTTCTGAAAGACTGTTGACATTAGATAAAAATTATAGCTTTGCTTATAATTACAAAGCCTTCAGCACAATGAAACAACTGATAGACACATAGTGGAAAGAATTTATTTCTTTTGAATTCTGAATGAACAATGCTGCTATTCTTTCAGATCTAAGATGAATCCTAGAACAAAAAACCGTAGTGCTAGCATAATAATATTTCTTCATGAATGAGAGCTTATTATTATTTATCATTAATTAAGGGACACTTGGAGTCCTGGTGTGGCACTGTAAGATAAGCACTGGACTGCTAATGGAAAAGTAAGTGGTTCAAACACACCAGTCACTCCTTGGTACTCTATACAGGGTCACTATGAGTTGGAACTGACTCTATGGAACTTAACAATAACAACAACAAAGGATAATTATATTTTTATGTCCCAGGGTGGTAAGAATGGGTCATATGATAAGCTGCTAACTGAAAGGTTGGAGGTTTGACTTCACTCAGAGGTGCCTTGGAAGAAATGTCTGACAATCTGTTCTTAAAAAATTAGTCATTGAAAACCCTATGAAATACAGTTGTACTCTGACACACATGGGTTAGCCTTGAGTTGGAATTAGCTGGATGGCAGCTGGTTTATTAGTTGTCATTGTTGCTAAGTGCTGTTGAGTTGGTTCCAACTCATAGCAACCTTACACTGGGTTTCCAAGAAGTCGCTGTTGGTCTTGAACCTCCTACCTTTTTGTTCAAACTGACCTTGTGGTCTAGTTCTTATCATATGGCGCCATGGTGAATAACAAGCAAAATGTCTTCTCTGTCACTTAGATGGACACTTGATATTTCAGTTAAATATTTACCATGCTTTACAGAACTTTACCAGGTGTTCCCTTAGAACTTTGTTATTAATGACCTCAATCATTTGATGTTCACAGGTACAGAGGCAGTTTAAGGGCACAATAAAATGCACTTCATTTTATTATCATAAACATGCATATTGGTGAAAGTTCAAAGTCAAAGCATTTTCTTAGTTCAGCCTCCTCTTATATTCCAGTTAGACAAATAAATGAGGAAGCGAAGCACTTTTGACTGGGAAGCATGCTTATTTAGTACCTAATAGAAAGCTTTCGTTTCAACAACTCAATATAAAATGTTGTCACTTTATTCCCTAAAAGTAAACCTCTGGTCAGTAATTGGCATAGCTATATTATTGGACAATTAGGCCAACATTAAAGCTCCTTTAGAAAAAAAAAAAATCCTATGCTATGAAACATTTACTTTAAATCGAGCTACACAGTTTTCTGTTTTAGTTATTCCCATTTTACCTTTTAATTTAAACCAAACCAAGCATTTTGAGAGTTTTAATGACAGAGGAGTCCTGGTGTGGTTCTGTAGGATAAGTATAAGCACTGGACTACTAACCACAAGGCTGGTGGTTCAAACTCAGCAGCAGCTCCTTGGGTACCTTGTGCAGGGTTGTTATGAGTAGGCATTTAACAACACTTTAACAACAAAAACAGCTAAGGATAGAATGATCCATGGGTGGCAGAAACACTTAGGTGCTTGACTCCAGCTGAAAGGCTGGTAGTTAGAATCTACCCAGAGGCACCTTGGAAGGCAGGCCTGGTGTCTGCTTCTGGAAACCACAGTCTTGAAACCCCTATTGGAGCAGTTCTACTCTGCACATATTGGGTCACCATGAGAGAATCGACTTCATAGCAACAAACACCGTCACCACTAAGGACCAAAGACTAAACTGTACCGTAGGGGAATACAAAGATGAATAACTAGTTTATTGCAAGAAAGCTATGGCAGTCGAGTAGATGATCTAGAGGCACGATTTTCTCACAGATGGAAGAATGATGGTTAAAATGCCAATTCTGAATTGTTATTCTGTTTAATGAACCAATTTGTGAGATGATAGCCCAATTTAAAAAGCACTTACATAATGTTTTCATTGACACTTACATAATGCTTATATGTGCTAGGTCAATTTATAAATATGATAACTCAGGTAATCCTCATGTAAAAACCTCACAGGTAGGAGTCATTATACAGTATTCAACAGGGTTGGAAAGCAAAGTACAGACAAGCTAGTAACTTAGTTGAGATTGGAACCCACGCAGTCTGGCTCAGGAGTTTATGTTCTTAACTAGTATTCTGTGCTAATTTTCAACTCAAATGTAATATTGCTGGAAAGTAGCTTTTGGATTTCAGGGAGTTCTAGTTCTTCAAAAAGCATAAATCAAAAAGTGTTACAAAATCATAAAAACTTTTATGAAACAAAAATATCAAAATGTGAAGCTATCGTTACTCGACACATGCTCCATCTAGGTCTAGACACTTGTGAAGGTGGTGCTTTCATTGCTCTAACCCTTCCCTAAAAAATTCTGTGCTCTTTGATTTCCTCTACATCAGAACAGCAGTTTTGGCACCCTCAAGGAAGTCAGATCTTATTCTTTTTAAATGTTCCTTGAGTTTTGTGGACAAAAGGATGTCTAAAAGGCCAAGATCAGCGCTAGGAGAGTGGATAGGGTAAGGTTTCCCAAATAAACTCTCCTAGAACAGCCCTTGTCCCCCTATAGAATCTGTAGGTACACTGCTCATGACGGAAAAATATTCCTGGATACAACTTTCCTGGCCTTTTTCTCTTCAATGTGGTTTTTAACTTTCTTAAAACTTCTTCCTGATAACCCCCCATGATCATCCTATATCCTTTAAGAAAATCTATCAAGATTATCTCTTTGGAATCCCCAAAATGGTTGCAACAACCTTCTGAGCTGACCTGTCTGACCTGAACTTAACTATGGCAGCAGATCCCTTCAGAAGTCACTGTTTAGATTGGACTGTTTTATAAAGGCACCTTAATGAGACTAATGAGACTAATGGCAGCGTAGTGGTTAATAGTCAGACTGCTAATCTCATGGTCAGCAGTTTGAAACTACCAGCAATTCCGTGGGAGAAAGCTGAGGATCTCTGCTCTCATAAAGATTTACAGCCTCGAGAACGCTGTACATGGCACATAACCACCACTACCACCACCAGTGAGACTAACACAAGTGTATTATTGAGAAAACATGTTAACAGCTATCCATTGATCTCAGATATGATTAAACATGTTTTGCTTGGAATGAGTCAGTGTATGTATGAATCAGAACATTAGTAGCAATACTTTTTGATTCACCATTGTGCAATCATATAGATACAAGATTCAGTACCTTCACTAGCTTCATAGTAACCCATCACTTCAGAGAGCAACTAAAATAAGTTTTTAAAAACACTTAAGAATGAACTAATAAGGAGCTCTGTTAGCGTAGTGGTTAGGATTTGGGCTGCTAACAAGGTCAGCAGTTCGAAACTACCAGCTGTGCTGTGGAGAAAGATGAGGCTTTCAGCTCCCATAAAGGTTTACAGCCTAAAAAACCCTATGCAGGGTTGCTATAAGTCCGAACTGACTCCATTATTTTCCTGTTTTCTTTTCAGAGTTATGATTTTTGTATGTTGATCTTGTACCCTGCTGCTTTGCTAAATACAATGAGTTCCAATAATTTTCTTGCTCAGTCTTTGGGGTTTTCTATATATATATGATCATGTTATTGTTGTTATCAAGTGCCGTTAAGTCAGTTCCTACTCATAATGACCCTGTATATGGTTTCCAAGGAGCAGCTGGTGAGCTTGAACTGCTGACCTTGCAGTTCAAACGGCTTTGCAGTCTGGCACATTAACCTACAGCGCCACACCAGGACTCTGCCTCTGAACATTGTTGCCAGGCAAATGTTGCCCTTTTGATCTTGAATGGTTAACCAATCCATAATGAGCATACCTCACTAGTATATGTCCCCACTATATACCTATCCTGGTATATAGGAGTCTTGGCATGGTATTGTAGAAAAAGCACTGGACTGCTAGCTCAAGGTCAGTGGTTCAAACCCACCAGCTGCTCCTCGGAAACCTTATACAGGGTAACTAGGAGTTAAAACTGGTTCAACAGCAGTTAACAATACCAACATATACCTATCCACCGCTTGCTTGAGAATTGGGCAACAAGGGTGAGTTTCATCTAGACCTGAAAAGTGGCTGAGGACCACAGTCTCTGGTTCCTTCACTCTCTTTCTGAGCAGTTGTTGTTGTTGTTAAGTGCCATTGAGTCAGTTCTGACCCATAGCGACCCTTTATAGGGTTTCTGAGGAGCAGTTGGTGAGCTTGAACCACTGACCTGGCAGTTCATATGGCTGTGGAGTCTGGCACATTAACTCAATAGCACCACACCAGGACTCCTTCTGATCAGTAAACTTTTGCATTCTTAACTCTCAAGCTAACTGACAGCTAGTTTATTCTGATTTATAGCGGCTTTATGAAGCGTTTTTCTGAGGTGTAAATCTTTACTGAAGTAGAAAGTCTCATTTTTCTCCAGTGGAGTAGCTGGTATGTTTGAACTGCTATTGAACTGTTAGAAGTTCAAAGCTTATCCTACAGGGCTACTAGTATGTCTTTAACAAACAGAAATTTATTTAAATAAATAAATAAATAAATGAAACTTTTGAATTCTTATCATAGTAATGATCAATGCATTTTGATTGCATGTTTGATCAATTTCAGACTTCAGAAGTTGGAAAAAATTTTAATTTATTTGTTTTTGACATCAGTGGTTGATAGGTATATTTGAATAGTCATATTAACTGGTCTTCCTTGAAGGTGTGTGGGTATTATCCTATCACTGACAGCATTGTATTTCATGACAGATATTGAAATGTTATTTTTCATAATGAACGTGATGCCATTCTTCTTCCTAGCATATCAGACCATATTTTTGTCTGATTCAAAATTTCAGTCAATTTCAGCTCATTAATGCCTAGGATCTCAAACTTTATTCATTACATTTCATTTTAGATGACTTCCAATTTCTAGATTCATATTTTGTACATTCCATGTACCAATTATTAACAGAAAATTTCAACTGTTTCCTTCTCATTTTGAGTCATGCCACACGAACAAACAAAAGACCTAAGAGCTTTGCTCCATCCACATCATTAAGGCTGACTCTACTTTGAGGAGGCAGCTCTTCCCCAGTTGTATTTTGAGTGCCTCACAACCTGAGAAACTCATCTTTCAGTAGTATACTGTGTTCTGCTGCTATTTATAAGATTTGCATTGGATATATTTTTTATTTAGAAGTAGATTTCCTGTTCTTTCTTCCTAGTCTGTCTCAGTTTGAAATGTCCAGTGAATTATGCCTACTAGATGCAACCCTGTAGGTATTGGAAATACTGGAGGCATAGCTTTCAGCACCATAGCCAAACACAAGCCACCAAGTATCACAAACAGACAGACCAGTGATGGCCATAATTATAGCTAAGAAAGTCCTTTGAAGCAATACTACTCTGTAACTTGCTCTCCAACGTAGAGAAGCCAAAGCAAATGGAAAAATTGAAGAGGTGCAAGAGCTGAACAGGAAATTTCAAAGATCAGCTCGAGAAGA
>NW_006408665.1:1090718-1092622 GCF_000296735.1 Chrysochloris asiatica | reverse complement strand
CCCCAATGAGATGGATCAGCCAGGTGGCATCATTGAGGGACTCAATGATGCCTGGCAGGCAGCTTTTGGTTTTTTACATTAGTCAAGGTTTATTTTGTTTGTACTAAGCGTTCAAAATGAGCAATTTATTTCTAGATCTAAGTGCTGCAATATAGAGATTAACAAGAAACATGCTGTTGGGGATTATAATTAGGAGAGTTATGCTAATAATTTACGTTTAAAGTACATGCACATTATCTGCCTTCTAAAATAGTCTGAGAGTCCTGGTGTGGCTCTGTAGGATAACTACTGGACTGCCAGGTCAGTTTGAACCGCAAGGTTGGTGGTTCAAACTCACCAGCTGCTCCTTGGAAACCCTATACAGGGTTGCTATGAATCAGAACTGACTCAATGTAAAGAAAACAAAAATCCTCACCACTGGACCAATTAACAACATCCATATAAACGGAGAAAAGATTGAAGTTGTCAAAGACTTAATTTTGCTCGAATCAACCATCAACATTCATGGAAGCAGCAGTCAAGAAATCAAATGATGTATTGCATTGGGCAAATCTGCTGCACAGGACCTCTTTAAAACGTTGGAGAGCAACAACATCAGTTTGAGTACCACAGTGCGCCTGGACCCAAGCCACGGTATTTTCAATAACCTCACACGCATGTGAAAGTTGGACAGTGAATATAAACAACTGTAGAAGAATGATGCATTTGAGTTAAGGTGTTGGAGGAGAATATTGAAAGTACCATGGGCTTCCAAAAGAACAAATCAATCTGTGTTGGAAGAAGTACAGCTAGAGTGATCCTTGGAAGTCAGGATGATCAGATTTCATCTGTTATACTTCCAACATATTGTCAGGAGGGACCAGTCCTTTGAGAAGGATATCATGCTTGGTAAAGTGGAGGTTTGGATTAAGAAAGGAGGGTCCCCAGTGAGATGGATTGGCACCATGGCAGCAACACAATGGGTTCAGGTGTAGCAAAAATTGTGAGGTTGGCCTAGGACTGGACAGCGTTTTGTTCCATTGTGTATAGGATTGCCATGAGTCGGTGTCTACTCGATGGCACCTAACAACAACAACAAAATAGCCTGGGTCTGGGTCTGGGTCTGGGTCTGGGTCTGTGTGTGCCACCAGCAAAAACAGAATCCTCTGAAGCTAGGTCTTCAGACATGTACTTCCTTAGCAAGGACTAATCAATTTTCTTCTGTTTGGAGATAGAGAGGAAATGTTCCTTATCCCCTTTTCAAAAGTTCCCTTTATACCATGTACTTTGTATTCATAAAAGGCCTACACTAATACTTGTTTTTGCAAACAGAAGGAAATTCAAAGAGAATATTTGCTTTTATGGAAAAAAAGGTGCAAAGCAAAGCTAGTGTTCAGCATTTGTTTTGCAATGAGCCGCGAAAGAAGCAACATGCCCCTGAGCAGAGACAGTGGGGTCTTCAAACTTAGCATTAAGCAGCCATAGCTTTTATTTATTTATTTATTTATTCCAAAACTTCATGGAAAAAGTCCATTATCTTTTTTTTTTCTTAAATGTTTTATTGTGAATTATGTGATACTTTACATGGGAGAACATTAGTTTTACATTCACACTATCGTATATTGTCTCATTGCCATGGTTACAATCCCCTCCATGCAATTCTTGCCCCTTACCCCCCCAGGTCTTAAGCACACAGTCGCTCTCCCTCTCTGGATCTAAAGTCTCCAGCTGCTCCATCGTTCCATGTCATCATCTCTGGCTCCATTTCAGGCATTACTGCTTCTTTGGGTAGGGTCCTGCTCTCTGCTCTTCTCCCTTGATGGTCCTAGGGACCTCTGCTCCTAGACTGAAAAGTTAATCACTCCCCTCCTTGCTATAAAATGTCTACCTTTACATTTCCGACCCTCACAATCAGTCCTGATAAC
>NW_006408665.1:1088072-1089283 GCF_000296735.1 Chrysochloris asiatica | reverse complement strand
TAGTATCCAACCTGTCTAGGCGGGGCTGATAAGAAAGGAAATGCGGATAGGACTCTTGTGATACAATAGTGAGTAATTGTTATCAGGACTGATTGTGATGGTTGCAAATGTAAAAGTGGATGTTTTGTAACAAGGAGGGAAGTAATTAACTTTGCAGTCCAGGAGCGGAGGTCCCTGGGACCATGAAGGGAGAAAAGCGGAGAGTGGGACCCTACCCAGAGAAGCAGTGACGCCAAAGATGGAGGCAGAGACAATGACATGGAGAAATGGAGCATCTGGGGACTCTAGACCCAGAGAGGGAGAGGGGCTGTGTGATGACGACCGGGAGGGGGGGCAGGCTTGCAGGGTATACCCTTAGGAAGGGTTGATAATGCCTGGAGGGGATTGTAACCATGGCAATGAAATGATATATGATAGGATGAATGTAAAGCGAATGTTCTCCCATGTAAACTATCACATAATTCACAATAAAACATTAAAAACAAGTAAAAGATAGATTCACACAGTGGCTGTAACAATGTACTCAAACAAAGCACTGTTGTGAGGTTGGCAAGGATCAGGCAATGTTTCATCCTTATAGGATCATTATAAGTAGAAATTTCCCACCTCTGAAGATTCTGGATGCTGTTCAGGATTCCACCTATAGTCTTATATAATGCACAGGCTCCTCAGGGAGCCTCCTTCACTGGGCACATTGTAGCCCCATTTTAGGTATTCCAATCAGTTATAGGCAGAAGACGGACTTACAGCTTTCTATGGTGATATTTCTGGCTATTCCATTCTCTCCATTATAAAACATTGTCTGTTTTATAATGGTATGCCAGGGAAACCAAGATTCAAAAGACAGCCAAGCATCTTAACATTATTCCCTCCCCCCTTTCCCCATTCCATACATGTCTCAATCCCTATATCCCAGAGTCCTGTTGTTCCAAGGTTGTGCATCATCATTCTTTATCTCTGTCCTACTTAGCCCATTCAAACCTGCCTAATTGTTCTCCCATCTGCTTTGTTCTTCCATTCCCATCTCCCTTCTTGTATATTGCCCTCTCCCCAGCACCCAAACTATTCTGTGTCTATTCCCTACCCTGTGCTCCATCTTCCCCTCCCTCCCCTCACCCTACCCCCACATCCCAATGTTATTGTTATTTTTGTTAGGTGCCATCAAGTTGGAACCGACTCATAGAGAACCCATGTACAGCAGAACGAAACAA
>NW_006408665.1:1076899-1078846 GCF_000296735.1 Chrysochloris asiatica | reverse complement strand
TTTTCTATCTCATTTATTTCTTCTCTAATCTTTATTATTTCTTTTCTTTCGGTGGCTGTAGGTTTCCTCTGTTGGTCTGTTTCTAATTGTTATAGATGCTGTGTTAATGTGTTAATTTTGGTTCTTTCTTCTTTTTGGATGTATGTGTTTATTGCAATAAATTGTCCTCTCAGAACCGCTTTTGCCATGTCCCAAAGATTTTTGTATGTGTGTTTTCATTCTTGTATGTTACTACGAACTTTGTGAATTCACGTTTAATTTCTTCTACTACCCAGTCGCTTTCCATCAGGGTGTTATTCATTTTCCATGTATTTGACTTTATTTCCTTGGTCATCCTTTTGTTGGTTTCTAATTTGATAGCATTGAAAATACCATGGCTCAGATGCATTTTAGTCATTTTTGCTTTTTAGCTCTCCACCCAAATAGGTAGAGTCCTGGTTATAGAATTGTGAGACATTGCACTGGACCACAAAGTCCTGAAGAGTATCTAAGGACCATAGTCTTGGGGCTTCCATCAATCTCCAGCAGTCCAGTAAGTCTGTTTTGTTTTTTCAAGATTTTTGAGTCTTGTTCCACAGTTTTCTCTTACTGTATTCAAGATCTCTTATTGTGTGATATGGTATAAATACCATCCTGGGTTATGGGTAAACTGACTTAAATGACCCTTCCTGGATCTGATTTCTATAAACAGCCTGAATACTTTGAAACTAGACCAGGTGAATAAATTGGTCAATTAAGTTGGATAATGTCATTTTGGTCATGTATCTGGTTGTATACTCACTACCTGAACTAATTTTATGTGCTTAATAGCACTGCAGGATAAGCACTGGACTGCTAACAACAATGTTGGCAGTTCAAACCCACCTACATAGGGTTGCTGTGAGTTAGAACTGACTAGACGACACTCAACAACAATAACAATTGTACAAAGCAGCAACAACTGAACATTTCCTGTCCTCTTGTGTGACTTGCGTCCCATTTTGGAGCAGTGCAGAGCATAACTGCAACCCATCTACCACAGTGAAAAGCCACAGAGGTTTACAAGGACTTGTATATAAAAAGTTCCCATGAGTAAGTCACTGTGCAAATGGAAGAGACTATTATTAGTACTGCTAAGCTCTATATAAGCACTCATTCATCATCTATGTTCTTGGCAGGGCTTCCCAATTTGTTCTCCTGTAGCCCTGTGCCATGTCTCCTACTTAGTTACAGAAGAAGGAGATAATTCCTATAACTTGCATTTCGATACACTTGCCTAGTTTTATTTCTGTTAGTGTATTCATGCTTACATAAATACACTTGATTTATTTTTTAAAAAATCTGTCAAGGTAATAGTTTTTAATGAGAGTAGGAATGTTAAGTTGAGTTTATTCAAAATAAATGGCTATAAGCTTTTAAAATTTAATTTAAAAAGTGAGCCAAAGATGAAAACATGGATTATAAAATTATGTTTTCTAAAAAACTAATTTTAGGTGTTCTGAATATTTTAATGAAGTGAACTACTCAAAAATATTTGTGACATTAGTTTTCCTGTAAATATAATGCAAATTGCCAAAAATGAGGGGCTGTAGCAAGCAGTCACTTACAAACCAACAAATATTCCATTTAGGAGTTATCTCCCAGCTAGTGAACTGCACCCGCTCCTTAACTCAGCATTACAGGACTGTGATATAGTGAATTATCTAATGTCTTTTCCAGTCGGAGTCTATAATTCCCATCAGACAATGTTTTTCTCTTGCTGGGTCTGGGTAAGAGAAGATGGGAGGAAGCTACTGATAGGATGACATTATTCAACTGTGGATGTTAGCAGAGTTCATTGCAATTGTAAAAGTTTGAAACTCATGTTGTTGTAAAGTGCCGTCGAGTTGGTTCCGACCCATAGCGACCCTGTAAGGGTTTCCGATAGCATGGGTTTAAAATGAGCATCTCAGAAGCTGGAGGGGTGAT
>NW_006408665.1:1068630-1076041 GCF_000296735.1 Chrysochloris asiatica | reverse complement strand
TTAAAGTCTACATTAAATCAATAAGAAGATATAACAAAGGTGTTGAATATAGGACTAATTTAGAAATTTAACTATATTTCTGAACCAGTCAACAAGAGAAATTTTAATTAAAGCACCTAGGAATACATCTAGCAAATGATGTGTAGGATCTTTGAATAGAAAATTCTAAAAGTTCACTGAGGTGCCTTAAAGAAAACCTAAATGAGTGGAGGAGCTTACCATGTTTATAAGTAGGAAGATTCAACACTGTAAATATGGCAGATTTTCTCTAATTGAACAACAGATTCAAGGTAATGTAAATTTTAAAATCCTTGCTAAACAAACATTCTGAAATTTAAATGAAAGAGCAAAAGGTCAAAAAAGCCAAATGCCACAATAAAACATTAAAAAAAGAATAATAATAGCCAAATGCTTCGGGACTAAATAAAGAATCTTTACCTATTAGATGATAAAGTTTTTATTATAGAGTGACAATAATTGAGAATAGCATGCTATTAAACTAGCTGTTACTGAGTCGATTCTTACTCATGGAAATCCCATGTGTGTAGTATAGAATTGGGTTTTTATAGCTGTGACCTCTCAAAAGTAGATCCCCAGGACTTTTCCAAGGTGCCTCTGTTGTTGTGGTTGTCAAGTGTTGAGTCAGTTTAGACTCATAGCAACCCTGGATAGGGTTTCCGAGGCTGTAAATCTTTGTGAGAGCAGAAAGCCTTGTCTTTATTAACTAAGTCGTAGCAGAGGAAAACCATAAATAATGTAATTAATAAATTGATAGATTAAGAATAAGAACTCTTCAAATAACATACTAGCCTGACATACTTCAAATAGGTCTTATGCTAGAAAAAGTATTTGCAACAAATATATCTGACAAAAGATTAGTCCCTGGAATATTTTTAAAACCTTACAAAAATAAGAAAAATATATTCATGCTCATAATTTATTACCTAAGAATTCCTCTCTTAGGTATATGACTTAGAGACACTCTTGCACAAATGTAGGAGGAGACAAGAGACAATATTTTACCCAAAATATTGCTCATCAAAACCTTTGATATGCAGATGACAAATCTTGTTTGTTGAAAGTGAAGACTTTCAGCATGTGCTTATGAAGATAAAAAATGATAGCCTTTATTATAGATTACATCTCAGCATAAAACAAAAATCCTCACAATTGGACTAAAAAACAATATCATGACACACAGAAGAAAGTCTGAACTTGTCAAGGATTTAAGTCTTACTTGGATCCACAATCAGCATCTATAGAAGCAAGAAATCAAATGACACACTGCTTTGGACAAATCTGCTATAAAAGAACTCTTTAAAGTGTTATTAAAAATCAAAGATGTCACTTTGAGACCTAAGATGCGCCTGACCCAAGCCATGGTATTTTCAGTTGCCACATATGAATGCAAAAGCTGGACAATGAATAAGAGGACCAAAGGAGAACTGATGCCTTTGAATCATGGTGTTGGTAAAGACTCTGGTAGCATAGTGGTTACTAATCAGGCTGCCAACCCCAAGGTCAGCAGTTTGAAATTACCAGCTGTTCTGCAGGAGAAAGATAAGGCTTTCTGCTCAGGTAAAGATTTATAGCCTCAGAAACCCTGTACAGGGTTGCTATGAGTCGGAACCAACTCCATGGCACACAACCACCACCACCAGGGAATATCTGGCCTGCAAAATCATTTGGTCTGGCCCTGCCAAGACAACTGAAGTTCAAGTCATTACATTGCTGTTGTTGTGAAGTGCCATTGAGTCGGTTTTGACCATAGCAACTCTGTATAGTGTTTCCGAGGATCAGCTGATGAGCTTGAACAACCAACCTTGCAGTTCAAACGGCTTTGCAGTCTGGCACATTAACCCACAGCACCACACCTTAGGGGTGAGTTAATTAAATGTTTGACCAAATACAGCAGGTTAATTTTTGCATTGATAATTTTGTATGGCCCACAAATGATGTTATAAATTTTGGCAGAAAAAAATGTTCCCCACCCCTGGAATATACCATGGACTTTCAGAAGAACAAATAAATCTGTCTTGGAAGAAGTATAGGCAGAAGACTCTTTAGACGTGAGGATGGTGAGACTTGGTCTCCTGTACTTTGGACACGTTATCAGGAAGGACATTACACTAGAAAGAGTAGAGTCAGTAAGAAGAGGGAGCTGTGATGAATTGATACAGTGGTTGCAACCATGGACTCACACACAACAATGATTGTGAGGATGGTGCAGGTCTTAGTGGTGTTTCATTGTGATGAGTCATAACCAACTAAATGGAACCTAATAACAAAATAGGTATTCATTCATTCAAAAATTTTTGCTTTTTTTTGTCATCTCTGTGAGAGCAGGGCCTAGGTTTATCTCTACAATGACTGTATCCTTCATGCCTTGTACATAATCAAACTATTTGGAAATACAAATGTTCGTATGTCTTTTGGTAACTTCTAACACACATTTAAAAAAATCACTTATAGATGATAAAACATACATTTAATATTCTGAATACTCAATATGGAGGAGAAAGACACCTGGGATCTTTGCTTTAAAGGAGCTTAACTTTAAGGTTGATGTAGGTTTTAATTTCATTTTGTCCTATTTATTCACTTGTAGTTATTTAAATCTACTTAAGTTATATTTATTCATTTTTATGTGTTGTATGGAATCCTGGTGTGGCTCTCTAGGATAAACACTGGACTGAAAGATCAGTTTGAATCAGTTCAAACTCTGCGGCCACTCCTCAGGAACCCTATACAGGATTGCTATGAGTAGGAATCAACTAGATGGCACTTAACAACAACAACAACAATGTGTTGTATATTTATTTGCTTATACATGCTTGTTTAATTTCTCTTGATTAGAACTACTGCTCTAATTGCAGGGTTGATGAATTAAGCTTACAAAGCAAGTCAAAAGGCACTTGGACCTCAGCAAAATATGTAAAGAATAAAAGAGTTTTGCATTTTCACTCACAGGAATTTTGCTTTGGGTTACACAGCCTCTAATGTATATAGGATAGATTTGTGCTTATAAGCAATAGAAAATCAAACTAATTTTAAAATACGAACATTAAACAGTATTTTATGTATGTTCAGACTCTTATTCTTCTAAAAGTTATGTAATTTGTTTTCATAATTTGACATTCTGATATGTGAATGCTTTTAAATAAAATGGGATTTCTTTGTTTTCTAGTTGATTGAAAAAAAACTTTCATTCTAAGCAGTTCTTTGGGTAAATAATTCAAAATGAAAATAAATGATCATATTTAACCTTTGACATTCCAGATATAAATGTGCAGATCAGGTGTGATGTTCATTCCTTTGCTTTTACTTAAGAAGTTTCCAGGAAAGTTAGTTGAGAAACTATTTCTTGTGTTACCATTTATTCTTGATTTTTACTTTTTATAAGTTGCTAGAGAATTCTTATGAGTCAAAAGGAATAAAGAGCTGATATGTGAATCTCTATCAAGATATATAATTATAAGAGTAGCGTTGGTATGGATATTAATATCTACAATGAAAAAGGATATGTTTTTAATTGGGTCAAAGCTTCTGAAAAATCACTGTAAATAGTTAATAGAAAGCCAAAAGTGTATAATTAAAACTATTTTAATAATAAATCAGGTAATTTTTACACCGAAGTTGGTTTATGGTTCAAATATTTGGCTTTTCTTCCTAGGAACCTGAGTCAAAAAACAAGGCAATGCATAGTGGACCAGTTCTCCAATATTAAAAAAGTACTGCAAAGGGCACAGACAATTGTGATTTTTAAAATAGAAGTAATAGTTTTATTTTCTCAGATCATAGCTTTCTGATGTGTTCTCTTGGAATTCACTGGCTAAAATATCTAGTCTGTGCTTCCCTTGGTAGAATTCTACTGCAGGGATGAGAAAGGAGCTCGTGAGATCCCGAGGCTGGCAGCTGGGAAGGCCAGTGCCCAAGGACACCCACCTGAGAAACACTGAGCCGGGGCCATCCGTGAAGCTGTTCTGGGTCTCCAAGTGGGCCTTCTGTGGGCTGTCCAGACTTTCAAACTGGAACACAGCATCACTGGAAGACAGCCTTTTTTTCACCATTGTGGATTTGTAGACCGTAAAATCAAGAAATAAACTCAAATACTCATTTCTGAATCTCCCCAATCATCTGAAAATCTTTGCATGTTATCATTGCTCAATGTCTGTACTGCAGGAAGCACTTTCTTCACATGACTCCTAACTGAAGCTTTTTCTTTTTTTCAGTCAGTTAATGAGTAACATATAAGTATGACACAGGTTGGAATTCTTCCTGCGCACATTTGCTCTAAGGGGAAAATAAGCTTGTTTGGAAAATTCAACTTTCTGTTTACTAACATAAGCAACACTTCGATCTGTGGATTTAGGCAGAAAAAAAATCTATGGAAATGTAGAAATTTTAAAAAGCCTGAAATGCAGAGATTAGCAGTATCTAAACAATTAAACTAGGGACACTTTTTCTAACCACCTGAGCCTGACCAACAGGATCAGTCATGTGGCTAGGCCTTTACACATACAGTAAATAACCTGCCCACTTTTCTTTGCAGTGACAGTTTGGAGAGACACAGGAGTTGCATGGCTGCAAGCAATCCCTCCAAAAGAACTCGATAGCTTCTTAGTTGCCATCAAGCCAACCCCATAGTGTATAGCTTGTCAGAGCAGATTGCCAAGTCTGTATTACAAGGTGCCTGCTTCTGGGTGACTTTGAACCATGAATCTTTCTGCTAGTAGTTGAACTCATAACCGTTTAAACCGTCCAGAGGCAAAGGTTTGAGCTCCATCTCTGTTGCTTGCTGGCTGGTTAACAACAGTTGATTCCTGCTAACTCTGCTGAAATTAATTATCTGCCCTGCCTATCTCACAGGACTAGGATGAAATAATATAGGAGAATATGCCATAAAAATTTGGAATGGTGCCATGCACTATTAATATATTAACTAGATACCCACCAGCTGCTCCTTGGATATCTTATGCAGGGTTGCTATGAAATTAGAACTGACTAGACGGCACTTACCAATAACAACAGCCTACATTTAGGAGCCCAGGTGGTGCTATAGGATAAACACTGGACTGCTAACCTCAAGGCCAGCAGTTCAAATCCACCAACTGCTCCGTGGAAGAAACAGAGGCTTTCTGTTTCCATGAAGATTTGCAGTCTTGGAAATCCTATACAGGATAAAATGAGTTGAAATGGACTCAGTGTCAGTGGGTTTTGTTTTTGTTATGTGCTGTTGAGTTGGTTTTGACTCATAGTGATCCTGTATAGGGTTTCTGAGGAACAACTGGTGGGTTTGAACTGCTCACCTGGTGGTTTGAAGTCCAGCACTGATCTTGCAGTGCCACAAATATCCATATCAAGGATCCCTGATGGCATTGTGGGTTACATATGGGGCTACTAACCACAAGGTCAGCGGTTCAAACCCACCAGCCTATCTGTAGGAGAAAGATGAGACTGTCTGCTTCCATAAGAATTACAATCTTAGAAATCGTGCTGTGACCAGGGTCACAGTGGGTCAGAATTGACTTGAGGGTATTGGGTTGTTTTCATTTTGGGTTAGGTACCAATATTACTGAAAAACAGGAAAGTCAAGAAATGAATTCCTTTATGCATGTATTAAATCTTCAATCATTTATGCACACAGAAAACATTAGTAGCCCTCCACCAATGTTACTATCAGCAGTGGAAGATTTGTTTCAAAGTAGCCCAGTGACATTGTAGAATAGCTGAATTTAAGTTAAGTATACAGATTCTGATGATGGAAGAGAACAAAATTTCCTTGGGAATCAAAACTTTCGCATTGGTCTCAGTAGCACTTTGCTTTAATCAACTGATAAGCATCCATGGGCAAGTTTTTCTGTTCAGTGTGAAGTGCTGATGCTAAACACACTTTTGTAATAAAACAAAGTCTTTATTACAGCGAGGTTTTCCTGGTTTAACCCTGTTGTACATGGGGAAACCATGAGTTAGAGCTGATTCTTGCTCTCCAGTGTAAAGATGCTAAAGCAAATGGAATAAATGAGGTGATACAAGAGCTGAACAGAAAATTTCAAAGGTCAGCTCAAGAAGACAAAGTCAAATATTACAACAAAATGTGCAAAGACCTGGAGTTAGAAAACCAAAAGGGAAGAACACACTCACCATTTCTCAAGCTGGGGGAACTGAAGAAAAAATTCAGGCCTTGACTTTTGTTATTGAAGGATTCTCTGGGGAAATTATTGAATGATGCAGAAAGCACAAGGTGGAAGGAATACACAGAGTCACTGTACCAAAAGGAAATGGCAGAGTATATCACATCTGAATTTAGAGATTATTTTAAGAACAGATTTGACACATTGAAAGTTAATGAAAAAAGGCCAAAGGATTTGTAGGATGACCTCAAGAACATCATACATGAAGAAAGCAGAAGTTGATTAAAAAGACAGGAAAGAAAGAAAAACCATGTAGAAGAGACTCTGAAACTTGCTCTTAAACTGTATTGTAAAGTGCCATCCAGTCAGTTCCAACTTGTAGCCACTGTATGCACAATAGAATGAAACACTGTCCAATCCTGTGTCCTTACAGTTGTTATTATGTTTGAGCCCATTTTTGCTGCCACTGTGTCAATCCATCTTGTTGGGGGTGTTCCTCTTTTATGCTGATGCTCTTCTCCAGGGACTCATCCCTCTTTAGAACATGTCTAAAGAACCAGAGACAAAGTCTTGCCATCAAGGCTTATAAGGAACATTGTGTCTGTACTTTTTCCAAGACAAGTTTGTTTGTTCTTCTGGCAGACCATAGTACTTTCAATACTCCTCTCAAACACCATAATTCAAAATAATCTATTATTCTGTGGTCTTCCTTATTCATTGTCCAATGTTTGCATGCATATGAGACCTTTGACAATACCATGACTTGGGTACCCTAGTCCTTAGTCCTCAACTGACATCTTTGTTCTTTAACAATTTAAAGAAGATCTGTGTAGCCTAATGCAATATGTTGTTTGATTTTTTGACTGCTGCTTCCATGAGCACTGATTGTGGATACAAGCAAAATGAAGTCTTCAACAGCTTTAATCTTTTCTCTGTGTATTATGATGTTATGAGGATTTTTATTTTCTTTACAATGAGGTGCAAACCAGACTGAAGGCTGTAGTTTTCAATTTTCATCAGGATTTCAAATCCTCTTCATTTCAAGCAAACACAGTTGTGTTATTGGCATATCCCAGGTTGTTAATGAGTGTCAATTCTGATTCCATGTTCTTCTTCATATAATCCATTTTCTGAGATTATTTGCTCAGCATACAGATTGAATAAGTATGGTAAAAGGCTAATGACCCTGGTGCATACCTTTCCTGATTTTAAACCGTTCAGTATCCCCTTGTTCTGTTCAAACACCTGCCTCTTAGTCTATGTGCAAGTTGCTCACG
>NW_006408665.1:1060071-1064177 GCF_000296735.1 Chrysochloris asiatica | reverse complement strand
CCCTCCACACACAGAGTAGACAGGGATGGGCAACTTAGACATTGGCTACCCAAAGTGGGGGGGGCTACAAAGGCAAGAAGTGACTGGCTTACAAGCTTTCAAGAGGGAACCTAGATCCAGAGAGTGTGGAGGAAGGTAGAATCTCCACTGTGTAGCACCCAATCTGTCTGGGCCAGGCTGATGAAATGAAATGCGGATAGGTATCTTGTGATACAGTAGTGAATAAATGTTATCAGGACTGATTGTGACGGTTGGAAATGTAAAGGTAGATGTGTTGTAGCAAAAGGAGTGGAGTGATTAACTTTGCAGTCTAGGAGCAGAGGTCCCTGGGACCACCAAGGGAGAATAGCGGAGAGCGGGACCCTACCCAGAGAAGCAGTGATGCCAGAAATGGAGGCAGAGATGATGATGAAGAGAGATGGGACTTTAGTCCCAGATAGGGAGAGGGGCTGTGTGCTGAAGATGCATGGAGGGGACTGTAACCATAGGAAGGAAAAGATATACGATAGGATGAGTGTAAGGCTAATGTTCTCCCATGTAAACTGTCACATAATTCACAATAAAACATTAAAGAAACAAAAACAAAACATGTAGCTATTGGCTACCATATGCATATTATAGGTCTAGAACATTCACTGGCACATAATAGATGCTTGAAAATTTCCAACAACTTATATATTCTTGGGAATACTGTGCTTATTTTAATGGTAGAATAATTTGGGAAAAAAAGATAAGGATAAGTGTTGTGCAAAAGTGTAATTAATGATGCTAAATTGTACATGTGCTGTCGTTTTTAAGTGCCATTGAGTCAGTAATTCATAGCAACCCTGTACAGCGTTTCCAATGAGCGGCTGGTGGGCTTGAACCAACGACCTTGTAGTTCAAACTGACCTTGCAGTTCAGTGCTTATCCTACAGCACCACACCAGGACATTTAGAAACTGTTAAATTGGTGATAACTTTGTTTATATTTATATCACAATTAAAAAGAGAAGAAGTCATGTAATTAACAAACAAGCAAACAACCAAAAAAAAAAAAAAAAATTCAAGCTTAACTTGAAATATTGAAGGACTCTGAGGGTAAAATATTGAACAATGCAGGAAGCATTCAAAGAAGAGGGACAGAACACAGAGTCACTGTACCAAAAATAATTGGTTGATGTTCAACTATTTCAGGAGGTAGCATATCATCAAGAACTAATGGTATTGAAAGACGTCTAAGCTGCACTGAAGATGGTGAAAAATGTCTCAAGAAATTAAAAGAGTGTCAACTGAAATGTTTTAATAAAAGCTAGTCTAGGCCAAGAAAAGGGAGTCCTGGTGTAGCGCTGTGGGTTAATGCGCCAGACTGCAAAGCCGTTTGAACTGCATGGTCAGCAGTTCAAGTTCACCAGTTGCTCCTTGGAAACCCTGTACAGGGTCTCTATGGGTCAGAATTGACTCAACAGTACATAACAACAACAACAGGCCAAGAAATATGGAAGACAGCTACCTGGCCAGTCAATATGAAGAGATCCATATTTGTGCCATTTCCAAAGAAAGGTAATCCAACCGAATGTGGAAATTACTGAACAATATTATTGATATCATATACAAGTAAAATTTTGTTGAAAATAATTCAAAATGCATGTACAGGGAATTGCCAGAAATTTAAGCCAGATACTGAAGAGGACCTGGAACTAGGAATATCATTGAATCTCGACTGAAAGCAGAGAATACCAGAAAGATGTTTACTTGTGTTTTATTGAGTGCATAGATTATAGAAAAATATGGGTAACATTTTGAAGAAGGAGAATTCCAGAATGCTTAATTGTGCTCATGTGGAACCTGTACATAGACTCAGAATCAGTTGTTTGAATAGAACAAGGGGATTCTGCATGGTTTAACGTCAGGAGGGGAATGCTCACTGTTTCATCATACTTATTCAATTTGTATGTTGAACAAATAATTCAAGAAATTGAATTATATACAGAAGAACTTGGCATCAGGATTGGAGGAAAGCTCATTAACAACCTGTGATATGCAGATGGCACATCTTGTTTGCTGAAAGGACTTGAAGCATTTGCTGATAAAGATGAAAAGAATACTTACAGCCTTCAATATGGATTACAACTCAATGTAAAGAAAACAAAAATCCTCACACCTGGACCAATAAACAATATCATGATGAATGGAAAAAGACTGAAATTGTCAAGGATTTCATTTTATTTGGATCCATTATCAATGGTCATGGAGTGCTGGTGTGGTGCTCTGGGTTAATGCATCAGACTGCAAAGCCATTTGAACTGCAAGGTGGTTCAGGCTCACTAGCTCCTCCTCGGAAACTCTATACAGGGTCACTATGAGTCTGAGCTGACTCAAATGCACTTAACAACAACATCAATGGTCATGGAAACAGCAGCCAAGAAATCAAAGGCATTACAAGGGGTAAATCTGTTGTAGAGAGACCTCTTTAATGTGTTAAAAGCAAAGATATCACTTTGAGTGCTAAATCGTGCCTGATACAAGCCTCATATGCATGAGAAAGTGGAAGAAAGAAAAAGAATGGATGCATTTGAATTGTGGAGATGGAGAAGAATACTGATCATTCTGTGTGGTCTGCCAGAAGAACAAACAAAACCATATGGGAAGGAAGATGTACAGCCAGAATGCTCCTTTGAAGCAATAACTTTATCTCTGGTACTTTGGACATGACACAGGACTGGGCAACATTTCATTCTATTATGCACAGAGTCACTATGAGTTGGATCCAAGTTGACAACTAACAATTAATAAATTTGTATTTTTATAAATTGAGATTGAAAAATATAGTCTGACACAGAGAAAGGACAACAACAAATTGGGCTTTTCTTGTTAAAGTCCTGGTGTGGCGCTGTAGGATAAGCACTGGACTGCTAGTTCCAAGGTCAGTGGTTCAAATCCATTAGCCACTTGTCAGAAACCCTATACAGAGTTACTATGAGTAATGAGTCAGAACCAACTCAACAACACTTAACAACAACAATGACAACACTTGGCAATTTAGTTAATATCTTTGAACTTTGTTTTTTTCTTCTACCAAATGAAAAGATTTGGTTAGATCGTTCTACTGATATGTTTGTTTGGCTCTCACCACGGTTAAAAGTGGAAATTTCATGTAAAACATTTTTATCTGACATTGTTTGAAAATCAGATCTGGCAAGAATGTGGCAATAATTGGCTGGTGCTAATTGGACTCCTGGTGTGGGGTTGTAGGATCAGCACTGGACTGTGAACCACAGGTTGGCAGCTCAAACCCATTAGCTTGGGAACCCTGTGGAAACTCTGTATAGGATTGTTAAGAGTTGGAGGCAATTAACAACAATAAAGTAGTAGTGCCTGCCCTCTTGTGTTGTGTCTGACTTTTGCAGTTTGCCACAATTTCCAGCCTTCCTGAATGTTTCCTTAGGCTTGTTGTACATTCTTAGCGCCTGCATTTGAGTTAAATCCTCTGACCTAGATATTGTTGGAAATTCTTTAGTTTGATTTGTTAAACTCCACTAAAATTTTGTCAAGATATTATTTTGTCTTTAATGAGAAAAGAAAAAAATGGTCCCAAGATCCATGAAATCAATCTTATGCAATGATGATAAACCTTGGCTATTATGCCCAACCATTCTGAAAGTCTACAGCTAAGGAACGAATGTACCTACTGGTATTAGCTAGTTAGGAAGTGGGAAATTCATGTGTATTTGCAGTTTTTAATGAGATATCATTCTCTACCCAGGAACATGGGAATCGCATGTCAAGGCACATGATCAAACTGAAAACACTAGGATGACAACTTGTCTACTTTGGAAGAATGCCTCTGTTTCCTTGCTGTGCTTCTTCAGAAAGGTGCTTTACCTCTTCAACTCTCTGTTAAAATGGGAAGAATAATGTCATCTACCCCAAAATATTGTGGTGAGGACTAGATGACACAACATACATGAACTTTAAGCATGATCTTTGTACATAATAAGCATTCAGAAAATACTTACCGATGAAGAAGAAGATCTGAGCTGGCCATGGTAGTGGTGGTAGTGGTCATGTGCCATGGAACCAGTTCCAACTCATAGCGACCCTGTACAGGGTTTCCAAGGCTATAAA
>NW_006408665.1:1045354-1058516 GCF_000296735.1 Chrysochloris asiatica | reverse complement strand
TTTTTTTTTTTTTTTGATCTCTTCCTGTTCTGGAATTCCAATCACATGTAAATTATTTCTCTTAATAGTGTCACAATTAATCTTAGACACTTTTTCTGATTTAAAAAAAAAATTATTTCTCTATCAGATGAATATGGAGAAATTTGTCTTCAAGCAAACTAATTTGAATTTCCATTGACTCAATTCTATTTCTTTGCCATATCAATGTAGTATCTATTTCTGAAGTTTTACAATCAATCTTCTGGCTTTCTATTAAGCTGTTTTTATATAGTTTCCAACTTTTCAAGTATTTTGTCAGCTTGTTCTTGCAGTGTTTCCCAGAATTCTTCTAACATTTTGTTTGTGTTTTCTTCTATAGTTTCCTTGATCATTCTCTCAATCTCAATATCAAATTGAAGATACTTGATATTATTCTTTTAAATTCCTTGTCAGGTAGTTCTAATACCATTTCTGGTATTATATTTTATGAATGAATATTTTGGTTACTTGTTTGAGGTACTCTGTCTTGTTTCTTTGTGTAAGCTGAAATTGTCTGTTGTTTATGAGACTGTCATGTAATTGTTTTTATATTTAATTGAAAACTGTTGGTGTGTTCTTAGGCATCCACCACCTATCTCTTGGTAGGTGTGATAGAGACTGGAAGTGTGTATGCAGTTTTCTGTTCACTGTTAGGGTAGTGTTGTTCAGGGCAGGTTTTTCTGATGTTGGTAGCTGATTATTTTTGATCAGGTGGTACAGGAATAGATAGTGGCACTTGCTCAGTGGATGAAGCTCCAGGAGGTACAGATGTGGCTGGGCTGTATGGGCACAACAGCTATATCCCCCAAATAAACAAAAGTAATAAAGGTTTTAACAAGGCAAAATTCACATGTCTCCATATTCAGTGGTGGTACACTCAGCACCCAACCCTAGAGATAGCTGAGAGTATGTAGAAGGGTATGCCACTGACCTCTGGGCAGGTGAGGGTAGGGACTAACCATGCCCCTGGCTACCAGGAGGGTTCAGAGATCAAGAAAATGAAATCCTTGACAACTTCAATCTTTTCTCTGTTTATCACGATGTTGTTTATTGGTCCAGTTGTGAGGATTTTTGTTTTCTTTACATTCAATTGTAATCCATACTGAAGGCTGCATTCTTTGATCTTCATCAGCAAGTGCTTCAAGTCCTTTTCACTTTCTGCAAGCAAGGCTATGTCATCTGCATATTGCAGGTTGTTAATGAGCCCTACTCCAATCCTAATGTCATGTTTGTCTTCATATAATCCAGCTTCTTGGGTTATTTGTTCAGTATACAGATTGAATACATATAGGGAAAAGATACAACCCTAGTGCATACTTTCCCTGATTTTAAATCAAGCAGTATCCTTTTATTCTGTTAAATGACTGCTTCTTACTCTATGCACAAGCTCTGCTTGAGCATGAAAAAGTGTTTGTTCTTCTAGAGAACCCAGCCTAAGATACTCACAGGACGTGTTTGCCTTCACATTGTCCCTGTGTACCCATAATGATGCCTTTAAATGTCTTTCTGAAAAACTTCTGTTTATTACCCCAAGTCTAGGCTGAGCCTAAAAGAGAACCCTCCTATAAAGTTATTTTCCTTTAAGGACAGAATTTTTTTTGTGGGCGTTATAAGCAGTTGTATTGAAAATGCTAGAGGAATAAAAAAAATTAATATTAATAAATAAAAGACAACTGATTTGTTTTTTAAAAAATATACTTGATATTCTATTCATAGTTTTAAAAAATTTAAACTAAACTGAAACAAAAAAACCCCAAACCCTAAATCCCAAGCTTATAGTTCCTGCTTACAAGGAATTCAAAGAAAACAAATCTAAAACCAAATTCATTTTTATCACTTACAAGGAACTTGAAACCAAAAACTTACAGAGTGGACACAACAAGTGTGACTAAGAGCAAATGTATCACAATGCTGTCTTCCCTTAACTGAAAGGGAAATATTGAGATATCCTGTGCAAATTGAGTCCTAGATTGCAATCACATGTTCCAAACCTTTCCTAGCATTGCTCATCACTCTCTCAGCTTCTACATAGTTTGAACATCATGAAAACCCTTAAATAATGCCAGTTATCTAGGCAGTAAACATATTGAACAAAATGCAATTGTGATAAAGGTTCCTGAGTACATTAAAATAAGTGGAATTACTCTTGTATTATGTGATGCTTCAGATGATAACAAGGAATATGCCCCAATGGACAGTCAAAGATCTTCATGTGGAGACATCTTGTCCTGAGCTACCAAAAAGACCTTTAATATAGCAAAATGGCAATACTTCACTTACAGTAGTTTTTTTTCCAGGTTTGAGACCAGTGACTTACAATTCTAGGTCTGGCTCCACTGGCTTCACTTCCCTCCCTTGGGACATACTTTTCCAGGGCATAAACTGTGTTTGGAATGTCTTCTGGATGCTCTTCTTTGCTGATAGGGTACGATTTCTCCACATCTTCTAGAGGCCAGTTGGTCTTTAAGAAACTCTGAGAAGTACCAGGAAAGAACTGTGAATTTACTCCTGATCTGGCCAATTCAGTCAAGTGGTTCACTTTCCCACCACAGTGCGCTATCGGAGAAAGGGTTTTTCTTTCAGAATCTGCTCCGAGTGAAGCGATCAGCCATACCTGAAACCCACTTCTGTGAGTCAGACAATGACCACAGAAACATTCTGTAACTATTATGATATTATTACTTCCTTGTCTCAATAGCTTTATTTTTATCTTGATGCTGATGGGTTAGTTCATTGACCCCTTACTCATGGTAACCTATGTCTAACTCCAGTCCTGATGTCTTTCGACCCTTTAGAAGATAGTGAATACAGCAGTACCCCTTTATCTGCAGTTTCACTTTCCACAGTTTCAGTTACTCATGGTTTGTCATGGTCCAAAGAAATCTCTTTTGGTATCCTGCTCTGTCTTGCTTGCCATGTGAATTTTCCCTTTGTCTAGCATATCTACACAATATATACTACTCACCCATTAGTTACTGCTGTTAATTCTTATTGTGCCTGATTTATAAATTGAACTTTCTCATAAGTATGTATATACAGGAAAAACCATAGTATCTATAGGTTTGGCATTATTTGCAGTTTAAGGTATTCACAAGGGATATGTCTTGGAACATATCCCTTTTGCCAACCTTGCAGTTCAAATGGCTCTGCAGTCTGGCACATTAATCCACAGCGCCACACCAAGACACCTCTCTTAATAGAAAGAGAATTAACAAGGAAGTTGGGTGTTTCCATTTTTTCTTCATTTTAACTGTTTTACCATGGCATTATGAAAACAATAAAGTTGCTCGTTACTTCAAAGACATTATGACATTAATTTTTAAAAACTCTGTACCAAATTTAAATATAATTGGCTGAACTGAAATGATGAAATATTATTTAGTATTTAATTCATTTGAATTTAAAACCAATGCAGAATAAAATATATTGTGGGAAATGATTTACTTGCATAGGAAATACTACAATATGGTTTTACAAATGAGAAAGAAGAGAAAGATTTTCTTGAAGCTCAATATTAGATGATTAAAGAAAAGAAAATTTTCTTGAGATTATTAAGAATATCAGTAACCTTTGTTCTCGATCCTCCTTTTTTTTTTTTTTATCAACACTTACCCTCAAATCCTGTGGCAGATTGAAGATATTGGTGGCTCCAATTAAACAGATAACCTCGCTGTAGCTTTGCCCTTTGCCTGATAACTTTGCAGTCCTTTTCCAGTTTGACACAGGTTGGCCTTGTGACTTGAACTGGCTAGTAGAATGTGGCAGAAGTAATTTGTGTGTTCCAAGAGTAGACCTCAAGAAGTCTTGTGTGTTTCTGCTTCCTCTCTGACTTGTCTGTGGTTACCATGATGATCTGTTTGAATTCGTATGAGAATAAGGTAGAGGTCAGCTCAATGTGAGAAGTGGAGCAGAACTGAGTCATTTTAGCTATTGCAGACTACTCAGCCATTAGTGAATCTACCATTTGACCACAGACACAAGGTAGCCCATCAAAATCTAATTGGTCCAGATCAGCAGAGCCATCTGTAAACCTGTAGATTTATGAGAAAGCATATTTGTTTTAAATGCATAAGTTTTGAAATGTTTTGTTACAATGTAAAAGTTAACTGACTGTGAACCTATATTTACATTATTAAGAAGGTAAGATGATAATTGCTTAATATGTTATTCTTCCCAGGGGAAATTGTATTTTAACAGCTGGCAACTGCTTGAGATAAATGAATGTTATGTTTAAGAGGGTCTTAAGTTTCAGTAAGTGAGCCGTGGGAACTAGGGAATTTTCTTTTCTTTTTTTTGACTTTTCATAATAAATTGATTGAAGGTTTGCAGACAAGACCATCAGCTTTACAGTAAACAAATTATACACTATTTCATCTCAAAGATTACAATCCCCTTCAATCAACAATAGTTGTCCTACTTCCTCCCTGTAGCTTCCTGTTTACATCTTATACTTTATAAATCAACAAAGCAGAAATATTTGATATACACATACAAAACAACAACAACAACAAAATATATATATTCATTTATCATTCAAAGGACACATGATGTAAGTCAGCATCCTGCCCGAAGGCACACAGCCTTAGGCGTAGAGCTCACAGCTGCTCTGTCTCTCCATGCCACCGTTTCTGCCATCATCTCTGTTGTCCCACTATCTAAGTAGGGATCTCCCACTCCATCCATGCTCTTGCTTCTTGGTGGTCCTGGATCCTCTGTTTCTGGAATGAAAGATTAATTATTTCCCCCCTTTTAGTTACACATATTCTACAATTACAGTTGTGTAGGGATTTTTCTTGAGATAATAGACTATACTTTTCAAAGGCCTGAATTCATAGTAATAGATAATGAATGATAGCTTTAGGATAAGTTTAGTGACAAGTGGATGGCATATTTAAAGATATCAACATTGTATCTGGTATATGGTAGACCAAAAACCATTGACCACACATCCTCACGTTACCCTCCAACCTCTTCAGTTCTCCCACTGCCTTTCTTAGCCTTCCTTGCTGAAAGCTTTCAGTAGTACCCACCATCCACTCATGTCAGGTCTGTTACCAGCTGTCCTTCTTAACCCTATTCTACTTGCTACTCCCCAGGTTTTGGCATTGAATGGGTAAAAGCACCTTCAGTGTGAGACAAACTTATCTTCCAATCCATCCTCAAGCCCAGTATGTTTCGTGTCCTTGGACAAGCTAAAGGTTTAGTATCTGTTGTTGCTGTTGTTGTTGTTATTAGGTGCTCTTGAGTTGGTACTGACTCATAATGACCTTACGCACAACATACGAAATATAGCCCAGTCCTGTGTCAGCCTTACAATCATTGCTATGCTTGAGCACATTGCTGCTACCACTGTGCCAATTCATCTAATTGAGGGTCTTCCTATTCTTTGCTGGCCTCCACTTAACCAAGCATGATGTCCTTTTCCAGGTACTGGTTTCTCCTGATAATATGCCAAAAGTATGAGAGATGAACTATGGCCATACTGACACTAAGGAGCATTCTGGCTGTATTTTTTCCAACACAAATTGATTTGTTCTTTTGGAAGCCCATGGTACTTTTAATATTCTCTTCTAACACTATAACTCAAATGCATCAATCCTTCTATTGTCCAACTTTCTCATGCATATAAGGTCAACAGAAATACCATAGCCTAGGTCAGGTGCACCTTAGTTCTCAAACTGACATCTTTGCTTTTCAACACTTTAAAGAGGTCTTGTGCAGCACATTAGCCTAATGCAATATGTCATTTGATTTCTTGACTGCTACTTCATTGAGCACTGATGTAAAATGAAGTATCTGACAACATCAATCTTTTCACCATTTATTTTGATGTTTTTTATTGGTCCAGTGGTGAAGATTTTTATTATCTTTACATTGAGATGCAACTCATACCAAAGGCTGTAGTCTTTGATCTTCATCAAAGTATTTTAAGTAAGTATTTTAAGTCCTTTTCATTTTCAGCAAGCAAGGTTGTATCATCTGCATATCACAGGTTGTTAATGAGTCTTCCTCCAATCCTGATGCCACATTTTTCTTTTTCTTCATATAACCCAGCTTCTTAAATTACTTGCTCAGCATACAGATAGAATCAGTATGGTGAATACAATCTTGGCACATACCTTTCCTAATTTTAATCCATTCAGTGTTCCCATGTTCTGTTCAAACAACTGCCTCTTGGTCTATCTCATGAGCACAATTAATTGTTCCAGTATACTCATTCTCTTCAGTGTTGTCCATAGCTTGTCATAATCCACATAATCAAAAGCCTTTGCATAGTCAATAAAGCACAGGTAAACATCTTTCTGTATTTTCTACTTTTAGCTAAGATCCATTTGAAATCAGCAAAGTTATCCCTTGTTGCACATCCTTGTCTGAATCTGGCTTGAGCCTCTGGCTGTTGTTGTTAGGTACCATTGAGTTGGCACCAACTCATAGCAACCCTATGCACAACAGAACGAAATATTGATAGGTCAAACCTCAAAATCATTGCTATGTTTGAGTCCATTACTGCTGCCACTGTGGGCACAAATATGGATCTCTTCCAATCAGTTGGCCAGATAGCTGCCTTCCAAATTTCTTGGCATAGATGACAAACATAGATACCACAATAGTTTGTTGAAAGATTTCAATTTGTATTCCATCAGTTCCATCATTATCTCTTGATCATATGCTAACTCTTGAAATGGTTGAACAACGATCATTTATTTTTGACTCAGTGACTCTGTGTATTCCTTTCATTTTCTTTTGATACTTTATGCATCACTCAATATTTTGTTCATATTATTGTTGCTGTCAGGTGTCACCAAGTTGGCACCCACCCACAGCGATTCTATGCACAACACAATGAACCATTGCCCGATCCTGCGTTAACCTCACAGTTATTGCTACACTTGAGCCCATTGCTGCTGTCACTGATCCATCTCATTGGGGGTCTTTCTTTTTTTCTCTGACCCTCCACTTTACCAAGCATGAGGTCTTTCTCAGACTGGTCCCTCCTGATAATATGTCCTAAGTATGAGAGAAGAAGTCTGGCCATCCTGGCTTCCAAGGAGCATTCTGTCTGTGCTTCTTCCAGCACAGATTTGTTTGTTTTTCTGGCAGTCCATGTATTTTTAATATTCTCCTCCAGCACCCTAACTCAAATGCATCAATTCTTCTACCGTGTTCCTAATTCACAATCCAACTTTCACATGCATATGTTGCTGTTGTTAAGTGCTATTGAGTCGGTTTCAATCCATAGCGACCCTATATAGGGTTTCCAAGGAGCAGCTGGTGAGCTTGAAATGCTGACCTTGCAGTTCTAACAGCTTTGCAGTCTGGCGCATTAACCCATAGCACCACACCAGAACTCCACATGCATATGTTGTTGTTAACTACAACCTATGAGGTTACTGAAAATACCATGGCTTGGGTCAGGCACATCTTAGTCCTTAAGTCTTTGCTCTTGAACACTTTAAGGAGGTTTTGTGCAGAAGTTTTGTCTAATGCAACATGTCGTTTGATCTCTTGATTGATTCTTCCATGAGTGTTTCTGGTTGATTGAAGCAAAATGAAGTCTTAGACAACTTCAAACAGTAACTGTTTGATTATTCAATTACTGATTTCTTAAAACAATAAGGGAAAAAACAACTACCTCTTACTCCATTTTATGGGTATAGCTTATGGTCAGTCTCAGTTAGGAAACTCGTTATAAGCCATATGGGTGCTATTTCAGATATATAAAGCAACTTAAAGTCTTTTATAACCTTCTCTTCAACATGCAAGTTCACTCAACTAGTGCGTGGAGTCCCTCTACACACCTCAGAAACTCAGCATTTAGGCAAATAATAGGAATAGGAAATCAGAAAGGAAGCTGGAAAATCTGGCTAAATCTAATAGCCACTAAGAAAAATATTTACTATATATTCTAAAACAAAGAGTTCCAATCTAGGTGTCAGGACACGTTTATTATCAGTTGTGGACTTTGCCTAAATTCCCATATCCTCAGCTTCCTCATCTATAAAATTAAGGTTTGGAGTTAATCAGTGTTTCCCAAACTGTGGTGTGTGGAATTAATTCCTCTAACTGGTATGAAAATGGAAATATACTGTATATAATTTCTGTCCCATAGAGAACTTTGGGAAGATGTGCATTAAAAAAAAAAAAAAAAATCCAACTTTGTTGACTCAGCGTTAACCAAATGTTGTTGTTGTTAAGTGCCATCAAGTCGATTCCGATCCATAGTGAACCTGTATAGGTTTTCCGAGGAGCATCTGATGAGCTCGAACCACCAACCTTGCAGTTCAAACGGCTTTCAGTCTGGTTCATTAACCCACAGCACCACATCAGGATGCCTTAACCAAATAGAGATCATGAAAACCTGATAACCTCATATAACAAGTATCTCATGTTGGAAATGTAGAGATAGGTGATTCTTAAGACTTCCTCTGAGTGTAAAGACATCTGAGCTAATAGAGAAAATTTAGGTTTATTGCAATTTACTGTAGAATCCCATTTTACCAAAGAAAGAAATGGAGAAAAAAAGCCCAAACCATAGTTTATTGATTGTCTATGCTGTGCCAAGTACAAGCTTAGATATTTTATATGTTCTTTATTTACTTCTTGCAATACTTGGTAGAGTATTATTCTCACTTTACTAATACTGATTCTAATGACATCATTAAAAAAAGATAACTATGGCAGACTTAATGAGAAATAACAATACACTATTATGTAGTGTCATTGGGCTCATGCCTGGACATTTTTCTTTAAGCGTGTTACCTAGGCTTATGACTTTAAAGGGAGTGTGGTGGTTCTAGAGGATAAGCACTGAATTAGGAACTATAAAGTTAGCAGTTTGAGTCCACCAGCCACTCTGAGGGAGAAAGATGAGGCCTTCTGCTTCTGTAAAATTTACAACCTTGGAACCCTATAGCCTTCTCATAGGGTCGTTATGAGTCAGAACCAACTAGATAGCACTTAACAGCAACAACAACAGCAAAAATGGCTTTAAAGACAGGATCCCTGTTGTTACAGTGGTAAATTGCTTGGCTGCTAACCAAAAGTTCAGTGGTTTGAAGTCACTAGCTGTTCCACAGGAGAAAGATGTGGTAGTCAGCTTTTGTCTACACTCTTGGAAAGTGTATGGGGCAGTTATACCCTGGTCGTTATGGAGTCCTGATGTGGTGCTGTGGGATAAAGCACTGGACTTCAAAGTTGGTTTGGACTACAAGGTTGGCAGTTCAAACTCACCAGCCATTCCACAGAAACCCAATACAGGGTGGCTATGAGATGGAACTGACTTGACAGCATTTAACAACAACAACAACATAAGGTTGCTATAAATCAGAATTGACTTGATGGTAATGGGTTTGATTTACGCATGACTTTAAAATGAAGCCTTGGTGGCACAGTGGTTAAGTGCTCACCTAATAACAGAAAATTTGGAACCCACCCAAGAAGCTCTGTGGGAGAAAGAGCTGTCGATCTGTGGCTGTGAAGGCACCTAACAACATCATACCTTTAAATATTATTTATATGCTGACAGTGCCCAAATATTATAATTGCCTCCTGACCTCTCCCATATTAAATAAGCATCTCATACTTGATATGCTTAAGCCAGAATGTTGAAATTGTAGCTATTATTCAAACTTTTCTTGTTCTTAGTTTTACTCTTCTCAGTAAGTTGTTTCCCATTTCAAACAGCAGTTTAGATAGTGTTGAGTTCTCTGATCTCTTAGAGAAACAGTACTATTTCCCACATGTAGTCCAACAACAAGTTTTATCAGCTGTATATTCAGAACATATCTAAAATTAGACCACTTCTCTTCAAGTGCTATCATCTCTTAGCTGGACTATTATAATAACTTCCCCATTGCTTTCTCTGCTTCCCCTTGGGTCTCCTCTGCAATCTGGAACCAGAGATAATATTTTAAAAAAAAGTTTTTATTGTGAGGTTTACATTGGAGAACATCAGCCCAACACTCACCCTATTTTATTTCATTTCATTGCAATGATTACAATCTCCTCCATGCATCTCAAATACCCGAAGAGTACACCACACAGGCCTACCCCACTGGCTGCCAGCTCACAGCCCTTCTCCCTCCCTGAGTCCAGTGTCCCCAGCTGCTCCATCTGTCCACGTCATCGTCTCCATCCCTGGCATCACTGCCTCTTTGGTAGGGTCCCACTCTTGGTTCTTCTCACTTGATGGTCCCAGTGACCTCTGCTCCTGGGCTGCAAAATCAATCACTCCCTTTTTTTTTTATGGCTGTAGAATTTATTTTACTCAGCTTTTAGAAAGGACAAATACATCATTTTTCAACATAATCTCCTTGCTTTTCAACACACTTTGTCCATCTGTCAACAAACTTTCATATCCCCTTATTTAAAAAAAAAATTTAAGCTGAGCTATGGGTCACGAATGCACTGTTGTCTTCACTTCTTCATTAGAGGTGAATATTTGTTCTTGAAGGGCTGGTTTCAGGTGACCAAAGAGGTGAAAGTCTGATGGAGCAAGATCAGGACTATAGGGAAAATGCTTTACTATCTCAAAACAAAGTTTTTGCAGAATGTCAACAATGTGGGCAAAGGTGTGTGGATATGTGTTGTCATGCAAGAGCACAACACCCTTGTATAGCAGTCCTCTGTGTTTAATCTTAAGTATAGGTTTCAGCTCTTCAGTGAGCATCTCACTGAAACAAGCACTGTTGATTGTTGAACCTTTTTCCTGATAATGTTCCAATACTGGCCATTGAGAATCCCAGAAAACTCTAAGCATCAGTTCTCCATCTGATGGTTGACTTTTGAAATTTTTCTTGGACAGTGATTGAGGATGTTTCCATATCATAGTCTGCCATTTATTTTCAGGCTTATAGTGATGAATCAATATCTTGTCACCAGTAATGATTTTTAAAAAATATTTTATTGTGAAATATGTGATACTTTGCATGGGAGAACATTAGTTTTACATTCATCTTATTGTATATCATTTCATTGCCATGGTTATAATCCCCTCCATGCATCATCAACCAACCAAAGGGTATACACTACAAGCTTGCCCCCTGGTCATCTGTACACAGCCCCTCTCCCTCTCTTGGTCTGAAGTCCCCAGCTGCTTCATCTCTCCATGTCATCATCTCTGCCTCCATCTCTGGAGTCACTTCTTCTCTGGGTAGGATCCCACTTTTTGCTTTTCTCCCTTGATGGTCCCAGTGACCTCCGCTCCTGGGCTGCAAAATCAATCACTCCCCTCGTTTTGTCAAAAAACAGCTACCTCTATATTTTCTACCCTCACAGTCAGTCCTGATGGCAATTATTCACTATTGTACCGCAAGAGTCTTATCCCCATTTCCATTTGCCAGCCTGGTCCCAAAGGATTGGAAGTCATTCCCACGCCCCGTCTGGAACTAGGCTCTGTCTTGAAAGCTTGTAAGCCAGTCACTTCTTGCCTTTATGTTATTGTTGTTAAGTACTGTGGAGCCAGTTCCGACTTATAGTGACCCTGCACATGGTTTCCGAGGCTGAAAACCTTTACGGGAACAGAAAGCTTCATCTTTTCCCCGCAGAACGGCTGGTAGTTTCGAACTGCCGATCTGAGGTTAGCAGCCTAATTAGTAACCACTACGCTACCAGGAGCTCTGGTAGCGTAGTGGTTACGAATTGGGCTGCGAACCAAGGTCAGTGGTTCGAAACTACCAGCCGCTCCGCGGGAGAAAGATGAGGCTTTCTACTCCCATAAGGATTTACACCCTCGGAAACCCTGTACAGGGTCGCTATGGGTCGGACCCGACTCGATGGCACTTAACAACAACAACACAACAATGCTACCAGACCTCTTTTATAGCCCCCCCCTCCCATTTTGGGTAGCCAATGTCAAAGTTGCCCATCCCTGTCAACACTGTGTACCGAGGGGGTGGGAGTGTCCTCATTGTAAAGATTTGTTCCCTTTTTTGAGCTGCTACATCCATAAATATAGGTAAAGTTCATCAAATTGTAGCAGGTTACTGGCTTTTTTTTTTCTTTGTTCCTCCTCTTCTTTCTTCTTCTAGTTGAGTTCTGATCATCCAGCCATTGATGCCAGGTCAGGTGGGTACTATCTGCAAATATGGGTGTTCTTGCTCATCTCCCCTCACTTCATATCAGCTGGATGCTTCACTCTCCGCTGTAGTCCTCTGTGGCCATGTCAATGCCTCTGGGGCCAGAAGTCCCCAGGTCTTGCCATATTGCTGGCCACTCAGGCTTCCACCCAGGTTCACAGGGTTCTATTGAATGTGGTTGGGCTTAGCTCACAACTTCAATGCTGTTTTTTCCCCCTCTTCCCCTTATCAGTGACTAATGTGGTCACGAGCCAGACCACATGCCTGCTCATGTATTCCCCTTGAGTCTCAGTCTTAGAAGGGTGTTTGCTCTGAGGGGTCCCGACCACTTGCCTCAATGGCTCCCGGGTGAACAACTTACTTGTTCTTGTAGTAATCAATCAGACTATCATTGTTGTTTCAGATTTTCCCTGCTGGTCTTTCTTTCATGGACTATCCTTTGTTCTTCTAGCCTCTCGAGGCTGGTCTGCTTGTCCTTTCAAGTGGAAATTTCCCACCTCAGAAGATTCTGGATGCAGTTCAGAATTCCACCTATGGTCTTAAGCAATGCAAAGGCTCCTCAGGAAGCCTCCTTCACTGGGCAACTTCTAGCACCATTTTAGGGATTCCAATCAGTTATAGGCTGAAGACAAGCTTTCTGTTGGTGATATTTCTGGCTATTCCTTTCTTTCCCCCTCACGTGTCTATTTTACAATAGTAGGCAAGGGAAACCAAGATTCAAAAGACAGCCAAGCATCTTAACATTATTTCCCCTGTTTTACCCATTCAAACCATGCTTCAATACCTGTATCCGAGCATACATCATTATTTACCTTTGTCCCACTTAGCCCATGCAAACCTGCCTAACTATGCTCCCATCAGCCTTGTTCTTCCATTTCCCTCCCCCTTCTTGTGTATTGCCTCCCCCATGTCCCCCTTAAAACATTTACTGATGAAGATCAAAGAGCACAGCCTTCAGTATGTATTAAAACTCAATGTAAAGAAAACAAAAATCCTCACCACTGGACCAATAAACAACATTCTTATCAATGGAGAAAAGATTGAAGTTGTCAAGGACTTCATTCTTA
>NW_006408665.1:1041726-1043959 GCF_000296735.1 Chrysochloris asiatica | reverse complement strand
ATTTGTCTTCCAGCTCGCTAGTTCTGGCTTCCATCTCTTCAATTCTACTTCTTTTAGTGTATTGTCCATTTCTGATATTTTATTATCAATCATCTGGACTTGTTTTTGCAGGTTTTAAATAGTTTCCAATGTTGTATAAATCTTGTTTGATTGCTCTTGTAGTACTTTCCTGGCTTCTTCCTTGTTTTCCTCCACGCCTTTTTGGAGCATTTGAATTTGTTTCCATATCATTCTTCTGAATTCTTTCTCAGGCAAATCCAAAACCTTCTCTTCCTCTTCTGGGGAGCCTTTGTCTGTCTCCAGCTCATTTGTCTCAGTTACTCTTTTCTGTTTTGGGACGTGTTTTGAGATCTTTTCTTGTTTTTTGTTGGTCATTTCCAGTGGTTATTTGGTTTTTTAAAATGCTTAAATGGATGTTTGTTGTTGTGTTATTAAGTTTACTGGGTGTCTTCTGGTGGATATGATCAGGAGGTAGTCTTCCCTTTCACATGTAATGCTTAGCAGCTATTATTGGCTCTTGTCTCAATGGTGGAATATTATGAGGTATGCTTGTAGCTTGGCTATATGGCCACAAATGCTGACTCTTCTTTAGTAATGTAGGGAGAAAAAGCTCCCACCTCCAGGAAAAATTTGTGATCCAAAGAACCAAGAGTGTAAGCAATATAAAAGCAGAGACAAAAACCACCACTATGAAACAAAAATAAAATTGTGGCCGACTGTCTAGTCATAATGCTACACAGGCAGTGTGTGCACACTGTAGAAGCCTCCAGGAGTGGGTGGGTATGTTCACTCATTCAGGCCTCTCCTCTAGTCTAGTCACCACTGTAGAGGTAGGCATATAGAGATTGAGAAGTTAATGGGAGAAAGATTGTCTACTATTTTTGTCTCTGAAGGACAGTTAGGTATCAGTGTGTGCACAGCGTAATTCTCAAAAAAAGTTGCATCCTTTTATTTTGGGATTTTACAGACTTTTCATATGTTTTTTCTGTCAGGCCAGACCAGGTTTTTTCTTGCTGTATAGTAAAGGGTCCCACACAAGTTAATTTTTGGACTGGGACCCACAGGCTGATGTCATAAACAATTGCCAAACTTGTTCTCTCTGTGCCATGGGAAAACTACGGGCTCAGTGTTGGACTTTATTTTGTTTGTTGTTGGGGAGGTACACACCTGGGCAAAGAAGGCATGACAGGGAAGAGGAAGAAAAAATGTGTAGAATTCCCCACACCTCCTTTTGCAAGTGTCACTGCACCACTTTTAGCGCTGGTTCCCTGTCCCGGTCTGGGTCTGGCTGTAGCCTCATCCTCCGAACTCCACCTGGGCAGGGTGGCCACAGAGGGAGGCCTATCTCAAGCATTTCCTAACTTGCAGTATTTTCCTTTATATCGTGGTTTTTTTACTTGTGTGTGTGAGAAACGGACACCCTGTATTTTATGCTAGATCTAGCGCTCTTTTGTTGTTCTGTGAGTGGAGATTCTCTTGGGTTTTCAATCCCAACCTCCCAACCCCACGGAGCCTTTCCTACCTGGCTGTCTCTGCTATCTGCCAAAACTGGAAAACCCAGATAATATCTTTTAAAAAGTTAGAACTATGGTACTATCCTCCTTAAGACTTTCTAATGATTTTCCATTTCACTAAAATTAAAATATAGATTGCAATCTATCATCATAATCAGGCCTTTGTCCACATCTGCAACCTCATCTGGCTCATGCTTCCATATATTGGCTTTCTTTTGAATCTACAACATACCATGCTCCCACATTCACATCTTTGTATTTGTTGTATGTCTAAATAGCTCACTCTTCAGCTCTTCTGGGCATCATTCAGTTTCAGGTCAGTGTTACATCCTCAGAGATATTTCTCTGTCTATCTTGCCAAAAGTAATCCTAGTTTTTGCAGTCATTATTGCATCATTCTGCTTTGCTTTAAAATGATTTAACATTCTATGTAATTATCTTGCTAATTTATTAGTTTTCTTTCCTCTCTACGTATCTCCCAAATGAAATTATTTAAAAAAATCATTGGTTAAGCTCAGTTTTACAGTTATTTGTGTTAAATTCACATTTTAAAATAATGCAATACAGGTAAGACTGAATACCTTGTTTTGAAGCAGATTTTAAGCATGTTTGATCTTTGGTCCATAATCCATGTTGAGTTGGTTTTTGTATAAGGTGTGAGGTGAAGGTCTTGTTTCAATCTTTTGCATGTCATTTTCCAGTTCTGCCAGCACCATCTG
>NW_006408665.1:1037549-1039751 GCF_000296735.1 Chrysochloris asiatica | reverse complement strand
TGACTGTTTTATAATATAATGCAAGGAAAACTAAGGTTCAAGAGTCTGGGAATGTTTTGAAATGAGATTATCATTCCTACAGGATTCTTTAATGTGAAAAACTATAGATGAGAAAGAAGAAAACTGTTAAAGAAATTCTCAACAACAACAAAAAAATTTTTTTTTTTCCATTGAGGTAAAGACATACACACCAAAACATTTTCCAGCGCAGCTTCCACATTTGCAATTTAAGAACATTGTCCAGTTTGAGCCTGCCAGCCACTCTGCAGCAAAAAGATGAGGCTTTCTGCTCCCACAAAGTTTCTAAAAGCCACAGGAACCATAGGGTCGCTAAGAGTAGGAACACACTCAATGACATTTAACAACAACTATCATATTCAAGGATCCCTGGTGGTGCAATGGGATAAACATTGGACTTTTAACCACAAGGTAAGCTGTTCAAACCCACCAGCTGCTTGGCTGGAAAAACATGAGGTTGTTACCTTTGGTCTCAGTGAGTTGGAATCAACTCTGTGTCCCTGGGTTTTAGGGGCGTGGATCACCATTATGGTTGTCAAATATTTCTTGCAGTGAGAAAGTGGTAGTTGTTCATTTGGTTCCTACTCATAGGTTTTCTGAAGTTGGACATCTTTGCGGAAGCAGAAAAATCTCTCTTTCCCCTGCAGAGTGGCTGGTGAGAATAAACTGATGATCTAATCAACAATGGACTGAGAACCACAAGGTGGGCAGTTTAAACCCACCAGCTCCTCCTCAGAAACCCTATGCAGGGTTGCTATGAGTCAGAACTAACTTGATGACACTTAATAACAGCAACACAGCACATTCTTGGAGTCATGTTGTTTTTGGAAAAGAGCAGGAATCAAACTGCAAATTTTACAATGTGACTTTTTAGATCGTATCTCTTAATTCTTTCTTATCCAATCACTCATTAGGAAACTGTTCACAGTGAATTTTCTTCATGCAAACATGTGCACCTACAAAGTAAGAAGCTAAGGTAAGGGAGATTGCTGAAGCAGGGCGATATCTGTCAATAACCATGAAAGGGGAAGCTCTTGAACTGATACTATGTGAAATACTAGGAAAGATATGGAAGTGAGGGGGAGAAAAGGGAAGTAAATTGTTTACCAGAAACTCCCATAATGGTTAATGACTCTTGTTTTAGAGAGCAGTCATTTTCTTAAATGATTGTTCTAGGACTTTTCTTGGTAAAAGGAAGTAACAATACCCCAGTCGGTAGCTTCTGGTTCTGTAGGTTTGGGGTGAGACTTGGGCAGTAGGTGTATAAAAGTAAGTTTTCCAGGTGACTCTGCTCTAGCTAATGGATTTAAAAATCATTATAATTACTTCCTACATCTTTGGGAGTAAGCCTCTTATCACATGTATGATTGTCACTTCCTTCTTCCTTTTTTTGTCTTCATGGTAGAAGTGTTAGTGCAGGGTGTTTTGTATTGTAAAACCAAGTGAATTGTGAGCAGTGCTATTTTGAAACATTATGAAGGCTTTTCAAATAAAAAAGGAGAAAGAAAAATGTAAGTGGATAGGGTGACTCCAAAACCAGCGCTGCAAATCATTGCTTTTATCAGCTGTTAGTCAAGTAAGTATATCAGAGTTCATCTATAATCTGTCTAATTTCAAGGGCTTTATTTCAATCATCCATCATCTGCTAATCTATTGATTTTAGCAGTTTTCAAAATGTTTAAATTATCATTTTGAAGACTTGTAAAAGTCAAATCAGACTTACAAAATAGTTGAAGAGAGAATACAAAGAATTCTCATATGTTTCATCCAAATTCCCTAAATGACAACATTTTACATAACCAAGTACTATTATCAAAATCATGAAATTAGCATGTATACAATACTATTATTTGATATGGAATTTATTCAAATATAGAGACAGTATAAAATTTGACGTGTATTTCCACGAGTGTTCTTTCACTTGTCTGATAACTAGGATCTCATGATGTATTTAATTAACACATCTCTTTAGCTTCCTTCAACCTGGGACAGATCTTTAGTCCTTGTCTTCCAGTAACCTTGATTCATTGGAAGATTCCCTTAATTTTTTTTTTTTTTTTAATTTAAGGGTTTTTTTGTGGATTGAGTGAAAGTTTATAGGGCACATCATCAGTTTCACATTCAACAATTCATATAACTTGTTTCATTACATTGATTACAATCCCCTCCATATACCATCCGTTA
>NW_006408665.1:1034841-1036703 GCF_000296735.1 Chrysochloris asiatica | reverse complement strand
AGACGACTTTACACATGGGCCTCGCCAGATGGAGCACATAGAAATCAAATTGACTACATCTGTGGAAAGAGAAGATGGAAAAGCTCCATATCATCAATGAAAACAAGGCCAGGGGCAGACTGTGGAACAGACCATCAATTACTGATTTGCAAATTCAAACTGAAACTGAAGAAAATGAAAACAAGTCCATGAGAACCATTTGATGATTGTGGTGTTAAGTGCCATCAAGTCAGCTCTGACTCTTGACTACCTTATATGCTATCAAATGAAACAGTGCCTGGTCCTACATCTTTGGTATGTTTGAGTCCATTGCATGTTTGAGCCCATTGTTGAAATTGCATGTCAAAATATGTCATGGATGATTTTTCTCATTTTTTATGGCACTCCATTTTACCAAATATGTTGCCTTTTTCTAGTGATTGGTCTTTCTTGATGCATTGTACAAAGTAAACAAGATGAAGTCTCACCGTTCTTGCTTCTAAGGGATATTCTGTCTGTATTTCCTTCAAGGCTGATTTATTTGTTCTTCTGGAAGTCCACTGTATAGTCATTCTTCCTCAATAACACAATTCAAATGCATCATTAATGTACATCATTCCAGGATATATTTAAAAAATAGATACTATCCAGGTAGACTCATATGGCATAGACTATTTTGGAATCTGTGTATTCCACTGAATATATGAAAAGTGTTTCAATACTATCAATAACTTTTATCAATTCAATATTAAGGGCTAAATATTACTTTGTTTAATGGATAGCCTGACTGAACATTTTCACTACTATCATATTGTCTGGAGGGAACAGTCGCTGGAAAAGGATGTCATGCTGGGTAAGATGGAGGGTCAGAGAAAAAGAGGAAGACCCCCATCAAGATGGATCAGCCAGGTGGCATCATTGATGGCATCGAGTGTGGCAGCAGTAGTGAGGTTGACTCAGGATCGGACATTGTTTCGTTCTGCTGTGCATGGGGTCGCTATGAGTCAGTCCCCACTCGATGGCACCTGACAACAACAATAACAATAATCCTAAAACTAGATCAAGCCTTACTTCTAGCTCTAACCCTAGGCCAACCACTACCTCAACACTAACCCCAGTACTAATTATAACCCTAACACTAAATGAAGTCCTAGGCCTAGACTTTGCTGTTGTTATATGCTGCTGGGTCAGTACCAACTCATACTTATCTTATGCACAACATAATGAGACATTCCCCGGATCTGTGCTACCCTTGAGCCCATTGCTGATGCCACTGTGCTGATCCGTCTTGTTGGTGGTCTTCTTCTTTTTCTCTGACCATCCACTTCTCCGGGGACTTGTCCCTACTGACAATAGGTCTGAAGAATGAGAGACGAAGTCTAGGCCTATTCTAGACCTAGTCAAAGTCCTAACCCTAACTCCTTCTTGCCACCCCCCCAAATAAAAACAAACAAACAAAGTCACCAAAATATTAGCAATAATGTTTACTTGCTAGTAGGATTTTGGGTAACTTGGGGAAAAATTAACTCAGATGCCTAATTAAGAACACAAAATTTGGTATCACTAAAAAAATTGTTCTTTTAAATATTCACTCCTTAATTCATGGCAAACAGCAACAATTCACTCCTATTGAAATCTGGAAGTCCTGGTGTGGCTCTGTAGGATAAGTATAATGGATTGCAAACCAAAATGTCGGAAGTTCAAACCCACCAGCTGCTTCTTGTAAATACTATACTCAGTTGCTATGAGTCTGACCAGACTTGACAGCACTTAATAACAACAATATTGAAATCTGGTCAATAGTCTGACATTTCAAGGTGAGAGAGAAATATAAAGAACCAAAAGGTGGTTAAAGAAGGGTCAAAATACATCAAATAGAAAAA
>NW_006408665.1:1029133-1034741 GCF_000296735.1 Chrysochloris asiatica | reverse complement strand
TTTATTTAGTGTGTGAAAGATTTTATTTAGTGTGTGAAAGGTTCTCTGTGGATCATTGTCAATTGTTCCTTTGTCTAAAGATGCTACTCTATGAAGGTGGTGGTTATTTTCATGATCTCCTAAGGACTCTTAGCTAATGATTCCTTGTATCATTTGCTTCCACTGAACAGTCTATGATGGAAGTTAGCACAGTCAGTGTATGATCAATTTTGTATTATTTTAAGTGTTCTTTCTTGAGTTTTTCACAAAACAAAGTTGGCATTAGGTGTAAAATTGAATGATGCTTTTGGATTATACAATTTACATGTAATTGTGGGGGACCAAATAGATTTTTACCAATTTAGAATAAAGCTTACTAAAAAGGTTGGGATTTGAAGAGGTAGCCATGGAAAACAAGAAGAGGTTTGAACTTTAGGAGAAGAAAAGGAAAATAATCAGACAAGTAAATTTTGAGGAGGAGGAATGTATTCATGATGAAATAAAGAAATAACCATGTTGTCATTTGTTATTTCACTGTTACCAGAAAGTGCTGCATTAGGAAGAGGGGATCAATATCCAGTCAATCAACAAAATCTATTGTGAGTTTGTATTATGCTCTTATGAAAAATCACCTCTTGAAAGTGTCCAACCTTCTGGGTGCTAGGACACTACAAGTTCATCTCTTTTTCCTCTTTATGCACCAGGCCCTGACTGCTTGCATTATATCTTGATTTCCACCATTCATCTTTTCAACAGTGCATCTTGCCAGTTCAAAGTAGAGTGAGTTACATGTTGGACTGCTAATCACAAGGTCAGCACTCTGGATGAAGCTGTCTGCTTCTATAAAGATTTACAGCCTCAGAAACTCCAGGCAGCAGCAGTTCTAGTCTGTCCTATGGGGTTGCTGTCAGTTAGAATTGACTTGATAGCAGTGAGTTTTGATTTTGAATTTTCTCTCCAGTTTCTTAGTTTCTCTTTGTTTCCATTTCTTAATATTTTAAATAGGTTTCGCCAAGACTGGTTTGGTGCTGTAGGATCAGCACTGAACTGAGGAACACAGGTCAGCAGTTCAAACCCACTAGATGCTCCTTGGAAACTCTATACAGGGTTGCTGTGAGTTGGAACCAACTTGATGACATTTAACAGCAACAAGAATGTAATATGTTATGGATTTAATTGTGTCCCCCTGAAATATGTGTCAACTTGTCTGAATTTTGATTTTCAGTATTATGTGATCTGGTGCAATTATCCTACCCTCTAAATGCTGATGAAGCAGAATTTGAACTAGTTATGCTAATAAGGTAGAATAAAATCTCTAGGATTAAGTTTTATTTTGAATCAATCTCTTTTGTGACATAAAAAGGTTTAAAACAGAGATAGGAGGGATCTCATTATTACCAAGAGAGAAGAGCTATGAGCAGAGCTAGTCCTGTGGACCCATAGTCTCTGTGCTGAGAAGCTCCTAGACTCAGGGGAAAGCAAAGCCATGGAAATTTCCAAGGACTCTTGGGCCCATAGGTGTTTAAAGGAGACAAGGAACTTCTCCCAGAGCTGAGAGAAAGGAAGTCTTCCTCTAGAACTGACACCTGATTCAAACTTCTAGTTTTCTAAACTGTGATATAAGCTATCCACTTGTAACAGTGCTAGATAACTAAGACATTGTTTCTATCTGTCTATCTACAGAGTCCTGGTGTGGCAATGTGGGATAAAGCGTTAAACAGCAAGGTCAGTTTGAACCATAAGGTCAGTGGTTCAAACTCACCAACTGCTCCTTGGAAACCCTATACAGGGTTACTATGAGTTGAAACGGACTCAATCACACTTAATAACAACTACAACCTCTGTCTATCTATCTATCTATCTATCTATCTATCTATCTATCTATCTATCTATCTATCTATCTATCTACCTACTTACCTACCTATCTATCTAACTTTGGGCTCCTTTCTTCAGAGGAATTTAACATCAAGTGCTTGGGGCTTTCCTGATTGGATTTAAGTGAAAAGGCAGTGTTCCAGTGTTCCCTTTGGTTCCTCTCAATTTCTTAAAAAAACACCAAAAAACCCCTCAAACCCTCCTAGTGCCATCAAGTGGATTCTGACTCTTTATGACCTACACACTCAGTAGAACTGAGCTCCATAGGAATGACTTCTATCATTCCTCTAGTACTGCCTAAAGGGACTCCATGGAGCCAGGTTAAATGTCACAGGAACTGACTTTGTGTTTCCCAGAGTCAGGAAAGACTTATATGGCCTAGAGTAATCTAAGGAAAATGAAAACTGTTATGAAAATAATATTTTGCTTTTGCATATTACATTTTCCATTGGTTTTCTTAAAAAAGAAAAAAAAAAGTATTACAATGGTCATCTAGTAGTTTGGTACTCAGGATTAATTCTCAAGTTGAAGAAAATGAAATGTAATTATCATATTCAGAAAAACGTCTCCTGATAGGCCACCATCTTCTTGAGTTGTTGTTAAGTGTTGTCGAGTCTGTTCTGATTCAAAGCAGCGGTGTATAGGGTTTCTGGGGAGTGGCTGGTGAGTTTGAAGTGCTGACCTGTGATTCAAACTGACCTTGCAGTCCTAACCTTATCCTATAGTGACACATCTTACTGAATTGTCTTTTGCAAATTGTTCAGGATCTCCTTGCCTCAGTCCTCACCCCTCCGGTTTTTCATAAGATGCTATGAAGATCTCTGGCTGAGATACTCACCACTTTGTGGTTGTGAGGGAGGTTCTGGAAGAAAAGAGGGAGCTAGAGTCTGTCCTTCAAAGCTGTACCATTGCTTGTACTCAACTGAGTGGAGATTTGAGTGATTCCGGGGCTTGATGTCTCTCTGCATGTAGTAGTGTTTTCTCAACCACTCGTCTTTCAGGGTTTAAGCACAGGAGAAGCAGTTTTACTTCTTTGGTAGGAAGCATTCTCTGCTGCCACTTTGGTCTTTCACTCAGAACACATTTTTCTGAAAGGAGTGTAGCAATAGCCTCCTTTAAGGAACAAAAATCTCATTGTTCTCCTGCTGTTTCAGAGGTGCATGTCATTTCCAGTGGATGACCCTTAGTCGATCCTCCAAGGCTGATGATTAACATGACTGTGGAGAGCTTTGAAGGACACTTTAAGGGACTGATTCAATGCAGCATAATATTCTTAAGCCTGTAACCTTACTGACCTTTATTTGGGATTCAGTCAAAAGTTGTCTCTGGGACCTCTATTCTGTAGCTCTTAAAGTAATATATCTTCATTAGAACTTAAAAGTAAATAATTTTTTTAAAGCCTGAAGAAGGAAGCAATATGTCTTGAACACATCAGATTTGATCTTTGGAGAGAGGTGAAGCCACTTTATTTTTTCTTTCGCAAAAGCTAAGGATGATGGATGAAATGCCCAGAGCTACACAGGACTTTTCACAACAGGGAGGATTACCTTAGAAAGATTTTTAAAAAATGAACACACACACGTTACCTGGATAAAAAGTGCTTGCTTGATTATGATTGGTAACTTTTTTCATAGGCAGTCTCAGAAGAAAAAAAGAAAAAAAATCTAATATTGCATCTTTAAAAACTCAAAAGAAACAGTATCTCGTATACCAAAAGGATATATCTTGAAAATTATAATCCCTTAGAGAATTTGTTAAAATTCTTCTTATGTCTGGTAAAATATCTAAAAATGCATGAGGTACTTTCTGGAGGTGTGTTTTAAACGAAGACTTGCAGATGTTACCTTTCATTCATATGAAACTTTTTATATTTGACACAGTTGAGATTAAATATGTGTAGATAGATGCTGTCAGCAAGTCTTCTTAAGATGTGAACTTCCTGAAAAAAGTCTTACTTACCCATGGAAATACAAATTTGCCTGATGTAGTAACATGGAACATTGCTATTCTGATTAATTATACAGATTTATTTTTGCCCTATTTTGTGTTCCATAGATTTTTCCTGGTTTAGTCACTAGCCATTTGATTAAAATGGTAAAAAAAACAAACAAACAATGCCATCTTCAAAGTGCAATTCTCTTCTAGAGAAAGTATCATTCTCTTTTGAATGGTTAACTTTATGACTTAATTTCATGGAAACCATAAAAAGGGCCTATAGCACGTTCCACACTGTTATGTGATTTGGAGTGCAGTGGCTCTGTAGGATAAGCACTGTACTGAGAACCACAGGTCAGCTGTTCGAGTCCACCAGCTGCTCCACAGGAGAAAGATGTGAGGTTTTCTGCTTCCACAAAAATTTAGTTCCTCAGAAATTCCATACACTGAACAACATTATGTGTTTGGTATACTTGATGTCTACCACATGTCTGTCAGCTTGTAATACTGTGGTGGCTTGTGAGTTGTGATTCTGGAAATTATGCAATAGGTATTTTAAATATCAGCAGGGTCACCCACGGTGCACAGGTTTCAGCTGAGCTTATGAATAACAGTGGAACATATTCAGAACCAGGATATTGGATACTGAAACATGGTACCAGAATATTGTCAGGCATAGTGCCAGAAAATGAACCCCTCAGTTGGGAAGCACTTAAACTACGACAGGAAAAGAGCTGCCTCCTCAAAGTAGAGTTGACCATGATGACATGAATGGAGTAAAGCCTTCATGACCATCATTTGCCTATGGGAAAAAACTCAAAAGGAAGAGAAATTGCTATAAACATCAATTAATTATGAAAACATGGCATGTACAAAGTATGAATTTAGGAATATTGGAAATTGTCAAAAATTAAATGGAATTCATAAACATCAAAATCCTAGGCATTAGCAAGCTAAAATGGACTGGTATTGGCCAATGTGAATCTGACAATCACATGGTTTACAGTGCTGGGAATGCCAAACTGAAGATACGTGGCATCGCATTCATCATCAAAAAAGACATATCAAGATGTATCTTGAAGTACAATGCTATCTGTGATAGGATAATATCCATACACATACAAGAAGACCAGTTAGTACAACCATTGCTTAAATTTATGCATCAACCACTAAAGCCAGTGATGGAAAAAATGAAGAACTCTGGTAGCGTACTGGTTACGAATCTGGCTGCGAGCTTCAAAGTCAGCAGTTTGAAACTACCAGCGGTTCTACGTGAGAAAGATGAGGCGGTTTGCTCCCGCTATGAGTCGGAACCGACTCCACGGCACATAACAACAACAACAACAACAACCAGATTCTTCAGTCTGAAATTGATCAAACGTGCAATCAAGATGTATTGATAATTACTGGAGATTGGTATGCAAAAGTTGGAAACAAAGAGGAAGGATCAGTAGCTGTAAATTATGACTTTGGTGATAGTAATGATGCTGGAGATTGCATGATAAAATTTTACAAGACCAGTGACTTCTTCATTGCAAGTACTTTTTTTTTTTTTATGCCTTCATTCATTTTTTTTTTTTTTTAAATGTTTTATTGTGAATTATATGATAGTTTACATGGGAGAACATTAGTTTTACATTCATTTTAATGTATATCGTTTCATTGCCATGGTTCCAATTCCCTTCCATGCATCATCAACCAACCAAAGGGTATACCCTGCAAGCCTGCCCCCTACACTACTCCCCTCCCTCCCCAAGTCTTCAGCACACAGTCGCTCTCCCTCTCTGGATCTAAAGTCCCCAGTTGCTCCATTGCTCCA
>NW_006408665.1:1022026-1023313 GCF_000296735.1 Chrysochloris asiatica | reverse complement strand
ATTTCTAGTTTTATAGCATTGTGGTCTGAAAAGATGCTCTGTAGTATTTTGATGTTTGTAAATTTATTGAGGCTTCCTTTGTAACCTAACACATGGTCAATTCTGGAGAATGTTACATGTGCACTGGAGAAGAAGGTATATTGTACTGTTGTTTGGTTGAATGCTCTGTACACATCTATAAGTTCAAGTTGGTTGATTGTGCTGTTTAGTTCCTCTGTAGCTTTGTCAAGTTTCTTTCTGGTTGTTCTGTCCTTTCTTGAAAGTGGCATATTAAAATCTCCCACTATAATTGTAGATTTATCTGTTTCTTTCTTCAATTCTAGTAAGTTTTGCTTCATATATCTTGGTACTTTATCATCGGGAGCATAGATATTTATTATGGTCATGTTGTCTTGGTCAATTGACCCTTTGATCATGAGATAGTGTCCTTCTTTATTGCTTATGCTGGTTTTTGTCTTAAAGTTTACTTTATCAGAGATTAGAATTGCCACCCCTGCTTGTTTAGTGTTGCAGTTAGCTTGCTATATTTTTTTCCATTCTTTAACTTTTAGTCTGCTTTTGTCTTTGAGTGTAAGGTGTGTTTTCTTATCCAATCTGCCACTCTTTGTTTCTTCCCTGGTGCATTCAATCCATTGACATTCAATACAATTATTGATAGGTATGAATTAATTGCTTCCATTATATTAATTTTTTTGTAGTGCTGTTCTCTCGTTTATTCTGCATGCCTTCTTGTGCTGAGTTTGTGGTTTTTTTTTGTTCTATTTCTTGTTGGTTTCTTCTTAGTTTTCATGTTTGCTTGTTCTGCTTGGATGCTCATTTTCATTGTAAGTAGTGAAATATTAACTTTCTTTGGGGTTACCTTATAGTCTATTAACTTTTCTCTCCATTTAAGAGACTCTATTGTATCTCTGGTAGCGTAGTGGTTACGAAATCGGGCTGTGAACTGCAAGGTCAGCAGTTCGAAACTACCAGCGGTTCCGTGGGAGAAAGATGAGGCGTTCTGCTCCCGTAAAGATTTACAGCCTTGGAAATCCTGTGCAGGGTCGCTATGAGTCGGAACCAACTCCATGGCACTTAACAACAACAACAACATTGTATCCTATAATCTACTTGATATCCTTACCACCTGGATCTCTCTTCCTACATTTATCCCTTATTTGACATTGATATTATTTTGATCTTTGGTTGACCACCCAGCCCTTTTGAGTTCATTGTAGTAATTTTATTCTGTTCTGAACTCTGTTATCTGTCAATTGAGTTCCAGGTGGTGTGGTCACGCCTGTCAAT
>NW_006408665.1:1019446-1020932 GCF_000296735.1 Chrysochloris asiatica | reverse complement strand
CACCTCCAGGAAAAATGTGTGATCAAAAGGACCCAAAGAAGAAGCAACATAAAAGCAGAGACAAAAACCAGCACTTTGAAACAAAAATAAAACTGTGGCCGATTGTCCAGTCACGTTGCTACACAGGCAGTGCGTGTGCACTGTGGAAGCCTCCAGCAGTGGGTGGGGGTGTCCGCTCACTCAGGCCTCTCCTCTAGTCACCACCGTAGAGGTGTGCAGATAGATATTGAGAAATTAATGGGAGAAAGATTCTCTACTATTTCTGTCTCCATAGGTCAGTTAAGGTATCTGCATGTGCACAGCGTAATTCTTGAGATAGTTGCGTTCTTTTATGTTGGGGTTTTACAGATTTTTCATATGGTTTTTCTGTTAGGCCAGACCAGATTTTTTCTTGCTGTATGGTAATGGGTTCTGCACATAGTTAACTTTTGGGCTGGGACCCACAAGCCAACATCATAAACAGTCACCAAAGCTCTTTCTCTCTGTGCTTTGGGAAACAATGTGCTCAGTGTTGAACTTTTTTTTTTTTTCCTGGGGGGGGTGCACACCCACTCTCCTGAAGGTGTCCGGGCTGGTCAAAGAAGATTGAAAAGGGAAGAGGAGGATAAAATGTGTAGAATTCCCTGTGTCTCCTTTTGCAAATGTCACTGCACTGCTTTTAGCGCTGGTTCCCTGTGCTGGTCTTGTTGTAGTCCCACCCTCTGAACTCTGCCTGGGCCACAGAGGGAATCCCATCTCAAGTGTTTCCTAACTCACAGTGTTTTCCTTTATATTGTGACCTTTTCCCTTTCACGTGTGATAAACTGTCGCCCTGTATCTTATGCTAGGTCCAGAGCTCTTGTGGTGTTCTGTGAGTGGAGCTTTAATGGGTTTTCAATCCCTCCCCCATGAAGCCTTTCCTACCTGGCTGTCTTTGCTGCCCACCATAACCGGAAACTCCAAAGCATGTTTTATATATATAAAAAATCACTTGAGTTGAAGGAGAAAATGTAAATATCATCCATCATTTCATGGCATCTCAGGTCTCTGTCATGCTCTCATCCCCTCTTTTTGGGCTCTGGTATTTCTTCTTCTGGGGATTGTCCTCTATTTCCCTTGCTATGCTGGGAAAGCTGTTGATTCAGTATCCATCTCGTTGTGCTGCTCATGTATCTGGCTTTCTCAATTACCTGTCTTCTGATCATTGACCTTAATGAATAAGGATTCTCAGACTGCACCCTTGTCTGAAATGGACTTATTAATTCTGCTCCAATAAATAAGCAATATGCAAGGGGGTTTCAAAAATTTGTGGAAAATTGAATAGAAAGATAATGGGAACTTCCCAGGAACATTTTGAAGCCCCCTCAGATATTCATTGCAGAAACAAATAGAGATGAGAGAAAAAAAGCAAGAAATAATCAGAAAAACAAAAAGGAGAAAATATGAAATCAACCACAATTCTATAATCTATTATCTGTAACCCTTTGATGGTTGTAGTTGTTGTCAG
>NW_006408665.1:1016495-1017241 GCF_000296735.1 Chrysochloris asiatica | reverse complement strand
ACATTCATGATTATTTCCTTGAGGTACATTTATAGAAGTAGGACTGTGAAATCAAAGCTTGTTCAGAATTTGATGACTCTTTGTAGGTTGTCAAGTTGCCTTCAGAACATTTGCTCCAATTTATTAACTCCCAGTAACATCTGGGGCTATTACCTGGCTTTGTTGTTCTTACCTGCTTTCCTGAATCTTGCTGTGCTTCTTGGACTTGTTATTGATACCCTCAACAGACTTTAAGTGAAGAAAACAAAAACAATATGAAATAAAACACTATACAAAGAAACCAACCTAGGAAATGGATATTTGGCATGAAGGAGATTATAGGCCACACTATGCTTGGCATAATGTATTCTTGTACTGTTCTGGTTCTATGTATATTGCAAAGCTCTTATATATAGCAAAGATAGAAAGTGTCAAAGATCAGCACCTTGGGGAGGAACGATGATATCCTAACCTTCAGGTACTCCAAAATGTATACCCATTTTTCAGTACATGTGTACTTTATTGTTTTGTTGTGGGGACAGCTTTCATAACTTCCTTCAGATTTTCAAGGAGTCTTACAGGTCTCCCCAGTTAACTGAATAATAATATGTCTTTGTTTTATCCTCATTATTGAAAGAAAGAGCAAAAGAAGAAAAGAGAGAGATGATTTTTAATTTTCAGTTAAAGTATTGTTTAGCTTGTATCAGGGTACTTTGAATATTGGCTTCATTATTTCTGAACTCATGATTACTGTTGTTGTTGTTGTT
>NW_006408665.1:1002069-1014350 GCF_000296735.1 Chrysochloris asiatica | reverse complement strand
ATTCAAAATGGCCAATGCCAGTCCATTTCAGCTCACTAATGCCTAAGATATCGATGTTTATGTGTTCCATTTCATTTTTGACAACTTCCAATTTTTCCAGATTCATACTTTGTACATTCCATGTTCCAATTTTCAATGGAATACACATGTTTACAGGTGTTTGCAGGTGTTTCTCTTTATTTTGAGTTGTGCCCCATCAGCAAATGAAGGTCCTGAAGGCTTTTCTCCCATGGGCTTCACTCCATATGTATCATCACGGTCAACTCTACTTTGAGCAGGCAGCTCTTCCCCAGTTGCATTTTGAGTGCCTTCCAACCTGAGGGGCTCATTTTCCGGCACTATATCTGACAGTGTTTCTCTGCTATTTATAAAGTTTTCAGTGACTAAATATTCAGAAGTAGTTTGCCATTCCTTCTTCCTGGTCTGTCTTGTTCTGGAAGCTCATCTGAAACCTGTCCTCCGTGGGTGACCCTGCTAGCATTTAAAATACCGGTGACATAACTTTCAGAATCACAGCAACTCACAAGCCATCATAGTACAACAAACTGGTAATTAGGGATAAAAATGGCTACTCTAAAATGGCCAGAAATTTATTTCTACACATCTGCACATGGGATAAGGAGCTCTGGTAGCATAGTGGTTATGAATTGGACAGTAATAATGTCAGCTGTTCGAAACTACCAGCTGCTCCGTGAGAGAAAGATGAGGCTTTCTGCTCCCGTAAAGATTTACAGCCTCGGAAACCCTGTACAGGGTTGCTATGAATCAGAACCGACTCAATGGCTCATAACCACCACCACCACACATGGAAACGGAGCAAGAATTTACATTGGGATTGAGTCCTCAGGCCAAATACCTCAAGTCAAAACCTACTCTTTGGTTTTGGTCAGGGTGTTAAGTGCCATCGAGTTGGTTCCAACTCATAATGACTCTGTATAGTGTTTCCAAGGAACAACTTGTGAATTAGAACTGCTGACCTTGTGGTTCAAATCGACCTTGAAGTCTAGTGTTTATCTGACAGTTCCACACCAGAAGTCCCTCCCAATAAAGTCTTCCTAAGTACAAATTCAAGGACTTCAAACAGATGCAATGATGTAAGTGGGGAAGAGAGCAGGAAGAATAAAATGCACAGGAAGTTATTGTTTTGTTTTGAACTTGAGAGTGATGGTAGTTTCCCAGGGCAGATAGACAAAATTAAGATGGAAGAGGGAAGGAAAGGAGATGGGAGAAGGAATTCTGATGCCTAGTTTGCTGGAAACCAGTTTTTTTTTTTTTTTTAACTATTACAGTTGAGATTCAAATTTGGATTTCATTTCTAGAGAAGAGAGAAATGTCATTTCTGAACTTTGCCCAGTCTAGTGTCATCCCCATGCTCATTTGAGGATCAGATGTTCATGATCCATAGGGTTGTCATTGGCAAGTTTTTGAAGGTAGATCACCAGGCCTTTCTTCCTACTTCATCTTAGATGGGAAGTTTAGCTGAAATCTCTTCATCATGATAGTAACATGCAAGCCTACACTGACAGAGAAGTGGTGGTTGATCATGAGGTGCAATGCCGGTGTGGAAGGCAAGAATTTGACCACTGGACAATTACTGAACTCTCTGCTCATTATCTAGATTGTTTCCTGAGCAATTACTATATAGCACTTCTGGGATTCCAGTCACAGTCTTAACATACAGAATGTTTTTGAAAAAATGCAGTGCTCATCAGCCTCAGGATTTTATGACCCTAGCAGGATAACCATCAGCGAGGATACTACTTTTCTTTTTCTAATTCATTGACAAAAATCCTTCCTATGAAATCTCACCATTTATACCAAAGGTATTAATAACTGAGTGTATATAGCTTAAGACATGTGTCCATAGTGATTTCAAATGATAATAATAGGTTGAAAATAAAATCTAAAGATCTCAATTGTTGTTAGTGCCATCAAGTCAGTTCCTACTCATAGGGTTTCCAAGGAGTGGCTGGTGGGTTTGAAGCATCAACGTTGCAGTGAACAGTCCAGTATTTATCCTACCATGCCAATTAAGCAGGAAAAAAATCTAGGAAGCATGTAAAATGATTTGACAGTGCTGATACTACTTTTTATAAAAACGTGCCTCAAAGTCTGAGCATTTATAATGATATAATGCTGCCACCTTGTGCTTTTGCTCCTTTATTGCATACAGTCCAGAAAACCTAAGCAAAAAACCCAGAAGAAACAATCAATTTTGGAAGAAGTTGTTGCTGTTGTTAAGTGCTGTCAAGTCGTTCTTGACTCATCGTGGTCCTGCATAGGGTTTCTGAGGAAGAGCTGGTAGGCTTGAACTATCCACCTTGTGGTTTACAGTCCAGTGCTGATCCTATAGCACCATACCTGAATATTCTTTAGAGACTTGTTTCAAGTACTTTGGATATATTACCAGGAGGGACCAGAAACAAGCTGGTAAAGTAGTTGTTAATTCTGTGGAGTCGATTCTGACTAATAGTGACCCTGTATAGGGTTTGAGACACTGACCTTGTGGTTCACAGTCCAGTGCTTATCCTACAGCGTCACACCAGAAGTCGAGGGGTAGACCTTCATAGAAATGGATTGACACATTGAATGGAGCAATGGGCTCAAGCATAGCAATGACTACAGGGATGGCCCAGTACGTCTGTTGTACAGAGGAAGCTATTAGTTATAACTGACTTTGTGGCACTGAACAACAACAGCAACACAGCACCATGATTTGCCGTGTTAGAAAATAATGTTTTACAGAAAGGTCTAACCTTTTATCATTTGTTGTTGTTAAGTGCCGTCAAGCTGATTCCAACCCATAGTGACCTTGTATAGAGTTTCTGAGGAGCAGCTGATTAGCTTGAACCATCGACTTTGCAGTTCAAATGGCTTTGCAGTCTGTAGTAGATATTTGCAATTTTACATGAGGGTAAGTTAAATTTATTTTCCATAAGATACAAATTTTAATGAATCACTGAAGTCTTGAATTCCCTTTATATTTGAATTCCCTTAATAGTATTATGAATGATACATGTCAATTATCTTCAGTACATTATAACACTTTTTCTCTCATTTCCAATTTTTAGAAACAAAGCTACTTTCACAATGCTGGTTGTGCAATGACTTGATCAAACAATTAGTGTTTTAATGTAAGTCATATTTGAGGTCCAGAAGGGGAACTTGGAAATTGAATTTAATATGAGAGCAACATGGGACCCTGGAGAGGGAATGAGAACATTTTGAGAGGGGGAGGGGGTCTCTTGAAGACACAGTTTGAACGCTCCATGCTTTTAGGTGTAATGTCCTTAAAGTGATCTATGTCACACCCTACCCATGGCAGAGTTTTATTTGGCTCATAGACAAAAAAAAAAAAAAAAAAGAAAAAAGAGAGAGAGAGAGAGAAAAGAGTAAAAGAAACTGTGTTAGTTGCCAACAATTCTGAGGTTTCTTTGAAAATTAGGATGTCCGAGTTATCATTGAGCTGTAACATACATTTTCCATGATTCCATACCTCACCTGGCAAGGTTCACTCATTTATTTTCCAGTTTAGACCTTGTAGCCATTTAGTTTTGCAATTCTTGTCGCTGCAGAATACCAACAACTGATGAGTGACTGGTAGGTTTGAATTGTTAATCTTTTTGGTTAGCAGTTGAATGCTTAACCACTGTTTGACCAGGGCTCCTTCTCTAAGCTCACCCTTAAATGAGTATATTGCCATCTCAATTATCTTCCTGTGTTTGCTTATATTATTAAACCACATTCTCTCCTAAGCACTATGGAAAACTTATTATTTATAAGGTTGATTTAAAGAGTTAGGAGAACCAGAGACTATGAAATTAGATCACTACCCTTGTGGTGGAGGTATTTAGGTGAAAAGGGTGGAGTCAATCTTCAGATTGAATGTAAAATGTGGATATAGAAGATGGGAGGCTTTTAATAAATACTGGATTCACTAATGACCAATCCCACTACTTGGCTGAGGGTGTTTTATTTATTCTTCTTAAGCTCTCCAAGTTTTATTGTATTTCTGTTGACTGCCAGCATATTTTCTAATGAGGGCAGAGGAGGTCTGCAGCAGGCTTGGCTGAACATTTCCAATAAGCTGTTATTGGCTGCAGCAGATGTTTCTGCATTTACCAAGTGCAATAGAGATTCCTATTAGGAGCCAGCACATAGAGAGGAAAAGACCTTCAAATTCATAGCACACCAGGGCCAGGGAAAGACATTTAATCGAGCTTACATGAAATGCTGTTCAATCAAACAGCAGTGAGTTTTAGGGCTAGTTGACAAGTATGAATGCATTCATAAGGACGTTTTAAGGGGTAAAAATGTTGGGTTGTATATCGGAATCTGATGTTTTGTTGTTATTTTTAGGTGACAATGAGTCTCATGTTTAGTGACCCTTCAAATTTATGATTAGTAGCTCTTCCTTCCCCATGATAACTGCCATCAGTGATTAAAAATAGCAACAGCAAAATACTGACTAATGAAAACCAAAGCAAACATCCCACAGATAAGGATAAACCTCACTAACTTGGGTATTAATTTTTAAATTCAGGCCATGGCATTAGTGCTTTGTTATTGTATTCCTATTAAATTGCTACTTTTTTTTTTTTGCTTTGCTAATATTGAGTAACAAACAGGCAAATGTGGTTTAACTTCTGTGTGAATTAAAAGTCAAATACAAATCAATGGCATGGATATCAGTAAATATGTAAATCAATGAAGATTGGAGGACTACTTAAGAGGCCACTTTATGATGAGAATCTCATTATTTGAAAGCGTGCCCCCAAATAATATGTGGTAGCTGTGGCGGTGGCTCTGTGCCATGGAGTTGGTTCCTGATTCATAGGAACCCTGGACAGATCTTTTGAGGGTATAAATCTTTATGGGAGCAGAAACCCTTAAAGAAGAAAGAAACCTCTTTCTTCTGAGATACCGCTGGCAGATTCAAACTACTGACCTTGCAGTTAGCAGCCCAGCTCATAATCCACTATGATACCAGAGCTCCTTAAATAATATTGCTTTGAAGGCCCAACATTACTATATGTGATTCAGTTTTCATCACTATTTGATATAAAAGAGAAAAAAAAATAGAAAAAGCAGTGTGGGTAGTAACACCTATTCCATTTTAGGGAAGTGCCTTTCGAACAGAACTGGTAATGAAGGCTATGAGTTTCTAAAGTCTTTACCTCTAGTGGGCTGTGTTTCTTAGGTGTCAAATCTGTGACTAGAAGAAAGCTGATCATAGACCGTAGTTATATGAATTCTTAGTGCTGAGAACATCTAATGGCATTGGACAAGGACAGCTGCAATGTAATGTAATGTTCCTGTCCTCCATTTCATGCTGTACCTGATTTTTTTTCTCTCCCTGAAACTGATTGATTCGGTAATGTAGAATGTTTGCTTTCCAGCTGGCAGATCTAATTGTAAATAAACAGCTGCTAGCTGCATTTAGACAGTGGATGAGGTTGGCAGGTACAAGAGCAGGGAGTGTAAGGATGATTTAAGGCCTGTGCAGTGAAGTGTGTGGTAAGCTGGGAAACAAGACACAGGCAAGGAAATATTTAGGCACAAAAGCCCTCCCTGGCCTCAATACAACCTCAAGACTGCTGAAGTTGGGAGTTGTGTGCTGTCAAGTCAGTTTTGACTCATAATGACCCTGTATAGGGTTTCTGAGGCTGTAAATCTTTATGGGAGCAGAAAGTCTCATCTTTCTTCTATGGAGTGTCTGATGGACTTGAACTGCTGACCTTGCACAGAAAGGTCAGCAACTGAATGTGTAATCACTGTGCCACCAGGGCTCCTTAAGAAGATATGTTGTTATTGTTGTTAAGTGCCATCCAGGTGGTTCCAGTTCATAGATAGAAGCCCTGTATAGGGTTTCTGAGGAGCAGCTGATGGATTTGAATCAACAACCTTGTGGTTCACAGTCCAATGCTCATCTTACAGTGCCACAGTAGGAGTCCTAAGAAAATATAGACGTTCTTTTATCCAGGAGACTTTTCCTTTGAAGAGTAGATTCAGATATTGGACAAATCTTGAGGATTGTTGCCTTAGACAAGAATTTGAGATTTGAGATGTGAGAAATGGTATGAAAGCAACAGTAGGATGAAGGTGCTTTGGGAATTTCCCCTGGCCTATGTGGTCATGCCCACCACTCATCTGTCAGTTTGTTGTACTGTGGTGGACTGTGAGTTGCTGTGATTCTGAAAGCTATGCCACTGGTATTTTAAATACCAGCAGGGTTACCCATAGTGGACAGGTTTCAGATGAGCTTCCAGAAGAAGACAGACTAGAAAGAAAGAGTGACAAACTACTTCCAAATATTTAGTCACTGAAAAGTTTATGAATAGGAGAGAAACTCTGTCAGATATAGTGCCAGAAAATAAGCCCCTCAGGTTAGAAGGCACTCAAAATGCAACTAGGGAAGAACTGCCTCCTCAAAGTAGAGTTGACCATGATGATGTGTATAGAGTAAAGCCTGTAGGAGAAAAGCCCATGGGACCTTCATTTGCTGATGGGGCACAACTCAAAATGAAGAGAAACAGCTGTAAACATCCACTGAAAATAGGAACATGGAATTTATAAAGTATGAATCTGGGAAAATTGGAAGTTGTCAGAAATAAAATGAAGCTCATAAACATCAATATCTTAACGCATTAGTGAGCTGAAATGGACTGGTATTGGCCATTTTGAATCTGATGACTGCATGGTTTACTATGCCAGAAATGAAAAATTGAAGAGGAATGGTGTTGTATTCATTGTCAAAAAGAACATATCCAGATCAGTCATGAGGTAAAATGATGTCCCTGATAGGATAATATCCATGTGCTTACAGGGAAACCCAATTAATACCACTATTTTCAAATGTATGCACCAACTACTAAAGCCAGTGAGGATGAAATAGAAGAATTCTACCAACTTCTTCAATCTGAAATTGATCAAACATACAATCAAGATGTGTTGATCATTACTGGTGATTGGAATGCAAAGGTTGGGAGCAAAGAGGAAGGATCAGTGTTGGAAAATATATGGTGATAGAAATGATGCTGGAGAACACATGATAGAATTCTGCAAAACCAATGATTTGTTCATTTCAAATATCTTCTTTATAAGAGACAACTATACACATGGACCTCACCAGATAGAATACGTAGAAATCAAATTAACTACATCTGTTGAAAAAGACGATGGAAAAGCTTCATATCATCAGTGAAAACAAGGCCATGGGCAGACTGTAGAACAGACCATCAATTACTCATATGCAAATTCACACTGAAGCTGAAGAAAATGGAAACAAGTCCATGAGAGCCAGAATATATCCCACCTGAATTTAGGGATCATCTGAAGAACAGATTTGATACATTAAACACTAAAGACCAAAGACCATAAGAGTTGTGAGATGACATCAAGAACATCATACATGAAGAAAGCAATATGTCATTGAGAAGACAAGAAAGAAAGAAAAGGTCAAAATGGATGTCAGAAGAGACACTGAAACCGGCTCTCCAGCATAGAGATGATAAAGCAAATGGAAAAAATGAGGAGGTCCAAGAGCTGAACAGAAAATTTCAAAGATCAACTCAAGAAGATAAAGCCAAATATTACAACAAAATGTGCAAAGATCTGGAATCAGAAAACCAAAAAGGAAGAACACTCTCAGCATTTCTCAAGCTGGGAGAACTGAAGAAAAAATTGAAGCCTCGACTTTTGTTATTGTAAGATTCTCTGGGCAAATTGTTGAATGATGCAGAAAGCATCAAGAGAAGATGGAAGGAATACACAGAGTCACTGTACCAAAAGGAAATGGTTGATGTTCAACCGTTTCAAGAGGTAGCATATGATCAAGAGCCAATGATACTGAAGGAGGAAGTCCAAGGTGCATTGAAGGAATTGGCAAATAACAAGGCACCAGGAATTGATGGAATAAAAATACTTCAAGAAAATGAGGCAACACAGGAGTCACTCACTCATCTCTGCCAAGAAATTTGAAAGACAACTATGTGGCTGACTTATTGGAAGAGATCTGTATTTGTGCCCATTCCAAAGAGAGGTGACTCAATAGAATGTGGGAAATCATCGGACAATCTCTTTGATATCCCATGCAGTAAAGTTTTACTAAAGGCAATACAGAAATGGCTGCAAACATACATTGACAGAGAACTTCCAGAGCTTCAAGCCAAATTCAGAAGAGGCTGTGGAATGAGGGATTTCTTTGCTGATGTCCGATGGATCTTGGCTGCAAGCAGAGACTATCAGAAAGATGTTTACCTGTGCTTTATTGCTGTTGTTGTTGTTATGTGCTGTGGAGTTGGTTCCGACTCATAGCGACCTTACACAAGGTTTCCGAGGCTGTAAATCTTTACGGGAGCAGACTGCCTCATCTTTCTTCCATGGAACTGCTGGTAGTTTCGAACTGCTGACCTTGTGGCTCACAGCCCGAATCGTAACCACTATGCTACCAGAGCTTTATTGCTACGCAAAGGCTTTTGATTGTGTGGATCATGACAAGCTATGGACAACATTGTGAAGAATAAGTATTCCAGAATAGTTAATTGAGCTCATGAGGAATCTGTACCTGAACCAAGAAGCAGTTGTTCAAACAGAACATGGGAACACTGAATGATTCAAAATTAAGAAAGGTGTGCGACAAGGTTGTATTCTTTCACCATACTTATTCAACCTCTCTGATGAGCAAATAATACCAGAAGCTGGGTTATATGAAGAAAAACATGGCATCAGAATTGAAGGAAGACTCATTAATAACCTGTAATATGCAGATGATACAACCTTACTTGCTGAAAGTGAAGAGGACTTAACAACATTTACTGATGAAGATCAAAGATATAGCCTTCGGTATGGATTACATCTCAATGTAAAGAAAACAAAAATCCTCAACACTGGACCAATAAACAACATTCTTATCAACAGTGAAAAGATTGATGTTGTCAAGGACTTCATTCTTCTTGGATCAACTATCAACACTCACAGAAGCAGCAGTCAAGAGATCAAATGACGTATTGCATTAGGCAAATATGCTGCACAGGAGCTTTTCAAAGTGTTGAAGAGCAAAGATGTCAGCTTGAGGACTAAGGTATGCCTGACCCAAGCCATTATATTTTAAATAACCTCATATGCATGTGAAAGCTTGACAATGAATAAGGAGGACCATAGAGGAATTGATGCTTTTGAGTCATGGTTTTGGAGGAGAATATTGAAAGTTCCATGGGCTGCCAAAAGAACTGATAGATCCATGTTGGAAGAAGTGCTGTCAGAATACTCCTTGGAGGCCAATATGGCCAAAGTTTGTCTCTCATACTTCGGACAGATTGACAGGCGTGGCCAGTTGCTGGAGAAGGATATCATGTTTGGTAAGGTGGAGGGTCAGAGAAAAAGAGGAAGACCCAGAGTGAGATATATTGGCCAAGTGGCAGCATCGATGGACTCAAGCGTGGCAACAGTAGTGTGGTTGGTCCAGGATCAGGCAGTGTTTCGTTCTGCTGTGCATAAGGTCACTATGAGTCAATGGCACCTAACAACAATAAATGTGGTCATGCAAGGATGATAACCACAATAATAACAAACATGGTAGGATCTGAATACATGTCATTGTCCTTGTTATATAGGATTGGGCAGTTCAACCTTGACATCCACAGATAAGAGATATTTAGCATGAAGAGCAGAACGTTTCCAGAGTCACTTAGTGTTTTACCATTAGAATCTAGACAAGAGCCCTAGGGGGGTACACAGCAAGTGTAAACCATTATCAGCAGTGTCAGCCAAAGTGGTGGCATCACATGCCACCTTACTATATACCTACAGTGATTGTCTTTTCTTTGCAATTGAGGATTTCACATGCTCTGTGATCTATCAGTACTAACATCAACTGCTAACCCCAACTCATCTCTCTTGAGTGGAGATGCCCCTACCTTGACTCAGAAAAAATCTTAAGCATTCTTTATTCCAACTAGCTTTATTCCCAGGTGGCAAATGGGGTCCTGGACAGTTAAAACATGGATGTCGGTGTAGAAGTAGAAGGGAAAGCCCCTAGGGACAGACAGGAAGAGACCAAGGAATGGTTGAATGGAGACAAGTCAAGGTCTCCCTCTGACCCAGGCAGTGGTGCGGCAACACACAATTCCCTCCCCATTTCAGAACTGAGGATGGAAAATGTGGCTTTAAAACAAGGGGAAAATCCAAGCTATGAGACTCAACTGGACCAGCAGTAAGAGTGAGGCATAAAGTACCCGGTGGTAGTTTATGGTGTGATGTGGAGTTGGTTCCAATTCATAGTGAGCCTGCTTGGGTTTCTGAGGCTGTAAATCTTTATGGGAGAAGAAATCCTCATCTTTCTCCCATGGAACCGCTGGTGATTTCAAACTGCTTAACCTGAGGTAGAAACTCAACTTGCAACCACTGCGGTGGCATTCAAAGAGTCATTGGATTGGGCAGAAATTGCTTAAAATAGTAGACAATGACAGCCTATGAGGAACAACCTATGAAGAACTAAAGAGCTAACTCTGAGCTGTGAATTCAAGGCTTGCTAAACCTGACACATCTATTTCAAATCTTATTTTCTAAACCTTCTTAAATTTAACCTAAAACTATAGTCAAACTTGTCCTTTTGTAGTTGTTCTTGATTATCTAGCTCACCTCTCACCATTTCCCATTACCAGCTTTTAGTGGTGGGAAGACAGGCTCTGGGCAGAGTAGCACCAATATCTAGGATACATATGAGAGCACGAGGCTAGGAGTCCTCCTGTTTGGTTTTCTGACTTATCCTGGACCTTTGTCATAGGTTCTCCTGGGATTTGAGACCCTCTTTCTTGTATTTTCATCAGAATATCCTGCATGTCTTATATTCTATTCCTCTTCCTTCCTCCTTCCACTCCCTTTTTGGCTTATTCATTTGTTTTCTGTTACAAATAACATTTAGGGCTTCATAGCCTTTCGTCTAGATCTTAAAAAAATCTTATCTGGTTCAACAGAAAGGCCTCTTTTTCAAGTCTGTTTTCCTGTTTATATCCTCTTTCAGCTATTCACAAAACATTTGGCATGTTAAAATTCAATCAACTTTCCCACGGAAGAAACCATGTTCTACCCTCCTATCTCCTAATTCTAGTTTTTTATGGCTTTGAATATTCAGAAAAAATTTCTCTATAAGATTAAATTAAAACTAGATAAATGAAGCATTCCATCAAGGAAGATAGATATAAAAATCAGAAATTAATTGCCATTATTATTTTTTTAAATTTCTGTATTGGTACATATGTAACAAAGCATTTACTATTTCAATCATTTTTGATGTATAATTCAATGCCATTTATCATGGTGTGATTTATCTATTGCCAAATTTTTTTTCCATAATTCTCAACAGAAACAACAACAAACTCCAAAACAAACTGTTGCCATTGATTTGAGTCAATTCTAACTCATGGTATAGCCATGTGCTGCAGAGTAGAACTGTGCTCTTTAGTGTTTTGGGTGAAATTTATTATTATTTTTTAATGTTTTATTGTGAATTGTGTGATAGTTTACATGGGAGAACATTAGCTTTACATTCATCCTATTGTATATCATTTCATTGCCATGGTTACAATCCCCTTCATGCATCATCAACCAACACTGCAAGCCTGCTCCCTGGTCATCAGCACACAGCCCCTATCCCTCTCTGGGTCTAGAGTCCCCAGCCACTCCATCTCTCCATGTCATTGTCTCTGCCTCCATCTCTGGCATTACTGGTTCTCTGGGTAGGGTCCCATATTCTGGTCTTTTCCTTTGATGGTAACAGGGACCTCCGCTCCTGGACTGCAAAGTCAATCACTCCCCTCCTTTTGCAACAAAACATCTACCTTTACATTTCCAACCCTTGTAGTCAGTCCTGACAACATTTATTCACTATTGTACCACAAGAGACTTATACCCATCTCCTTTCATCAGCCCCACCCAGACAAATTGGAAAGTACTCAGTGGAGAGTCTACTTTCCTAAGTGCCCTCTGGATCTAGGCTTCCTCTTGAAAGCTTGTAAGCTAGTCACTTCTTGCCTTTGTAGCCCCCCATTTTGGGTAGTCAATGTCCAAGTTGCCCATCCCTGTCTACTCTGTATGGAGGGGGTGGGAATGATCCTTGCTGTAAAGATTTCTTCCCTCTATTGAGCTACTGCATCCATAGGTGTAGGTCAAGTTCATCAAATTGTATCAGATTACTGTTTTTCCCTCTTCTTTCTTCTTCTAGTTGAGCTCTGATCATCTAGCCATTGAAGGCAGGTCAAGTGGGTATTATCTGCAAGTGT
>NW_006408665.1:998957-1000780 GCF_000296735.1 Chrysochloris asiatica | reverse complement strand
CCAAGTAGAGGAATTGCTGGATCATAAGGTATTTCTATTTCCAACCTTCTGAGGAAGTACCATATTGCTTTCCACAGAGGTTGGATTGTTTTGCAATCCCACCAGCAGTGCAGTAGCATCCCAGTCTCTCCACATCTTCTCCAGCATTTATTGTCCTCTACATTTTTGATCTTTGCTGTTATTGCTGATGTGAGGTGATATCTCATTGTTTTGATTTGCATCCCTTTAATGGCTAGTACTGTAGTAATAACGAATCGGCATGCAAACTACAAGGTCAGCAGTTTGAAACTACCAGCTGTTCCTTGGGAGAAAGATGAGGCTCCCTGCTCCCATAAAGATTTACACTCTTGGAAACTCTGTACAGGGTATCTTTGAGTCGGAACCGACTCCACAGCACATAACAACAACAACAATGGCTAGTGATAATGAACATTTCTTCATATGTTTGTTGGCTGCCCAGATCTCCTCCTTGGTGAAATGTCTGTTCATGTCCTGTGCCCATTTTAAAAATTGGGTTATTTGCTTTTTCTTGTAGAGGTGTTGTAGTTTCCTATATATTTTAGAAATGAGTCTCTTCTCTGATGTGTCATTGCAAAAGATTTTTTCCCATTCTGTGGGTTCCATTTTTACTCTTCTGGTGAAGTCATTGGATACACATAAGTTTTTAATTTTTAGTATGGCCCAATCATCTATTTTGTCTACTTTTGTTTGTGTAGTTTTCAAAATGTTTGGTAGTCTGTGTATTCCCTGAATTAGTGCCCACACATTTGTCCCGATTTTTTCATTGATGGCCTTAATAATTCTGGGAGTCACATTTAGGTCTTTAATCCATGCTGAGTTGGCTTTTGTATAAGGTGTAAGGTGAAGGTCTTTTATCAATCTTTTGCATATTGGTTTCCAATTCTTCCAGCACCATTTGTTGAAGAGACTATCCCCTCCTCATGCAATATATTTAGGTAGTTTGTAAAAAATCAATTGGTTATATGTGGATGGGTTAATTTCTGGATTCTTGATTCTGTTCCATTGATCAATGTATCTTTCATTGTAGCAGTACCAAGCTGTTTTGACTGTAGTCATGTAATAAATTTTGAAATCAGGGAGTGAGAAGTTTCCAACTTTATTCTTCTTCTTAAGCAGTGCTTTGCTTATCCTGGGTCTCTTTCCTTTCCATATAAAGTGTGTAGTTGCTTTTTCCATCTCTTTGGAATCTGGATTGGGAATGCATTATATGTGTAAATTACTTATGGGCAGTATTGACATTTTCACAATGTTAAGTCTTCCTATCCAGGATCATGGTACATTCTTCCATTTTTAAATCTTTTTTGGTTTCTTATAGTAGTATTTTGTAGTTTTCTTTGTATAGGTCCTTTGTTCATCTGGTTACATTTAATCCTAGATATTTTATCCTTTGCGTTGCTATTTTAAATGGTATTACTTTCCTAATGTCCATTTCAGTGTTGTCATTTTTGGTATAGAGGAATCCAACTGATTTATGTATGCTGATATTAAATCCTGCCACTTTGCTGTCTGGGCCTGGACTTCTTTTGTTTGGGAGTTTTTTGATGACCTGATCAATTTCTTCTTTTGTTATGTGTCTGTTCAGGTTTTCTATCACTCTGTGTAAGTTTAGGTAGTTCACGTTTTTCTAAAAAAGTATCCATCTCTTCTAAGTTTTCAAATTTGTTGAAGTACAGCTTTTCATAGTATTCTGTTACTATCCTTTTGATTTCCTTGGGTTCCATTGTAACAGTGCCCATGTTATTTGTATCTTCTCCCTCTTCTCTTTTGTTAGGTTTGCCAATGGTCAGTCAATTTTATTAATT
>NW_006408665.1:988024-996061 GCF_000296735.1 Chrysochloris asiatica | reverse complement strand
TCCCCTGAGTCTGCTTGGTCGGGTATTCTATGTTGTTACTGGTGGATCGCTTTACAACACTTCCACCCAATTCGCCATCTTGTTTGTTCTCACCTACATCCTTTGTCTTTTAATCTGTTTTTGTCTCTGTGTGTGATATGTGTCTCTTGCAGACAGTATATTGAAGGATCTTATTTTCTCATCCATTCAATCCATTTACATTCAGTGTAATTATCGATAGGTATGGATCAATTGCTGCCATTATGTTTTTGGTTTTTTTTGTGGTGTTGCTGCTTTCTTTGTTCTGTGTGTCTTCCTTTGCTGAGTTCATGCTTTTTGTGTTCTTTCTTGTGTTTCCTTATAGTTTTAATGTTTCCTTATTCTTCATGGATTTTCATTTTCTTGGTATGTTGTGAATTGTTTTCTTTGAGGTTACCTTTGTAGTCAATTAACTTTTCCCTCCATTTAGTGCAGTCTGTTTTATCCTGTAATCTACCTGACCTTCTCACCATCTTGATCTTTGCTCCTACGTGTTTATCTTCTTTCACATTGTCATTGTGTCGATCATAGACTGACCTCCCAGATTCTCTGAGTTTGTTTTTATAGTTTTGTTCTGTTCTCAACTCTTTCTTCTGTCGATTTAGTTCTGGGAGGTGCTGCCATGTATGCCAATCTCTGGTTGTTGTCTTTTCTTGTTGGTGCTCAGTTTACAGTACTCTCTTTAGGATGTTTTGTAGCACAGGGTTGGTTTTGGCAAAATCCTTTAGCTTTGGTTTATCCTGGAATGTTTTGTTTACACCATCGTGTTTGATTGATAGCTTTGCTGGATAAAGAATTCTTGGTTGAAGTTTTTTTCTTTCAGGGTTTTATATATGTCTCCCCATTGCCTTCTTGCTTGCATGGTTTCTGCTGACTTGCTTGCCTTTTTAATGTAACATTTTTCTTTTCCTTAGTTGCTTTCAGGAGTGTCTCCTTATCTTTGATTTTGGAGAGCTTGATTATTATATGTCTCGGTGATTTTCTTTTGGGGTCTATCTTTCCTGGGGGTCATTGAGCTTCTTGAATGTTTGTCTTTTCACTTTTCAGTATGTTAGAGAAATTTTCTTCCAGCAGTTTTTCAACTATTTCCTCTGTGGACTTGTGTGATTCTTCCTGTTCTGGAATGTTGATAATTCGTAAGTTATTCCTTTTCTTGTTGTGCAACATGAATCTTGGACATTCTTTAGATTTAGTTATCCTTTTTTCTGTTTGTGTTTCTATTATAGTGGTATTAAGAGATTTGTCTTCCAGATCACTAGTTCAACCTTCCATCTCTTCTATTCTACTCCTTTGCCCTTTCAGTGTATTGTCTATTTCTGTAATTCTATTATTGATCGTTTGGACCTCTTTCCGTAGGTTTTTTAAATTGTTTCCAATGCTGTATCTATCTTATTTGAATGTTCCTGTAGCACTTTCCTGACTTCTTCCTTATTTTTCTCAACTCCATTGTAAAGTGTTTTGAAACATTTTATAATCATTTTCCTGAATTCCTTCTCAGGCCTGCCCTTTTTCCAGAATGGAGTCTAGGTGTACTTCTAGGTCATTTGTCTCAGACACTTTATCTTGTTTCTGGACATGTGCTGATATGGTCATCTGCTTTTACTTCTTGGACATGTTTAGTGTTTACCTGTGGCCTTAAGACTTAATTGAGTATGTGTTTTGGTATTTTTTATGCTTTCTGTTTGCTTTCAGGTAGATGTGATCAGGATGTGGGCTTCCCTTTTCACTCTTCTTATTGCTTGACTCAGAGTAAGTTTTACAGGTGTTGTCTGTCTCCCTGGTGTATGGCAGTTGGTATTGGTTCTTACCTTGATTTTTGTGTTTTATAGAGTGTGATTGTAGCTTGACTATATGGCAGCAGTTTCTGTCTCTTCTTGGGTAATATAAAGAGAGAAAGAGTTTCCCAAAGCAAAAAGGGGAGCATAAAACAGCAAAAAAGAAACTGAGAAAAACAAACAAAAAAACAACAACAATAAACCACCCCTGAAAAAACCACCGGACAACAACAACAACAATAAAAATTAGTTTGGCTACTGTAGTCTATAATCACAGAAAACGGAGAGGAGGGAGAGAAGCAAAAAACAACTTGTAGACTAATATGAGTATGATTTTAATGTCCTCTTTCAGTTTCTTGCCTTCAAGGCCCCCTGATAAATTTTAAGATGCCACTGTTGATGGCTGTGCTGTACCTCAGGATTATATTTAATTTTTGGCCTGTTTTGTTTTGAAACTTCCTTTTCCTCTACATAGTCCTTGTTCTGGCCTTTTCCCTATTAAAAAAAAGTTCAGAGCTGGCTTTTGGGCTGAGAGTATCTGTGTGCATGCATGGCAGAAGAACCCACTCACTCAGGCACCCCCTCTAGACACCAGCCAGAATGGAGATGTGTGAACAGTGGAGGGCCAATGAACAGATACAAAACAAAACAAAAAATCAGAACAAAGCAAAACTAACAATGTGTATTGTCCACCTTTGCTCTGAGGTTTACATGGCGTTATTTAGTGGTGGGTCTGCTCCCCCACGTGGTCTTGTTGTTTGGTCTTGCCCAAGTTGTCAGCTCTGGGCCACTGAGCCTGGCAGATTCAAAAGTACGGGATTTCTTACTTCCACTACAAGTTCCACTAGCTATAAACCTTCAAACTTTTTGAATATTCCTACTTATGTGGTTCAGAGTTTTGGAGCTCTGCCCTGAACCCGCTTCACCTGGTATTCTGTGATATTGCTGACAGTGAACTTCACTGCACCTCTACCCTATTTGCCATCAAGCCCCGCCTCCTCTCTGTGACCTTTTAAACACAGATCACCAGGTCTTTCTTCCAAGGCAATTCTGGGTGGATTCGAACTGCCAACATTTCAGTTTACAGCTGTGTACTAAACTGTTTGCACCATCCAAGGATTCCTAAACACAGACTCAGTACTCCTTAAATAATTACTCCCTATTTCTCACCCTCATACCCTTAGCACCCTTGACTACTAATAAACGTTAATCTCCAAGTATTTGCCTGTTCTAGACATTTTATGTAAGTTTGGTCATACAGTATTTTTCCTTTTGTGCTAGTATAATATTTTCAAGGTACATCCAGGTCGCATGTATTAGACAAGGGCTTTGAATGATATCATTCTGGTTTGACCCTCTGCTGAGAATTTGCCTTTCCACCCCAGATACACTGATTCAGAATCTGCTTTTTAACAAGATCCTCATGTAATTCTTCTTCTTTTCTTTACTAATTGTGAATTGAATGAAGGTTTACAGAGAAAATCATTTAACAAATCATACACTTTGTTTCATCTTAATGATTGTAATCCCCTCATTGCAACAACAGTTTTCCTGCTTCCTTCCTATGGTTACCCATGTACAAATATCCTGTTTCAAACTCTTAGCTGGACTGCGAAGTTGGTTTGAACTGCAAGGTCAGAGTTTCAGAGGTTCAGGCTCACCAGTTACTCCTTGGAAACCATATACAGGGTCACTATGAGTTGGAATCAACTTGACAGCACTCAACAACAACTATCTCTCTCTCTCTTTATGTACACACACTACTCTTCCTCTCATTCCCATTCAACCTGTGTCTCTGTCCATGTATCTATACACAGAACATTGTTGTTCCAAGGTTGTGTATATATCACTATTTACCTCTATCCCCTTTAGTCATTGCATACCTCCCTGTGTCTTCACTTATTTTCATCATTTTTTATGCAAACCTCCCTCTTCTTGTATATTGTCTACCCCTTTCTTGTATGTTTCTCACTCCATCATGTGAGTTAACATGTGTCTACCCTCTAAAGTCCTGGTGTGGCTCTGTGGGCTAATGCGCTGGACAGCAAAGTTGTTTGAAACTCAAGGTTGGTGGTTCAAGCTCTCCAGCCACTCCTCGAAAACTCTATTCACCATTGCTATGGGTTAGAGGCAACTTGACAGCACTTAGCAACAACATACCTTCTAAACAATGACTTAGTCTCTTTTCCTTCCCACCCCCAGTAACCATCAAAGAATGTTTCTTTTAATATGAAAACGTCTTCTAGAATTTTTACAATAGTGATCTCATACAATATTTGCCATTTTGTGATTGAATTACTTTACTCAGCATAATGTCCTCCAGGTTCATTATGTCATGAGGTATTTCACAGATTCATTGTTATTCTTCAATGTTGTGCAACATTCCATTGTGAGTATGTACCAAAGTTAGTTGATCCAGTCTTACATTGATGGGTATTTAGGCTGTTTCCATGTTTTTGCTATTGTGAATAGTGCTGTGATAAATACTGATGTGCATATATCTACTTGTGTTCTGGCTTTTATTTCTCATAGATATCCAGCAAGTAGAGGGATTGTTGTGTCATACAGTACTTCAGTTTCCAACTTTCTGAGGAAGCCCCACTCTGTTTTCCACAGTTGTTGAACCATTTTTATAGTCCTACCAGCAATATAGGAGAATCTAGTCTATCCGCACCATCGTCAGCATTTGCTGCTTTCTGTTTTTTGAACTTTGCTTTTAATGCTGGTCCACCACTAACTAGTCTGTCAGTTTGTCATGCTGTGGTACCTTGCGTGTTGCTATGATTCTAGAAGCTACTCCACCGGTATTTTAATTATTAGCAGGGGATACCCATGGTGGATAGGTTTTAGCTGAGCTTCCAAGACAAAGACAGATAAGGAAGAAGAAAGAGAGGACTACTTCTGAATATTTAGTCACTGAAAACCTTATGAATAATGGCAGTGGAACACTGTCAGATAACACCAGAATATTGAATATTGAAACATGATGAATAGCACCAGAATATTTTCAGATATAGTGGCAGAAAATGAACCCCTCAAATTGGAAGGCACTCACAATATGACTGAGGAAGAGCTGCCTCCTCAAAGTAGAGTTTACTGTGATGACATGAACTGAGTAAAGCCATTGGGACCTTCATTTGCTGATGGTGCACAGTTCAAAATTAGTAGAAACAGCTGTAAACATCCATTAACAATCAGGATATGGAATGTATGAAGTACGAATCTAGGAAAATTTACAATGATCAACAATGAAATGGAACACTTAAACCTCAATATCCTAGGCATTAGGATCTGAAATGTATTGGTATTAGCCATTTTTAAAAAAATGTTTTATTGTGAATTATATGATAGTTTACATGGGAGAACCTTAGTCTTACATTCATTCCATTGTATATCATTTCATTGCCATGGTTCCAATCCCTTCCATGCATCATCAACCAACCAAAGGGTATATCCTAGAAACCCACCCCCTACACTTCCTCCCCCCACCCCACCCCCAGTTTTGGCCCACAGTCCCTTTTCCTCTCTGGGTCCAAAGTCCCCAGCTGCTTCATCACTCCACATCGTCGTCTCTGTCTCTATCTCAGGCATCTCTATTTCTCTGGGTAGGGTCCTGCTCTCGGCTCTTCTCTGTTGATGGTCCCAGAGACCTCCACTCCTAGCCTGGAGAATTAATCACTCCCTTCCTTGTTACAAAATGTCTACCTTTGCATTTCCAACCCCACAATCCGTCCTGATAAGCATTATTCACTACAATATCACTAGTTACCCATCTATATTTCCTTTCATCAGCTCCACCCAGACAGATTGAGTAGTATCTTCTGGAGATTCTTCCTTCCTCCATGCTCCCTGGCATTAGATTCCCTCTTGAAGGCTTGTAAGCCAGTCACTTCTTGCCTTTGTAGTTCCCCCTCCCCATTTGAGTATCCAATGTCCAAGTTGCCCATCTCCATCCACTCTGTGTGTGGAGGGGGTGTAAATGCTTCTTGCTGTAAGTATTTGTTCCTTCTTTTGAGTTGCTGCTCCATAGGTATGGGTCAAGTTCATCAGATTGTATCAGCTCATTCTTTTTTTTTTCCCCTCTTCTTTCCTTTCCTGGTTGAGCTCCAATCATCCAGTCATCAGGTCCAGGTCATGTGGGTATCATCTGCAAATGTGGGCGCTCCTGTGCATATGCCCTCTCTTCCCGTCAGCCGGTAGTTCCACTCTCCTATTAGCCATTTTTAATTGGACAATCACATGGTTTACTATGCTGTGAATGACAAACTAAAGAGGAATGATGTCACATTCATCATCCAAAAGAAATTTTCAAGATCTATCTTGAAGTACAATGTTGTGATAGGATAATATCCACAGACCTATAAGGAAGACCAGTTAATACCACTATTATTCAAATTTATGCACTAACCACTAAAGCCAATGATGAAAAAATTGAATAATTCTACCATTTTCTTCAGTCTGAATTTAATCAAACAGGCAATCAAGATGTACTGATAATTTCTGACAATTGGAATACAAAGATTGGAAACAAAGGGGAAGGATCAGTAGTTGGAAAATATGACCTTGGTGATAAAAATGATACTGGAGATCACATGATAAAATTTTGCAAGACCAAGGACTTCTTCATTGCAAATACCCTTTTAAAACAACATAAAAAGCCACTGTGGACCTCACCAGATGGAATACACAGAAATTAAACTGACTATATCTGTGAAAAGAGATCGTGGAAAAGCTCCATATCCTTGGCCAAAACCAGGCCCAGGGCAGATTGTGGAACAGACCATCAATTATTTACATGCAAGTTCAGGCTGAAGCTGAAACAAAATGAAAACAAGTCCACAATAGACAAAATATGACCTTTGAAATATCTCACCTGAATTTAGAGATCATCTGAAGAACAGATTTAATGCATTAGACCAAAGACCAGAAGAGTTCTGGGATGACATCAAGAACATCACACAGGAAAAAAGCAAAAGGTCATTAAGAAGACAAGAAAGGAGAAGACCAAAACTAATGTCAGAAGACTCTGAAACTCCCCAGCATAGAGATGTGGAAGCAAATGAAATAAATGAGGAGATAAAAGACATGAATAGAAAAATTCAAAGTACAGCTTGAGAAGACAAAGTCAAGTTTTATAATGAAATGTACAAGACCTGGAGTTATAAAACCAAAATGGAAGAACATGCTCAACATTTCTCAAACTGAAAAACTAAAGGAAATATTCAAACCTTGACTTGCAAGATTGCAAGGTATTGAATGATGTGAAAAACATCAAAACAAGATGGAAGGAATGCAAAGGGTCACCCTACCAAAAGGGAAAGTTGATGTTCAACTATTTCAAGAGGTAACATATGATAAAGAGCCAATGCTAACTGAAAGAAGTCCAAGGTACTTTGAGGGCATTGGCAAGTAACAAAGCTCTGGGAACTGATTGAATACAAATTGAAATCTTTCAACAAATTGATGCAGCACTGGGGTCACTTACTCATCTATGCCAAGAAATTTTGAAGACAGCTACCAGGCCAACTGATTGGAAGAGATCCATATTTGTGCCCATTCCAAAAGAGTTTACCCAACAGAATGTGGAAATCATCAGATAATATCATTAATAATGCATGCAAGTAAAATTTTTGTAAAGATAATTTAAAAATGGTTGCAACAGTAGATTGACAGGGAATTGTTAGAAGTGTGTGAATCATGATAAGCTGTGGGCAACATTGCAGAACATGAGTATTTAGAAAACTTAGTTGTGCTCATGTGGAACCTGCACATAGATTAAGAGGCAGTTTTTTGAACAGAACAAAGGAACACTGAAACATTAAAAATTAGGGAAGGTGTGTGCTCGGGTTGTATTCTCTCACCATACATATTCAATTTGTATACTAAGCAAATAATCTGAGAAGCTGGTTTATATGATGGATAACATGGCATCAGAAGGCAGATTCAACCTGTGATATGCAGATGATGCAATCTGGCTTGCTGAAAGTGAAAAGGACTTAAAATAGTTACTGATGAAGATCAAAAACTACAGCCTTCAGTATGGGTTGCACCTCAATGTAAAGAAAACAAAAATCCTCACCACTGGACCAATAAATAATATCAAGATAAATGGAGAAAAGATTGGGGTTGTTTAAGACTTCATTTTGCTCAGATCAACTATCAACACTCATGAATGCAGCAGTCAAGAAATCAAATGACATACAGCATTAAGCAAATTTGTTGCACAAGACATCTTTAAAGTGTT
>NW_006408665.1:979188-987224 GCF_000296735.1 Chrysochloris asiatica | reverse complement strand
AAAAAAAAAAAAGTACCCTTGAATGAAAAACAAACAAAAAAACAACCCAATCTGGTTGGAAGAAGTACAGCCAGAATGTTCCTTGGAAGGCAGGATGGTCAGACTTTGTGTCTCATACTTCAGGCATATTATCATCATGCTTGTTAAAATGGAGGGTCAGAGATAAAGAGGAAGACCCCCAACTGATGGATTAGCACTGGTAATAGCAGCAATTGGCTCAAGTTTAGTGATTTTTGTGAGATTGATGCAGGACCTGGCAGTGTTTTTATGTTGTGCATAGGGTCGCTATGAGTTGATACTGACTCATTGGCAACTAGCAACAATAACAACAACAATTAATGCTGGTGTGAGATAATTACTCACTGTCGCTGTGATTTCCATCTCTCTAATGGAGTTCGGTGGTTCAAGCTCACCAGCTGCTCCTTGGAAACCCTATGCAAGGTCGCTATGGATCGGAATAGACTCAACAGCACTGAACAACAACAACAACAATGGAGTCCTGGTGTGGCGCAGTGGGCTAATGCATCAGATTGCAAAGCTGTTTGAACTGCAAGATCGGTGGTTCAAGCTCACTAGCTGCTCCTTGGAGACGCTATGCAGAGTCGCTATGGGTCGGAATTAACTCTACGACACTTAACATCAACAATGGAGTTCTGGTGTGGCACTGTGGGATAAAGCACTGGACTGCAAGGTCCCTTTGAACCACAAGGTAAGCTGTTCAAACTTACCAGTCACTCCTTGAAAACCCTAAACAGGTTACTATGAGTCAGAACTGACAACAACAACAACTGGTGATTGTAATAAACATTTTTTCATATGTTTATTGGCTGTCTGAATGTCTTCTTTGTTGAAGTGTCTGTTCATGTCCCCTGCCCATTTCTTAATTGGGTTGTTTGTCTTTTTCCTGCTGAGGTTTTATAGTTTCTATTAATTTTAGAGAATAGTCCCTTATCTTATATGTCTTTGCAAAATAAAAATTTTCAGTCTGTTGGCTCCCTTTTTAGTCTTTCTTAATAAAGCTGTCTTTATTAGTGTATAGGAGTCCAACTGATCTTTGGATGTTGATCTTGTACCTTACAACTTTGCTGAATCATTCAATGAGTTCCAGTAATTTTCTTGCTGAGTCTGAGGTTTTCTATGTATAGGGTCATATTATCTGCAAATAGAGTTTTACTTCTTCTTTGCCATTTTGTTGCCTTTAATTTCTTTTCTTGTCATATAGCTCTGGCTAAAGCTTCCATCACAAAAATGAATGTTGTTGTTTTCTGTGGAGTCGGTTCCGACTCATAGCTGCCCTGCCTAGGGTTTCCGAGGCTGTAAATCTTTAAGGAGCAGAAAGCCTCCTCTTTCTCCTGAGGAACAGCTGGTAGTTTCAAACTGCTGACAGTGAGATTAGCAGCCTGATTCGTAACCACTCCGCTACCAGAGCTCCTTACAAAAATGAATAGGAGTGGTGATAAAGGGTGTCACCAAGTGATACTTATGATCATCTGGCGATCTCATTAAAATGTACTTTCTGATTCAGTGTATCTGTGGGGGAAAGGCAAAAATCTCAGCAGTGGTTTAAACCAGTTTTAAGCCTTAATCAGAACTTAAAACATTTTATATGTTGTTGTTGTTATTAGGTGATGTCGAGTTGGTACTGGCACATAGTGACCTTATAGACAACAGAATGAAACACTGCTGAGGTCTGCACCAAACTCACAATTGTTGCTATGCTTGAGCCCATTGCTGTTGCTACTGTGCCAATCCATCTCATTGGTGGTCTTCCTTTTTTTGTTGACCCTCCACTTTACCAAGAATGATGTTCTTCTCCAGAGACTTTTCCCTCCTGACAATATGTGTGAAGTATGAGAAACAAAGTATCATCATCCTGGCATCTAAGGAGCATTCTGGCGGTACTTCTAATACAGATTAGTATGTTCTTTTGGTGTCCATGGTACTTTTAATATTCTCCTATAACACCATAACTCAAATGCTTTAATTCTTCTAAGGTCTTCTTTATTCATTGTCCAACTTTCCCATGCATATCAGGTTATTGAAAATATTACAGCTTGGGTCAGTCACACCTTAGTTCTCAAACTGACATCGTTAATGTTGAACACTTTTGTTTTCTTTACATTGAGGTGCACCCAATACTGAAGGCTGTGATTTTTGATCTTCATCAGTAAATATTTTAAGTCCTCTTTGTTTTCAGCAAGCAAGGTTGTATCATCTGCATATCACAGGTTGTTAATGAGTCTTCCTCCAATCCTGACACCACTTTTTCTTCGTATAATCCAGGTTCTCTAATTATGTGCTGAACATACAAATTGAATAAATATGGTGAAAGAATATAATCCTGGCACACCTTTCTAATTTTAAACCTTTCAGTATACCCTTGATCTGTTTGAACAACTGCCTGTGTACAGGTGTATGTAAGCGTGCCACAGGAGCACAATTAAGTTTTCCAGAATACTCATTCTCCACAATGTTGTCCATAGCCTGTCATGATTCACACAATTGAAAGCCTTTGTGTAGTCAATATAACACAGGTAATCATCTTTCTGGTATTCTCTATTTCAGCCAAGATCGATCTGATGTCAGCAATGATATCCCTTGTTCCATATCTTTGTCTGAATCTGGTTTGAACTCTGGCAGTTCCCTGCCAATATACTGTTGCAACCATTTTTCTATTATCTTTAGCAAAATTTTACTTGCATGCGGTATTAGTGACATTGATGAGTTCCTCATTCTGTTGTGTAACCTTTCTTTGAAATAGGCACAAATATGGATTTCGCCCAGTCAATTGGCCAACTGTCTTCCAAATTTCTTGGCATAGATGAATGAATGCCTCTAGTGCCATCAGTTTGTTGAAAGATTTCAATTTGTATTCCTTCAATTCTCAGAGCCTTGTTCATTGCCAATGCCCTCCATGCACCTTGGACTTCTTTATTCAGTATCATTGGCTCTTTACTCCAGTTCTTTCTACATTTTGTTATAATATGACTTTGTCTTCTCAAGCTGCCTTTAAATTTTTACTTTTTTGCTCTTTTATCTCCTCATTTTTTCCATTTGCTTTAGCATCTCTATACTGGAGAGCAAGTTTCAGAATATCATTTGACATCTGTTTTGATCCTTTCATTCTTTTCTGTCTTCTTACTGACCTTTTGCTTTCTTCCTGTATGATCTTGATGCCATTCCACAACACTTCTGGTCTTTGGTCATTAGTTTCTAGTGCATTAAATCTGTTCTTGAAATGATCTCTAAATTCAGGTGAGATAGGTTCAAGGTAGACTTGTTTTCATTTTCTTCAACTTCAACCTGAACTTGCATATGAGCAATTGATAGTCTGTTTCACTGTCTGCCCCTGGCCTTTTTTTGGCTGATGATATGGAACTTTACCACCCTCTCCCAATTTTCCTAGTTCACACTTAGTATATTCCATGTTCTGATTTTTAAAGGATGTTTACTGCTGTTTCTCCTCATTTTGAGTTCTGCCTCATCAGCAAATGAGGGTCCAATAAGCTTTACTCCATTTGCATCATCATGGTCAACTCGACTTTGAGCAGACAGATCTTCTGCAGTCGGATTTTGAGAGTCTTCTAGCCTGATGGGCTCATTTTCCAGCTCTGTATCTGACAATATTTGGTTTTCTTGATCATGTTTCAATATTAAATATTATGGTGATATCTCACAGTGTTCCATTGCTATTTATCAATTTTTCAGTGACTAAATATTTGGAAGTAGTCGGTCTCTTTTTCTTCCTGGTCTGTCTCACTCTGGAAGCTCATCTGAAACCTGTTCATCATGAGTGATCCTGCTGGTATTTAAAATACCAGTGGCATTTCTCCCAGAATCACAGCAACAGGTAAGGCACCATAGTAAAGCAAATTGACAGCAAAAATATTTTATATGTGAAAAGTGTAAGACTAGTAAGCTCATTAGTTATCTCATTTAATCATTACATGTTCACAATGGGAAATTTACCTTCACCTACATTAAATAAGGGGAGCTTTGCCCTGTCTTTGTCAGCCCTTTATTTCAGACCCTTTCTGGAAGTAGAAATTCGTGCCTCATCTTGTCTTCTCAGAATTCACAGTAGCTAAGTGAATAAGTATGGAGAAGAAGGCCACTTTGGACTATGTGTCATATTCTAACTTATAAAAGCCTGTAGGTCTGTGCTCTATTTGTACTCATCTGAAACAGCCCAATGATCTATAATGATGAGGATATGAATCCATAATTTGAATTTACTTAACAAGATAATTAAATATTTAGAGTCCGTTCATTTAGAGGCTAGAAGGAATTATAGCTAGTACAACCATAGATTTCCATCCCTAGATTAGTATGCACAGCAGAACATGCTTAATTTTTGTTATAGCTGTTTTCATTTCTCATATCTCTGCATTTTCTATGGCAATTAGGACTGGAGGGAGCTTGTGGTGTCCTTGGAACTGAGGGAGAAGAGAAATTATGACACTAAATAATACAAAACGGGCCTAGTTCTCATTGCAGTAGAAACCACTCAGAAAAGTTAATTAAACTCAGGAAATAGGCTGCAAGATAATTAAGTTTAGGCCTAATTTACACTGCAGGCATTCTATATTGTTTTTTCAAGGGTCCAAGGGAACATGAGATAGAAAATCTCCAGGTTGTGGGCTGGATTCATAAAGGATCATTATCTGTTAAATGGCTAGATAAAAAGGTAATGTGTGGGTGGCAATTTTATAAGGTAAAAGTGGTAATTATGCTATAAATAAAAGACATTTATAATTTCTTTTAATTACCAGTCGAATTGAGAGCTGTCAGTATATCTGGGGTAAGAAATGATAAATGTGTCAAACCCAAATCTCAGACATAAGACATTGTATTTTCTAAAATAATGCTTGAGTGTCAATTCCTTATTGTACTATATCAATTTGGATATATTTTAAACCCTAAGACTGGAGGCAGCCTGGATCACTACCGTATTATCTTGTGTGCAAACCTGTGCCAAATCAAGGACAAATCTATCATCTCTCTGTGGCTTGTCACTGTAAGAGAAGGGATGTTTGCATTCTGACTGGACTTCCTTTTTACAAAGCCCTGCTGACTGTGACTATGAAGTACTCTAAAGGCTTCAAGGGCATTGACAATTGATTATATTTTCAATAGTCTAGTGTTTACTCTAGTTTTCTTTTTACATCTGATGTGAACATAGCTTTGCTTTTGAAAAAGCAATTATTTAATAATTGACCTAGTACTTGCCCTGTCCCTTTCATTTGCTTTTTAAAATATATTAAAACAAAACAAAACAAAAAATTCCATAAGACAAGCAGAAAAACAAACACAAACCTGTCTGCTTGCTGCCAAAGTTAATGGGGTTGATTTTATTTCTTATTTTCTCTTTCTGGGAAGTCTTGAGTTAAGATAGCTTACTGTTGATTACATTTGATTGGTGGTCATTCTTAATACTCAATGTTATGTTATCTCTCTTGTTGTCTGGCCCCAAAAGCACTCTTATTCCATTGACTGACTAGTGGGTTCAAACTGCAGACCTTTCCGATGTTAAATGGGCATTTTCTGTTGTCTCATACTTTCAGAATGAAAGCCTAAATCTGAGGACAGATGACACCAAGTGTCCCCACACTTCACAGGGAGTGCCAAGAGCAGCCAGAGTCCACCCCCTTTAGCTCTTATTAAAAAGTGGCTTTGAATTCACTGCTCATTCAGGCTCTTTAAATGAAGATCAACTTGCTTCATGAGATGATATAACTGGGCTGCTGTGATATTTTTTTCCCCACCGTCCAAAGTAAGTGTCAAAAATCAAACCAAATCCATCTATGAGTTGACTCTGACTCATAGTAACTGTATAGGACAGAGTAGATCTGCTCATACGGTTTCTGAGACTGTAAGTCTTTATGGGAGTAAACAGATTCAGTTTTCTTCTGCAGAATGGCTGGTAGGTTTGATTTTGTGGTTAGCACTCCAACATTTAGTCCACTGTGCCACCATGACTCTTTAAGGAAGGTTTGGGTTCCCAGAATATCACTCATGGGAATTGGACATGTCTGAAGAAGGTGAAATTAGCATTTCACTTCCCATTGGATACTTGCTGAACTAGAAAGATTGGTTCTGTGAGAAGGACTCTAGGGTATATTGTAGTAAGACAGTAGACCCTGTACAGGCTTGCTATGGGTCTGAACTGACTCGATGGCACTTAACAGCAATAGACAGTTCAACAAACTACTACTAGCCAAAAGGTTGGTGGTTTGTACTCACCCAGATACGCCTTGGAAGATAAGCCTAGCAATCTGTGTCTGAAAGGTCACAGCCATGAAAATGTATTAAGTCATTCTATTTTGTACACATGGGGTTGCTGTGAGTCAGAATTGATTTCACAGCAACAAACAACAATGATAATGAAAGTATGACATATTAAAGCTTGTGAAACACATTTAAAATAACATTTAAAAGTAAGATTTCTTTTTCTTTTCAGCCCTTCAGTACTGGTTTTTCAGGCCCCACAGGACATCCACACTGCAGAGCTCTTTGATGTTGGCATTGTGCTCTTTAATTTCTTGAGACCCTTTCTCAACCCTACAGCCCACACTCTCTTGCTGCTGGAATTCCCTTGCTCCAGAAGGCAACCATCTTAAGCAGGGCAGCCTTAAAACAGCTTAATTTCAGATAACTTCTGCAACATCTGTTTGGCCCACAGGCAACTCATGCATCTTTGTCACCTCAAAAGAAGTGCAAGCTGCTTCAGTTCTGCCCTCTTTAGCTCCACCAACTTTTATCATAATTAGAATTCTCCAAGTAAGAGGTAGGCAGCAACTTCCAACTGTAGGAATTCTAGAAAAAAAAAAAAAAATTGTGGATAGTGAAGGATTTTAAGTAAAACATACTCATTTTCCCAAGACCCTTCCCTCCCCTATCTCCTTCGTCACTACAACACTGATCCTATGTAGGGACTCAGGTTCAGGGGTGCAGTGAAATGAGTTATTGGTGTGGATTATTATATGTGAAGTTTGTTTTTGTGTGCTATTGAGTCAATTCTGACTCAAAGCAACTCCATAGAACAAAGTAGAATTGCCCTGTATGTTGCCTAGGCCATAATCTTTAGAACAGCAGATTGCCAGAGCTTTCTTCAGTGGAGCAGTTAGTGGATTCAAACATCTGGCTTTGCAGTATGCAATTGGGCATTCTAAACACTGTGCCATCAGGTCTCCTTTTGCATCTTTTTTAACCACACGCTGCTCCCCTGAAAAAATTAAAAACCTGATACTATTGAGCTGATTCTGACTTAGAACAACCACATAGGATAGAACTACTTCATAGAGTTTCCAAGCCTGTAAATCTTAATGAAAGCCAATTGCTGCATCTTTTTCTCTCAGAGAAGCTAGTGGGTTTGAATTTCTGACCTTTAGGCTAGAAGTCCAAACTGTTAGCCAGTGAACCACCAGGGCTCCTGTGTGAATTTTATAAAGTAGAAAATAGTGGTTTTGGCTAGAATATAAATGTCATTAAGTGCTGTCAGCAGTGGTAGTTATACGGCGAGGAGTTGGTTTTGACCTCATTTGTTGTTGTTGTTGTGAAGTGCCATCGAGTCGGTTCCGACCCATAGCGACCCTGTACAGGGTTTCCGAGGGTGTAAATTTTTACGGGAGTAGAAAGACCTCATAGTGACCCTGTATAGGGTTTCTGAGGCTGCATATCTTGGCAGCACTACTAATCTGTCAGTTTGTCCTGCTGTGATGCTGGAAGCTATGACATGGACATTTTAAATACCAGCAGGGTCGCAAATGGTGGACAGGTTTCAGCTGAGCTTCCAGACTAAGACAGACTAGGAAGGAGAGATAGATTTCTTCCCAATATTTAGTCACTGAAAACCTTATGAACAACAATGGAACACTGTCAGCATTGAATATTGAAACATGATGAAAAGCACCAGAATATTGTCAGATATAGTGCCGGAAGATGAGACACTCATGTTAGAAGACACTCAAAATGCAACTGGGGAAGAGTGGCCTCCTCAAAGTAGAGTTGACCATGATGACACAAATGGAGTAAAG
>NW_006408665.1:953337-976707 GCF_000296735.1 Chrysochloris asiatica | reverse complement strand
TATGATCCAGCAATTCCTCTACTTGGTATTTATCCACAAGAAATACGAGCCATAACATGAGTAGATATATGCACACCAATGTTCATAACAGCATTACTTACAATAGCAAAAAGACGGAGACAGCCTAAGTGCTCGTAAAAGGAGGAATGGATAAACAAACTTTGGTACGAACAAATAATGGAATATTATGCTACCTTGAAAAATAATAAGGAAGCTGCAATCCACCACATAACATGGATGAAACTTGAGGACATTATGCTGAGTGGAATTAGTCAAAAAAGGAGAAATACTGCATAGGACCATTTTTGTAAAATATTAAGAAAAAGTACCCACATTAAAAGGGGAAAAGTATTTTCTGGTTAGCCGGGTGAATGGAGTGGGGTGAGGGGAGGGAGAGGAAGGTTGAGCACAGGATAGTTTTGGTGCTGAGGGGTGGATACACTACAAGGGGGAGTGGAATGGAAGAACAAGGTGGATGTTGCAACAATTAGGCAGGTTTGCATGGGCTAAGTGGGGCAGAGGTAAATAATGACATATGCTCAATCTTGGAACAACAGGGCTCCGGGATACAGGGATTGTGATATGGTTTGAATGGGTAAAAGGGGGGGAATGATGTTAAGATGCTTGGCTATCTTATGAATCGTGGTTTCCCTTACCTACTATTGTAAAGTAGACTCTTGAGGGGGAGAGAAAGGAATATCCAGAAACATCACCATAGAAAGCATAAGTCCATCTTCAGCCTATAACTTATTGGAATACCTAAAATGGGGCTAGAACTTGCCCAGTGAAGCAGGCTTCCTGTGGAGCCTTTGCATGGCATAAGAACATAGGTGGAATCGTGATCCTCATCCAGAACATTTTGAGGTGGGAAATTTACACTGAAAGGACAAGCAGACCAGCCTGGAACTGCTAGGAGAAACAGAAGATACTTCTTGATAGAAAGACCAGCAGGAAAAGGAAAAAAACCATAATGGCAATCTGAATGACTGCTACAAGAACAAACAAGTCGTTCACCTGGGAGTCATCAAGGCAAGTGGTCAGGTCACCTCAGGGCAAACCCCCTTCCAAGACTAAGATTCAAGGGGAATACACGAGCAGTCATTAGTCTTTCTGCTGAGCACATTGTTCACCAATAAGGGGAAGTGGGGGAAAAACAGCAATGAAGTTGTGAGTTAAGTCCGACCATGTTCATTAGACTCCTGTGAACCTGGGTTGATACCTGGTTGGCCAGCAGTATGGCAAGACCTGGGGACTCCTGGTCCCAGAGACAGTGACAGGGCCATAGAGGACAAGAGCAGAGAGTGAAGTGTCCAGCTGGTATGAAGTGAGAGGAGATGCACCAAAACACCCACACTTGCAGATAGTACCCACTTGACCTGGCTTCAATGGCTGGATGATCAGAACTCAACTAGAAGAAGAAAGAAGAGGAAAAAAAAAAGAGTAATCTGCTTGTGGATGTAGTAGCTCAAAAGAAGGAACAAATATTCACAGCAAGGATCATTCCCAATCCCTCGGTATACAGGGTTGACAAGGATGGTCAACTTAGACATTGGCTACCCAAAATGGGTGTAGAGGGCCTATAAGGCAAGAAGTGACTGGCTTACAAGCTTTCAAGAGGAAACCTAATTTCAGAGGGCATGGGGGAAGGTAGAATCTTCTCTGAGTGGTTTCCAACCTGTATGGACAGGTATGGTGAAAGGAGATGGGGATAAAACTCTTGTGGTTCAGTAGTGAATAATTGCTAACAGGGCTGATAGTGTTGCAAATGTAACTCCAAATGTTTTATAACAAAAGGAGGGAAGTGGCTGATCATACAGTCCAGGAGTGGAGGACCCTGGGACCATCAAGGGAGAAGAGTGGAGTGTGGGAACCTATCCAGAGAAGCAGCGACACCAGAGATGGAGGTAGACACCATGATGTGGAGAGATGGAGCGACTGGGGACTCTGGACTCTGGGAGGGAGAGGGCTTGTGTGTTGATGGTAGGCTTGCAAGGTGTACCCTTTGGTTGTTTGATGATGCATGCAGGGAATTATAATCATTGCAATGAAATGAAACATGATAGGATGACTGTAAAGCTAATGTTCTCCCAAGTAAACTATCACATAATTCCCAATGAAAATTTAATAAAAAAAGAAGATGGGAAGAATACACAGTCACTGTACCATAAAAAAATGGCCGATGTTCAACCATTTCAAGAGGTAACATATGATCAAGAGCCAATGATACTGAAGGAAGAAGTTCAAAGTACATTGAAGACATTGGCAAAGAACAAGGCACTGGGAACTGATGGAATGCAAATTGAAATCTTTCAACAAACTGATGAGGCACTGGAAGCACTCATTCTTCTATGCCAAAAAGTTTCGAAGACAACTACCTGGACAACTGACTGGAAGAGATCCATATTCATGCTCATTTCAGAGAGGTGACCCAACAGAATGTGGAAATCATTGGGTAATATCATTGATCTCTCATACGAGTAAAGTTTTACTAAAGATAATACAAAAATAGCTGCAACCAAACATTGACAGAGAAATTCCAGAGGTTCTAGCCAGATTCAGAAGAGGATGTGGAATGAGGGATATCATTGCTGATGTCAGATGGATCTTGGCTGAAAGTAGAGAATATCAGAAAGATGTCTCCACATTCTTTATTGACTATGCAAAGGCTTACGATTGTATGGATCATGACAATGTTGTGGAGAATGAGTATTCCAGAACATTTAATTGTGCTCATGGGGACCCTGTACATAGACAAAGAGACAGTTGTTCCAACACTGAATGGTTTAAAATTAGGAAAGGTGTGCGTCAGGGTATTCTTTTATCATACTTATTCAATCTGTATGCTGAGCAAATAATCCAAGAAGCTGTATAATATGAAGAAGAACATGGCATTAGAAGTGGAGGAAGGCTCATTAACAACCTGCAATATGCAGATGATACAACCTTGCTTGCTGAAAGTGAAGAGGACTTAAAACACTTACAAATGAAGATCAAAGACCACAGCTTTCTATATGGGTTGCATCTCAATGTAAAGAAAACAAAAATCCTCACCATTGGACCAACAAACAACAACCATATAAATGGAGAAAAGATTGACGTTATCAAAGACTTCATTTTGCTCAGATTAACCATCAACACTCATGGAAGCAGCAGTCAAGAAATGAAACGACGTATTGCATTAGGCAAGCCTATTGGGCAGTGAATAAGGGAGACCATAGAAGAATTGATGCTTTTGAGTTATGGTGTTGGAGGAGAATATTGAAAGTGCCCTGGGCTGCCAAAAGAACCAACAGTTCTGTGTTGGAAGAAGTGCAGCCAGAGTGCTTCTTGGAGGCCAGGATAGCCAAACTTCGTCTCTCATACTTCGGACATATTGTCAGGAGAGACCAGTCACTGGAGAAGGATACCTATCATGTTTGCTAAGGTCGAGGGTCAGAGAAAAAGAGGAATACCCCAGAGAGATGGACTGGCAAAGTGACAGCATCAATGGGCTCAAGTATGGCAACAATAGTAAGTTTGGCCCAGGATCGGGCAGTGCTTCATTCTGCTGTGCATAAGGTCGCTATGAGGCAGTACCGGTATTGACTTGATGGCACCTAACAACAGCAACAACAAGGAAGACCAGTTAATACCACTATTTTTCAAATTTATGTAACAACAACAAGGTCAGTGATAATGCAACTGAAGAATTATACCATCTTCTTCAGTCTGAAATAGACCAAATATGCAATATAATCAAGATGTATTGATAGTTACTGTTGATTGGAGTGCAATGGTTGGAAATGAAGAAGAATTCATGGTTGGAAAATACAACCTTGGTGATAGAAATGATGCTGGAAGCCGAATGATAGAATTTTGCAAGACCAATGACTTCTTCATTGCAAAGACCATTTTTCAAACAACATAAAAGACAACTATTCACCTGAACCTCACCAGATGGAATACACAGAAATCAAATTGACTACATCTGTGGGAAGAGATCATGGCGAAGCTCAATATCATCAGGCAAAATAAGACCCAGGGCTTTCTGTGGAATAGACCATCAATTACTCATATGCACATTCAAGCTGAAGTTGAATAAAATGAAAACAAGTCCACAAGAGCCAAAATGTGAACTTGAACTTATGCCACCTGAATTTAGATACCATCTCAAGAACAGATTTAATGTGCTAGATATTAATGACCAAAGACCAGAAGCTGTGCAATGACATCAAGAACAGCATACAGGAAGACACAAAAGATCATTTAAAAGACAGGAAAGGAAAAAAAGACCAAAACAGATGTCAGAAGAGAATCTGTAACTTTCTTTCCAGCTTGTTGTTATTGTTGTTAAGTGCCATCAAGTCAGTACAAACTCATAGTGACCTTATGCATAACTGAATGAAACACTGCCTGATCCTGGGCCAACCTCACTACTGTTGTCATGTTTGAGTCCATCAATACTGCCACTTGGCAAATCCATGGCACTTTCAATATTCTCCTCCAACACCATAACTCAACTGCATCGATTCTTCTACAGTCTTCCTTATTTACTGTCCAGCTTTAGCATGCATTTGAGGTTATTGAAAATACCATGGATTGGGTCACATGCACCTTAGTCGTCAAGCTGACATCTTTGCTCTTCAACACTTTAAAAAAAAGATCTTGTGCAGCAGATTTGCCTAATGCAATACATCGTTTGATTACTTGACTGCTACTTCCATGAGTGTTGATAGTTGAACCAAGAAGAATGAAGTCCTTGACAACTTCAATCTCCTTTGATAAGAATGTTGTTTATTGGTCCAGTGGTGAAGATTTTTGTTTTCTTTACATTGAGATGCAATCCATACTGAAGGCTGTGGTCTTTGATCTTCATCAGTAAGTATGTTAAGTCCTCATCACTTTCAGCAAGCAAGGTTGTATCATCTGCATATTGCAAGTTGTTGAGTCATTCTCCAATCCTGATGCCACATTTTTCTTCATAGAACCCAGGTTCTCAGATTATTTGCTCAGCATACAGGTTGAATAAGTATGGTGAAAGAATACAACCTTGTTGCACACGTTTTTTAATTTTAAACTATTCAGTGTTCCCATGTTCTGTTTGAACAACTAACTGCCACTTGGTTCATGAGCACAATTAAGTGTTCTGGAATGCTCATACTTTGCAATGTTATCCATAGCTCATAGTTTGTCATGATCCACATAATCGAAAGCCTTTGTATAGTCAATAAAGCACAGGTAAACATCTTTCTGGTATTCTTTGTTTTCAGCCAAGATCCATCGGACATCAGCAGTGATATCCCTCATTTGACAGCCTCTTCTGAATCTGGCTTGAACCTCTGGAAGTTCTCTGTCAATGTATGCTTGCAGCCGCTTCTGTATTACCTTTAGTAAAACTTTACTGGCATGGGATATCAAAGAGATTGTCCGATGATTTCCGCATTCCATTGGGTCACCTCTCTTTGACACGGGCACAAATATGGATCTCTTCCAATCAGTCGACCAGTTAGTTGTCTTCCAAATTTCTTGGCAGAGATGAGTGAGTGCCTCCTGTGCCGCCTTTACTTTCTTGAAAGATTTCAATTTTTATTCCATCAATTACTGGTGCCTTGTTCTTTGCCAATTCCTTCAATGCACCTTGGACTTCCTCCTTCAGTATCATAGGCTCTTGATCATATGGTACCTCTTGAAATGGTTGAGCATGAACCATTTCCTTTTGGCACAGTGACTTTGGTACAGTGATAGTGTCTTTCCGGCTTTAGAGATGCTAACATGTAAGGAAGAAATAACAAACCAGTCTGCGTTGGAAGAAATAGAGCCAGAGTAATCCTTGGGAGCCAGGATGGCCAGATGTAGTCTCTCATACTTTAGACATGTTATCAGGAAGGATCAGTCCCTGGAAAAGGATATCAAGTTTGGTAAAGTGGTGGGTCAGAGCAAAGAGGAAGACCCTCAATGAGATGGTTTGTCACAGTGGCAACAGCAATGGGTTCAAGTGTTGTAAAGATTGTGAGGTTGTCATAGGCCATGCAATTTCCCTCAGTTGTGTATATGATTGCCAAGTCAGTACCAACTTGATGGCACTTAACAGCACATCTTTGTAGGATCAGAAAGTGTTGTCTTTCTCCTGCAGAATGGCTGGTGGGCTCTAACCACCAACCTTGTTATACAATGCTAACTGTACAGAATCACTGTGTTCCCTAGAATGTAGAAAGGTACCAGCAATCCCATTAAGATGATAGCAAGAGGACCAATAGGAAACAATGCATGGTATTGATTCAGTGAAGTCTGAGTTATGGTTTCCCCCTTATAACACACTGAGGAGGTTGTCACGTTATAGCCACATGCCTATTAAAAGGATGCTATGGGCTGCTAAAGTTGGCAGTTCAAACCCATCAGCTGCTTCTCAGAAGAGACTTGAGGCAGTCTTTTTCTGTAAAGATTTACAGCCTTGGAAACCCTGTAGGTCAGTTCTACTTTGCCTTATGAGTTTCGTATGATCACCTAGGGGAACAGGCACTTTTAATCCCTAAAGTAGGAAAAATGAGCCATTTATTTCTCTAACATAATTGTATTTCCTCAGTCAAAGTCATGGAGAACTACAGCTTCCAAACAGGAATGGATCCAGGTAACTTAAAATAGCTGTGGGTGGAAATTTTAAAAGGATTTAAGGTGTTTACCAATATTGGAGAATTAAGGTGAAACAACACAAAGTGCTAGAAGTAAGTTGAGGGGCAATTAATATCATTAAAGACTTGGAGGATCCACATAGGCAATTATTTTTGCCCTTTGTGTGTATATCATTTTAAATGATTTTGAGAAACTGGCACTGATATAATAAAATTGCTCCTGTGATAGCTAAAACAGGCCTCATCATAGTTTGAATTGTCCTGTGAGTCATATTTATTAACCATTTTGGCCAATGCTTTCATTTCTAAATCTGTAAATGAAAAATCACCAGCATCAGTTTGAATCTTCCTGCACAAGGAAGTGGCTGCAACAATGGGTTCAAATATGGGATGGTGCAGGACCAGCAGTGTTCACTCTGTTGCTGTGAACCAAGAATGACTCAACAGCACCTAAGGACAAAAAGAAGCATAGGACAGTAATATATTTTCACTGTCTTGTCCCAAGGGTGTGTACATTTTCTTGCTCTAGGCCACATTGTTGATAGAAGGGATTTTAAATCACATGGCAACTTAAAACTTTGTCTTCACCTGTTACAGATGATGTTTTAATTAGGGGAAACAGAGAAGCTGTTTTCTCCTTCTTTATTGAATTTTTTGACCTTCAGGGGATGGGTGATTAAATTAAAAGGAAGTTCATGAACCTTCCCAGATAGTCACTCAACTTTTGGAGAGAGAAATACTCCTCAGACTGAAAGCAAACTCTTGTGACTTAAGTCTTCTTAGAACTAAAGAGTTTGTAATCTTTTATAAAGGAATCCTGGTAGGCTTAGAAAAGGGGAACGAAACAGTTTTTCCACTGTTGTCCTGGTGGGTCAAAGATGCAAATACTGTGTGGACAGTCAAGGCATTTTCTCATTCTTAATTTGTAGTTGTTTTTGTCTTGTTTTATAATCTCTGTGTAACTCCTAAATTTTTTTTTTTTTTTTTTGCTAAGGGTGCTTTGGTGGGAGTAAAGGAGAGGACATCAGTTCCCGAGCACCAGGCAGAGACCATCAGTAAGGCACAGAACTGTGAGCATGCTTGGTGTATAATAACGACTGGAAAGTGGGCCTGACTTGGAGTGGGTGGGTGTGAACTAACCCCTTTTGTCATGAGTACATTAAGAAAGTAGTCTTGAGAAGAAGAAAGGGGAGGAGGCTGGGCCCTGTTATGACTTGAAGTAGCCACACAAACAATTTTACTTGATTTTAAAAGAAAGACTGACCTCAAAATGTTGGAGGACTTGTGCTCATCTGGCAACTTGTGTCACATATTGGATCTGGATGTCAAAAGGAAGCAATATCTTTCCTTAGTGCATTTTACATATGCGGGAATGAAGCCTGAGAGAAATTAAAGTTGGTGGCAGCACTGAACTAGAATCCACATCTCCTGATGACTGCTATGTTTGTGGTGACTCCACATGAATATTACCTAGAAGGACTTTCAAGATAATGTCACTGACAAAATCCCTCCCATTACTGGTAATTATTGATGGCAGTGAAGAGTGAATAAGCACAACTAACAAAAATGTTGCTGTCTAGTTATGAAGCAGTGTAGGAACTGGCCCTAACTGTGTGGGATAATGCCTCCTCTCCACTCCTGAGTGCTGTGAGGTCTTTCAGCATGCCTTCTTAATCTCCCGGACCTCTATGCCTTCCTCTGTATTCTATGAATTAAATAAATTAGTATGTAAAACCTTTTAGTATTTACACAAAGTAAGTACTATTCTACACCCCAGACCAAATTTGTTACTGTCAGTAGATTTCCTACTCACAGTGAACATACAGTATATAGTAGAACTGCTCCACAGTATTTACAAGGTTGTAAGTCCTGGTGTGGCACTGTGGGTTAATACATCATATGGCAAAGCCATTTAAACTGCAAGGTGGCAGTGCAGGCTCACCAGCTGTTCTTTGGAAACCCAATGCAGGGTCGCTATGGGTCAGAATGGATTCAACAGCACTTAACAACAACATCATATCTTTATAGAAGCTGACTGCCACATCTTTCTCTCATGGAGCAGCTGGTAGATTCGAATCACTCATCTATTAATGAACAGCCAGGTCTTACTTAACCACCGTGCCACTTGGTCTCCTTAAACACTATTAAATATTAGTTAAATATTAGTTATTATTACATTCGACTTCTGGTATGGCACTATGGCATAATGCATTGGACTGCAAGGTTGGTTTGAACTGCAAGGTTGGAGGTTCAAATTCACCAGCCGCTTCTTTGAAACCCTATATAGGGTCACTATAAGGCACTTAACAACAACAACAATTATTATTATTGAGGTGACAGACATTGCTAATGATAGAATTCTTGATTCCCATGCAAGACACTAGGCTTTATTTCATGGCCAATACAACTCTTGCATAGCCACCATTTGTCTGGTAGGGGATGCTGAAAGGTTTCAGCAGAACTTCCAGACCAAGATGTATTAGAAAGAAAGGTCTGGTAATCTATTTCTGAAATTAAGCCATTCAAGATCAGATGAAATAAGGAGGAATGGACAGCATTTTGCTCTCTTACATTTGGAGTCCCCCTATTCTGAAGATTTGGAAGTTTTGGAAGAAGTGCAACCAGAGTGCTCCTTGGAGGCCAAGATGGCTAGGCTTCATCTCTCATACTTTGGATACATTGTCCGGAGAGAACAGTCGCTGGAGAAGGATGTCATGCTGGGTAAGGTGGAGGGTCAGAGAAAAAGAGGAAGAGATCCCAACGAGATGGATCAGCCAGATGACATCATTGATGGCATCAAGTGTGGCGGCGGTAGTGAGGTTGGCCCAGGATTGGACATTGTTTCATTCTGCTGTGCATGGGGTCGCTATGAGTCGGTTCCGACTCGATGGCACCTGACAACAACAATTCTTAAGATTGAGTCAATCACAGCAGACAAGAATGACACTATTACTCATTTATACTACCTTATTTTATGTATTTAAATAAATAATACATTAACTTTGGCTAAGATCCCCAATTTTTTAAAGTGTGTAGTAAAAAGTCTACCACTCACCCCTGTCTAGTAATTCTATTTTGTTTTTCATTGACATTATTTCTTTTATCTTCCTCCACTTATTTTAGGTCACAAAAATGTGACACCAAACCACCCATAACATTCTCTAGTCATGCTGGGTTTGGTAATTCTAATTCATTGCAGTGGCCAGACAACACACTCACAGTCTCACAGTTATGGGGTATATTAGGGAAGTTAACAAGTTGCAATACAAGATCGTAAAATGCTCAGGGCATAGGTGTTCCAGTCAGGACAGCTTCTCCTCAGCTGTACCCACAGACAGGTCTCTCTCTGCCTGGCTAATGTTACAAATCTCCTTTAAGGTTGTTGATGGCCCACAAGAAATATCACTCTACCATAAGCCTCAGCATCATGGATCAGCAAACATAGCTCTCCCCCAATTAAGTACCTGGAGTCACCCCACTCTGTAAGCAAGCCTCATGCCCAAAGTCACTCAGCTTTATTTGCTTTGTGAGTTGGGAAGCCCACCATTCTGTCTTGTGCTCTGGCTTTTGGGTCTGCTGCTGCGGCTCTTTGGCCATTCCTCCAGTGCCACAGCCTTTTGTTCCTGGGTCGAGGAGGTTCCATATTCAGGGACCTCAGGGTCCAAAGGATATGCTCCTATCCTGACTTTTCTTTTCTGATAGTAGTGAGATTGTCCCTCCTGCTTCTGAGATGTCTTATTTTATACTCATGCTAGAGTTTCAAGTTATTACAATGATAATGAACTCTGTTAACTTCCACAGCTGAATTATGTCATTCTATCATCATCTTTTCCCACTTTCTCTCATCCAGACCCATCAGGAAAAGAGTTATTTGGTGAGAGTTACAAAGACTAAGGCTAGAAAAGACATATTAAATAATTCATGACACAACATAAGTATACAAAACAAATTAATATATATCCCTCCCTTTAAAAAAATCTAAATGACACATATTATATGTAACTTTGTGCCTTATACGTATATGTATAGAGATTCACATTCACTTTAATAGTGATATCATACTGCATAGAATGGATTTAATAGAATTTATTCTACCTGACTCCTGTTAATGGACATTCAGATTGATACCAATCTTTTGTTAATATTAACTATATTTAAGTGAACAATCTTAGACATATAATATTTATGCATGTCAGCTCTGGTAGCGTAGTGGTTACGAATCGAGCTGCGAATCTGAAGGTCCGCAGTTCGAAACTACCAGCTGCTCCGCGGGAGAAAGATGAGGCGATCTGCTCCCGTAAAGATTTACAGCCTCGGAAACCCTGTACAGGGTCGCTATGGGTCGAAACCGACTCGATGGCACTTAACAACAACAACAATAGGATAATGAGGAGTACTGGTGTTGTTGTAGGTTATCCACTGGATCCCAATGTTGGTTTGAACTGCAAGGTCAGCAGTTCAAATCCACCAGCTGATCCTTGGAAACCCTATGCAGGTTCGCTATGAGTCAGAACTGACTCAATGACACTTAACAATAACATAGGATAAATGAAGTCCTGATTTGTTGCTGTAGGATAAGCACTAGACTGCAGGGTAGGTTTGAATCACAAAGTTAGTGGATCAAACTCACCAGCTGCTTCTTAGAAACCCTAAACAGGGTTGCTATGAATTGGAACCGATTTGATGACTCTTAGAAACAGCATCAACAGCACAGAATAAATGGGGAGTCCTGGTGTGTCACTGTAGGATAAGCACTGGACCTCAAGGTCCATTAGAACTGCAAAGTTGATGGTTTAAATCCACCAGCCACTCCTTGAAAACTCTATATGTGGTGGCTATGAGTTGGAACTGACTAACAACAACATAGGATAAATAGAGTCCTGGTGTGGTGATATAGGATAAACACAGACTGCAAGGTCAGCAGTTCAAACCCACCAGCTCCTCTTCAGACACATTATATAGGCTCTCTATGAGTCAGAATTCATTTGATGGTACTTAACAGCAACAACCTAGGATACATTTCTAAAAGTATAATTGCTGTGTGAAAAGGTATGTGCATTTAAAATTTTGGTAGCTATTACCAACTGGACCTCCATATAAGTTATATCCATTTACAATGTTAATAGTGATGAATGCAAATGACATTCCCCCTGAACAAATGCCCTTTTCTTTCTTCTTGTATATTAAGAACATCATACAAGAAGAAAGCAAAATGTACTTAAGAAGGCAAGAAAGAAATAAAAGTCCAAAATGGATGTCAGAAGAAACTCTGAAACTTGCTTTCCAGCATAGAGATACTAAAACAAATGGAAGCAAAGAAGAGGTAAAAGAGATGAACAGAAAATTCCAAATGTCATCTTACAGGTTTAAGATGACAAAATCTTCTCAATGTGGAAAGATCTAGAGTTAGGAAACCTAAAGGGAAGAACATGCTCAGCATTTCTCAAGTGGAAACTGAGGAAAAACTTCAAGCCTCAACTTGAAATACTGAAGGATTCTTTGGGCAAAAATAAAGTAGAATAAATAAACATACATACCCTAGGTGTTAGTGAGCTGAAATAGCCTGGGATTGATCATTTTGAACCTGACAATCACATATTTTCCTATGCCAGAATTACAAATTGAAGAGGAATGGGATCATCAAGAAAATTTCAAGATCTATCTTAAAGTACAATGCTATCTGTGATAGGATAATATCCATATGCCTAATAGGAAGGCCAAGGAGCTCTGGTAGCATAGTGGTTACGAATCAGGCTGCGAACCTTAAGGTCAGCAGTTCGAAACTACCAGCCGCTCCGCGGGAGAAAGATGAGGCTTTCTACTCCCGTAAGGATTTACACCCTCGGAAACCCTGTACAGGGTCGCTATGGGTCGGAACCGACTCGACGGCACTTAACAACAACAACAACAATAGGAAGGCCAGTTAATACAACTATTATTCAAATTTGCTCACCAACCATTAAAGCCAGTGATGATGAAATTAAAGATTTTCCCCAACTTGTTAAGTGCCGTCCACTAGATTTCAATCCATAGCAATCCTGTAAAGGGTTTCTTGGAACAGCTGCTGAGCTTGAACCACTGACCTTATGGTTCAAAGTGACTTTGCAGTCCAGAGCATTAATCCACAATGCCACAATTGATCAAACATTTAATCAAGATGCATTGATAATTATTGGAGATTGGAATGCAAAGATTGGAAACAAAGAGAAGGATCAATAGTTGGAAAATATGGCCTTTGTGGAAGAAACAATGCTGAAGATTGCGTTTTTTAAACAACATAAAAGATGACTATGCACCTGGAGCTCACCAGATGGAATACACAGAAATCAAGTTGACTACATCTGTGGGAAGAGACAGTGGTCAAGCTCCATATCATCATACAACACCAGGTCAGGGGCAGACTGTGGAACTTGCTCATGTTCAAGTTCAGGCTGAAGCTGAAGAAATGAAAACAAGTTGACGAGAATAAAAATATGACCTTAAACATATCCCATCTGAATTTAGAGATAATCTCAAGAACAGTTTTGATGCATTACACACTAATTACTGAAGAACAGAAGAGTGTGGGATGTCATTGAGAACCTCATACAGGAAAAAAGCAAAAGTTCATTAAGAAGAAAAGAAACAAGGAAAATACCAAAATGGATATTAGAAAAGACTCTGAAACTTGCTCTCCAATGTAGATATGCTAAAGCAAGTGGAAGAAATGAGGATGTAAAGGAGCTGAATAGAAAATTTCAAAGGTCAACTCAAGAAGACAAAGATGATAATGAAATCTGCAAAGACCTGTTAGAAAACTCAAAAGGAAGAACATGCTTAGTACTTTTCAAACTAAGGGAACTGAAGAAAAAATTCAAGCCTCAATATGCAATATCGAAGGCGCTCTGGTAGTGTAGTGCTTATGACTTGGGCTGCTAATCTCAAGGTCAGCATTTCAAAACTACCAGCTGTTGCACCAGAAAAAGATGAGGCAGGCTTTCAGCTCCCTTAAAGATTTACAACCTCGGAAACCCTATGCAGGATAGCTATGAGTTGGAACCGACTGCACAGCACACCACCACCACCACTATGAACAAAATATTGATGCAGGAAGCATCAAAAGAAGGTGGAAGGAATACACAGAGTTACTGTACCAAAAAATAAATGGTCAATGTTCAACCATTTCAAAAGGAAGCATATGATCAACTGCCAATAATACTTAACGAAGTGCACCAAGGTGCACTAAAGGCATTGGCAAAGAATAAAGCTCCAGGAATTGATGGAATACAATTCCAGTCATCTATGCCAAGAAATTTGGAAGATACCTACTTTGCTAACTGGGTGGAAGAGATCCATATTTGTGTGCATTCCAAAGAGACGTGACTCAACAGAATGAGGAAATCATCAGACACTATCATTAATATTGCATGCAAGTCAAATTTTCTAAAGATAATGAACAAAGTGGCTGAAACCATACATTGACAGAGATCTTGGCTGAAAGCAGAGAATACTTGAAAAATGTTTACCTGTGCTTTATTGACTACACAAATGTTTTTGAATGTGTGATCATGACAGGCTACAGACAACATTGCAGTTAATGAGTATTCTGGAACACTTAATTGTGCTCATGAGAAACCTGTATATAGTCCAAGAGGCAGTTGTTCATGCAGAACAAGGGAACACAGGATGGTTTAAAATTAAGAAAGGTGTGTGCCAGGGTTGTATTCTTTCACTATGTTTATTCAATCAGTAAATAATTAGAGAAACTGAATTATTTGAAGAAAAAGTGGCATCAGAGTTGTAGGAAAACTCATTAACAACATGCAATATGCAGATGATACAACCTTGCTTGCTGAAAGAAGACTTTAAATACTTACTGATGAAGATCAAAGACCACAGTCTTTGGTAGGGGTTGCACCTCAATGTAAAGAAAACAAAAATCCTCACTATTGGACCAATAAATAACATCAAGATAAATGATGACAAGATTGAAGTTGTCAAAGATTTAGTATTACTCTGATCAACCATCAACACTCATGGAAGCAGGAGTCAAGAAATCAAATGATTAGGCAAATCTGCTGCACAAGATCTCTTGAAAGTGTTCAAGAGCAAAGATGTTGGTTTGTGGAATAAGATGTGCCTGACCTGAGCCATGATATTTTAAACAACTTCATACTCATATGCTTGTGAAAGTTGGACAATGAATAAAGAAGATCATAGCAGAATTGGTACATTTGAGTTATGGTGTTGCAGGAGAATATTAAAAGTACCCTGGGGTGTGAAAAGAACAAACCAATCTGTGTTGGAAGAAGTACAGCTAAAATTTCCTTAGAAGCCAGGATGGTGAAACTTTGTCTCTCATACTTTGGGCATATTATCAGGAGAGACCAGTCCTTGGAAAAGGACATCATGTTTGGTAAAGTGAAGAGTCAGAGACAAAGAGGAAGACACCCAGCAATATGGATTGACACAGTGGCAGCAGCAACGGGCTCAAGTGTAGGAACAATTGTGATGTTGGCACAGAACAGGGCATTGTTTTGCTCTGCTGTGCATAAGGTCTCTATGAGTTGGTACCGACTTGATGGCACCTAACAACAACAACAACAACATTATGAAAGACATGAGCATGAAATAAACACTGGTAAGCACCTTTTGTCATTTGTTCTAGTATTTTGTATTTTGCTTTTAGATAGCTATATTAACCTTAGGAGATCTTCTCTTCAATAGTTTGGCAATCTGTGCTATAAAACAAACCATTTATATCTTTCCTTCTTTCAAAGCCTATACTTCAAAAATTTAAGTAGGTAATTTCTGCAACAGCAATGGATATATATTTTTGGAGGGCTAGTGTTATTAAAAGCGGACTTTTCTCTGTACTCAGTAATATTGCTACTAAAGTTTGTGAATTAAATTCAACACTACAAGACTAAATATCTGTGTTTTTCTACTTTCTGTGATCGTAAAAATATTACAGGAAGAATTATTTTGTGAGTCAAGCCTTAGGGTCTGAAGGTCATTGTGTTTTTCCAAGTTGGAGATTTTTCATTTTCAATTGGACTGAGGCACAGACACAATACAGACAGAAGGTCTTATTCAGAAGTTAAAAAGGATATTCACAGGTAGTCTCTGACTTAAGATGGATTTGAATTATGAAAAACTGCACTTACAACTTTGTTTTTTATGTTTTTATATATGTGTGCATCTTATTGTTAGTAATGTGCACTAATACAATGTTCAGCACAATAGTGACTGAGGTCATCATTCTCAGTTGTTCAGTTAGATGTTTATAAGCAATGTTTCCAATGCTCAAGGATCAATCAAGATGGGATTTATAAAGATACTAATAATAAAAAAAGAAATAATAATAAAATCTGAAACAAACATAAAAAGTATTTTGATTGACAGCGGGGTCATCAGAACCATAGTAAACTGGGGAGTACCTGTGACTCACAGTCTCTCACTTTAAGGCAGACACCATCTTTGCTGAACTTTCTTGTTAATGTTCCTGGTTTGACGCTGCAGGATAAGCATTTGGCCACAAGGTTGGCCTTTCAAACTCACCAGCTGCTCATCTGAAACCCTATACAGGGTCTTTATCAGTCAGAACTGACTTGCTGGCACTTAACAACAACAACATACAAGAAATGGAAAAAGCTCTTCACTTTTTTTCTGGATATTTTGAAGTTTGAATAGATATATATGGTTGTTGTTAGCTGTTAAGGAGTTCATCCCTAACCCATGACTGACCCCACGCAAAGCACAACAAAAAGTTTCCTTAATTTAGAGTGCCAACAGCAGAAACTTTGTGCTGGAATAAGAAGGCAGAGACACTGTCAGGAGAAAGCAAAAGGTGGTGTCTGTTGAACAGATAAAGACCAACAGAGTGCTCTGAGTGGAGTGACCCAGAACTCTACCATGCTTAATGCTGTGACAGTACTACAAGTAGTGAAGAACCTGAGTGGGTCTGGGTAGTGGCAGAAACCCTAGGGCTGAAACACAGGTGTGAGTGAGAGACACAGAGTGTCTCAGAAGCAGAATAGAGTAGGGCATGAGGCCAGCAGACTAGGGAGACCTTGTGCAGTAGGACTGTCCAGATGCAAGGGCACTCTGTCAGAAGTACAAGGTACTGCTTCCAGAGCTGCAGTGATCCTGGGTCAGCCATTGTGATACCAGCCCATCCAATGGGAGTCACAGAGAGCACCCCATAAGGTAAGTGTGCACATCAGTTTCTCATCATGGTACTACTATTTTGTATTTAAATGTGAACATTGTTGCCATCTGTTTGGCTCCACCTCATAGTGACTGTATGTACAACAGAATGAAACACTGCCTAGACCTGTGCTATCCTCACAAACATTGTTATAATCACTAGTGTGCCTTAAAAAATTTTTTTTCCCCAAGCATGATGTCCTTTTCACTTTCAGCATGCAATGTAGTGTCATCTACATATCACAGATCGTTAATGAGTTTTCCTCAAATCCTAATGTCTCAGTTCTTCATATAGTCCAGTTTCTCAGATGATTTGTCCAGTGCACAGACAGAGTAAGAGTAAGTATGGTGAAAGGATATAACCTTAATACATACCTTTTTCTGATTTTAAAGCAAACAGTATTCCCATGTTCTGTTCAAATGACTGCCTCTTGGTCTAGGTACTGGCATGATATGAGCACAATTGAGTATTCTGGAATCCCCATTCTTTGCAGTTTTCTTTGTAATTTGTTATGACCCACACACTCTAATGCCTTTGCATTGGTTTGTCAGTAAAAGGCAGGTTAGCATCTTTCTGCTATTCTCTGCTTTCAGCCAAGATCCATCTAATATCAGCCTCGGCATCAGCAGTGATGTACCTTTTTCTAAGTCATTTTATGAATCCGTCTTGAGTTTCTGGCAGTTCCCTGTTATAACACTACAACTGTTGTTAAGTTACCTTTTTACTCATAAGTAAAAACTTTACTTATGAGTGATATTGTTTGATAATTGCCCCATTATGTGATAACTTTTGAAACAGCATGAATATGAATCTCTTTTCATCAATTGGTCAGTTTTCCAAGTTTCTTGAATCCTTCAATATTTCAACTTGAGGTGTGAGTTTTTTCTTCAGTTCTGTTAGCTTGAGAAATGCTTAGCATGTTCTTCCCTTTTGGTTTTCTAATTCCAGGTCTTTGCACATTTCATTATAATACTTTGTCTTCTCAGGTTACCCTTCAATATCTTCTGTTCAGCCCTTTTATTTCATCATTACAATCTATATATTATTGCCCAAAAAGCCCTGGTGGCACAGTGGTTAAGGACTCAGCGGCTAATAGAAAGATTGTGGTTCAAACCCATCAGTCACTCCATGGGGGAAAGATGTCTGCTTCCAAAAAGATTACAGCCTTAGGGACTGAGGGCTCAGGATCATAGTCTTGGAGGACACCATAATCAACAGACATAAAATAGTCTACACAGACCGTGTTCTACATACTAATGTGAGGAGTGACTGGGATCTTAATAACTCATGGGTGGCCATCTAAGATGCAATTATTGGTGTCTCCCCATTTGGAAGACAAAAGAATGAAAATTGAAGACACATGGAAACAATTAATCCAAAGGATTAAGGGACCACTGGGCAATCATTCTCCAGGATCCTGAGGGTAAAATAGCTCCATGGTACCTGACTACCACTACCAGCAATACTAATGAGAAGATCCTAGATAGAGTGGGAGAAAAAGGTGGACCCAAATTAAAAACTATAAAAAAGACCAGGCTTACTGGTTGGATAGAGTCTGATGGAACCCTGAAATTATGACCCTTGTTCACCCTTCAGGCCTGGCACTGAACTTAACTCCATGGCTCAATTTTCAGCCAAGCAATATGTTTATAGAGAGAACAACAATGCTAGTGAGGTACACACACCATAGAACGCACAGTCATTTTTTTATCAAAAGGGCAGCATTTACTCATGAACAAATTTCAGAAGGATTGGGAAAGAAGGAGGATTGGAAATGAAAAACACAGGGAGAAAGTGGAATAAGTGATGTTTTATCAAGAGGATTGCAGTCAATAAAATGAAACAATGCATGACTTGTGGAATATAAAACTCTGTAAAACTTTAACGAATTCACAATAAAAAGTAATAAAAAAAAATTGTAGCAGTGGAAACCTTACAGGGCAGTTCTACTAAGTTCTATATGGTCCTCATGTGCCTGATTGAAAGCAATGGATCTTTATTGACTTTCTATGGTCTAACACTCTGAAAGCATCTTGCATGTTCTGGTTCTGACTGGACTAATATGATATTTATGGAGGGATTATTATGAAAAATATTAAAAAATATAAAACAAAAATCCTTACAACTGGACCAATAAGCAATATTATGATACAAGGAGACAAGATTGAAGTAGTCAAAGACTTCCTTTTACTTCAATTCACAATCAACACCCATTGAAGCAAAAGTTAAAAATCAAATTATGTACAATTACATTGAAAAAATAATCTGTAAAAGACCTTTTTAAAGTGTTAAAAAGCAAAGATGTCACTTTGAGGAGTAAGGTGTGCTTGGCCTATCCCATGGTATTTTTAATTGCCTCATATGCACTCAAAAACTGGACAATGAGTAAGGAAAAGCAAAGAAGAATTGATACCTTTGAATTATGGTGTTGGTAGCATAGTTGTTATGAGTTGGGCTGCTAATCTCATGGTAAGAAGTTCAAAACTACCAGCCATTCAATGGAAAAAAGATGAGGTTTTCTTCTCCTGTCAAGATTTATAGTCTCAGAAACCCTATATATGGTTGCTGTGAGTTGGAACTGACTCCATGGCACATAATCACTATCACCAAAATATTAAATATATCATAGACTTCACGAAGAATGAACAAATATGTCTTTGAAGAAGCATAGCCTGAATGCTCCTTGGAAGTTAGAATGGTAACATTCACGCACTTCAGACATGTTATTAGGAGGTACCTGTCCCTTGGTAAAGCAGAAGGTCGGTATAGAAGAAGACTCTCAATGAGCTGGATTGATACAATGGCAGCAACAGTGGGCTCAAACATAACAATAATTGTAAGGATGAGACAGGACTGGGTACCTGTTGTATAGAGGGCTACTATGAGTTGAAACTGACTCAGTGGTACCTAACAACACAACAATATTATTAGTGAACAATCTCTGTGTGTGCTACATAATAGATATGTATTGTTTACAGTGAGTGTAACACAGGATATCATTCCATTCAGATTGCTCTGTAGTCAGTTCTTCATTTAGCAGAGACTAGTGTTTGCTTTCTCTTAACTGTGTCTCTCTGCTCTGCCTTCTTATTGGGTCTAAGGTTTCTGCTATTAGCATTCTCCAATCTAAGAAGCTCCTGTGAGCCTTTATCTATCCATACTTTATTAATTTCAACACAGGTCTTCTGAGGCTTAGTCAGCACCAGGTCCTCAGATGATCTTTGTCGGTATAGCCTCCACTCCATGGACTTTAGGTGATGTCCTACTATCAGAACTGTGGAGCAAAACTCCAAAGTATCCACTACAAAGGGAGGATTTTACCTTCAACCCGTCTTAGACTGGAAGTATATCCTGAAACTTGTTTAGAGTCATAGCAGAATGCCAAGAAGTGTATTGACTGGCATAGGACCAGGTCTCAAATACAGAATGTGAGTGTTCTACCACTAAAACATCTCTACTCTCTTGTTGTTGTTGTTAGGTGCCATCGAGTTGTTACTGACTCATAGTGACCTTATGCACAGCAGAATGAAACACTGCCTGATTCTGGGCCAACCTCAGTACTGTTGCCACGCTTGAGTCCATCGATGCTGCCACCTGGCCAATCCATCTCATTGGGAGTGTTCCTCTTTTTCTCTGACCATCCACCTTATCAAACATGATATCATTCTCCAGCAACTGGTCCCTCCTGACAATATGTCTGAAGTATAAGATGAAGTTTGACCATCTTGGCCTCGAAGGAGCACTCTGGCTGCACTCTTCCAAAATGGATCTATTGGTTCTTTTGGCAGCCCATGGCACTTTCAATATTCTCTTCCAACACCGTAACTCAAAAGCATCAATTCTACAGTCTTCGTTATTCACTGTCCAGCTTTCACATGCATATGAGTTTATTGAAAATACCATGGCTTGGGTCAGGCACACCTTAGTTCTCAAGCTGACATATCTGCTCTTCAACACTTTAAAGAGGTCTTGTGCAGCAGATTTGCCTAATGCAATACGTGGTTTGATTTCTTGACTGCTGCTTTTATGAATGTTGATAGTTGATCCAAGAAGAATGAAGTCCTTGACGGCTTCAATTTTTTCTCTGTTGATAAGAATGTTGTTTATTGGTCCAGTGGTGAGGATTTTTGTTTTCTTTACATTGAGATGCAATCCATACCAAAGGCTATGCTCTTTGATCTTCATCAGTAAATATTTTAAGTCTTCTTCACTTTCAGCAAGCAAGGTTGTATCATCTGCATATTGTAGGTTGTTAATGAACCTTCCCCCAATTCCGATGCCATGTTTTTCTTCATATAATCCACCTTCTCTGATTATTTGTTCAGCACACAGTTTGAATAGGTATGGTGAAAGAATACAACCTTGGAACACACCTTTCATAAATTTAAACAATTCAGTATTCCCTTGTTCTAATTTGAACTGCCTCTTTGTCTATGTACAGGTTCCTTGTGAGCACAATTAAGTGTTCAGGTATACCCATACTTCACAATGTTGTCCATAGCTTGTCGTGATCCACACAGTTGAAAGTCTTTGGGTAATTAATAAAGCACAAGTAAACTCTGTGTGGTATACTCTGCTTTCAGCCACGATCCATCTGGCTTCAACAATGATAACCCTCGTTCCACGTTCTCTTCTGAAACTGGCTTGAACCTCTGGAAGTTCTCTGTCAATGTATGGTTGCAGTTGTTTCTGTATTACCTTTAATAAAACTTTACTTGCATAGTTAGGGCAGTTCCTACCGTCAAATCTGATTTACATAAAATAGCAATCAGAGTAGTATTCAAGAATATAGGCGCTCCCTTCACAAATTGTTCCTTTTTGCTGTAGAAAAAGGTATCTTCTCTGGGAACTTCATGGTTATGTCTATGGGGCTAACCTGAGAAGTCCACGATAACATCCAATTTACCTTAGCCTTTGGATGCCTTCTTCTGTAATATACCAAGGTAGGTGTGGCATTTCAACTTGATTTAGTGTAGGCCACTGCTTCTGTGAACCAACCAAATAATTTAATAGATCATTTTCTAACTTCTTAAGCTGAACCATTGAATGAAGAATCTAGGCTTAGTTGACCGATATCAATAAAATCAGACTAACCCAACTTTGGAGTCCTGGTGTGCGGCTGTAGGATAAGCACTGGACTGCTAACCTCAATGATGGAGGTTCAAAACTACCAGCTGTTTCTTGAAAACCCTATACAAGGTCGATATGAGTTAGAACTGACTTGATAGCACTTAACAACAATAATTAAATTTTATTTTTCTTGTACTATTATTCCACACCCTTAAAAGCCATTCCCACACATATTCCCTAAGTTTCTATTTGCATATGTTATAAAAATCAAGCAGATTTTTAGGAGTGTAGCATATCTCCTTTAGGGTCACACTTTGTAATTTATCTTTTGTGGGTCACCTGGCCTAAGTTGCTTACAGGTCTAGAAATAAAAATGGGTGGAGTCAGTGGATTGTGGGACATTCAGCAAAGTCTTCTAAGTCATTTGTCCAAGGCAATGTCTCAGGTGATATCTCAGACAAAGACTTTTCAGGCACATGTGGGCTAATTTCATCAGATAGGGGTGGAAGGCAAAATGGGATGAGTGATTTGTTGTTGTTATGTGCCATCTTACTGTCAGATACAGTGCTGGAAAATGAGCCCCTCAGGTTGGAAGGCATTCAAAATATGCCTGGGGAAGAACTGTCTCTTAAAGTAGAGTTGACCATGATGACGTGAATGGAGTAAAGCCATTGGAAGAAAGGCCCTTGGGACCACCATTTAATGATGGGGCACAACTCAAAATGAAGATAAACAGCTGCAAACATCCATTAATAATCAGAACATGGAATGTATGAAGTATGAATCTAGGAAAATTGGAAATTGTCAAAATGAAATGGAACGTATAAACATCAAAATCTTAGGTATTAGTGAGCTGAAATAGACTGGTATTGACTATTTTGGATCTGATGACCACATGGTTTACTATGCCTGGAATGACAAATTGAAGAGGAATAGTGTTGCATTCTTTGTCAAAAAGAACATATTAAGATCTGTCATGAGCTACAATGCTGCCTGTGATAGGATAATATCCATGCACCTACAGTGAAGAGCAGTTAATACCACTATTACTGAAATTTATATACCAACCACTAAAGCCAGTGAGGATGAAGTAGGAGAAATCTACCAACTTCTTCAATTTGAAATTGATCAAACATGCAATCAAGATTTTATTGATCATTTCTGGTGATTGGAATGCAAAGGTTGGAAACAAAGAGGAAGGATCAGGAGTTGGAAAATATGGCCTTGGTGATAGAAATGATGCTGGAGAATTCTATACATGATAGAATTCTGCAAAATCAATGATTTGTTTGTTTCAAATATTTTCTTTAGACAGCATAAGAAGTGATTATACACATGAACCTCACCCGATGGAATACACTGAAATCAAATTGACTACATCTGCAGAAAGAGACAGTGGAAAAACTCCATAGCATCAGCCAAAACAAGGCCAGAGGCAGATTGTGGAACAGTCCATCAATTGCTCATATGCAAATTCAGAATCAAGCTGTAGAAAATGAACAC
>NW_006408665.1:950170-951776 GCF_000296735.1 Chrysochloris asiatica | reverse complement strand
TAACAACCTGCGATATGCAGATGACACAACCTTGCTTGCTGAAAGTGAAGAGGACTTAAAATACTGATGAAGATCAAAGACCACAGCCTCAGTATGGATTGCATCTCAATGTAAAGAAAACAAAAATCCTCACCATTGGACCAATAAACAACATTCTTATCAATAGAGAAAAAATTGAAGTTGTCAAGGACTTCTTTCTTCTTAGATTCAAGCATCAACACTCATGAAAGCAGCAGTCAAGAAATCAAACGATGTATTGCATTAGGCAAATCTGCTGCACAAGACCCTTTTAAAACGTTGAAAAGGAAAGATGTCAGCTTGAGGACTGAGGTGCACTTGACCCAAGAAATTGTATTTTGCATGCGAAAGATGGACATCAAATAAGGAAAACCGTAGAAAAACTGATGCATTTGTGTTATGGTCATGGAGGAGGATATTGAAAGTACCATGGACTGCCAAAAGAACAAACAGATCAGTGTAGGAAGAAGGGCAGTCAGAATGCTCCTTGGAGGCCAGGATGGCCAAACTTTGTCTCTCATACTTTGGACATATTATTAGGAGGAAGTAGGCACTGGAAAAAGTTATCATGTTTGGTAAAGTGGAGGGTCAGAGAGAAAAAAAACCCCAGCGAGTTGGATTGGCAAAGTGGCAGCATCAGTGGTCTCAAACATGGCAACAATTGTGAGATTGGCCCAGGACCGGGCAGTGTTTCATTCTGTTGTGCATAGGGTCACTATGAGTCAGTACCAACTTGATGGGATCTAACAATAACATTATCAGCTTAGGGTTTCCGAGGAGTGACTGGTGAGTTTGAACCACCAACCTTGTGGTTCAAACAGACTTTGTGGTCGAGTGTTTACCCTAGGGTTGTTTAGCAGACAAAAGTTGAATTATCTCTTCAGATGGGAGTAAGGTGTCTCATTTTGTTGGCAGAATTGATTCAATAGAATTTAGAGGCTCAATGTCTCCAGCTTTCTGATTCTTTTCCCATATGCCCCCACCCTAAATTTCAGCATCACCTTTCTTTTCAGATATTCCAATTGGAAATCCAATTGTCCTAATTTAGCCATGTGTGACAATGTAGTATAAACACTGACTAGCCTCAAGGTCTGCATTTCCACCTTCTTGGAAACCCTATACAGGATTGACATGAGTCAGAACTGACTCAATAGCACTGAAAAATAGCAATAACACTTGATAAGACTTTGATTTTGGTTTTCACCAGTATCAATTCTGTCACAACAAGAAATAAGGCTTTGTTTTAAGGCACCAGTAACATCATTCAGATATTGTATGTGGTCACAGTTTGACTCTGTGACTCTGAAACTTTGAGTTTATCCATTTCTTTCACTACTTTGTCTAGCAAAAGTAGAACCTAACAACCAATTTCTTTATACTCTTAATTCTGAGAGAATTATAGAAAAGTATCAAATATGCAATCACCCAGAGTCTATCTCTCACAAATATTTGATCTATGTTGTTTTTGTTAAGTGCAATTCTGTATAGGGTTTCTGAGGTGCAGCTGGTGAGCTTGAACCATGGACCTTGAGGTTCAAGTGAATCTTGCAATCCAGTGCATTAACCCACAGTGCCATACCAGGACTCC
>NW_006408665.1:925192-945325 GCF_000296735.1 Chrysochloris asiatica | reverse complement strand
TAAATACACAGAGTTACTGTACCAAAAATAAATGATTGATGTTCAACCATTTCAAGATATAGCATATGATCAAGAGCTAATGTTACCAAAGGAAGTAGTCCAAGCTATATTGATGGCATTGGCAAAGAACAAGGTTCTGTGACTTAATGGATTACAAATTGAAATGTTTCCATTGAATTGAATTGAAGCAGCACTGGCAACCTAGAAATTTGGAAGACAGCTACTTTGCCCACAGGTAGGAAAGATTCATATTTGTGTCCATTCCAAAGAGAGGTGACTCAAAGGAATGTGGAAATTATCAGAAAATATCATTAATATCACATGCAAGTAAAAGCTTACTAAAAGTAATTTAAAAAATGACTGCAATAGTATATTGACAGGAAACTTCCAGAGGTTCAAGCTGGATTCAGGTGAGGACATGGTATGAAGGATATCATTGCTGATGTCAGATGGATCTTGGCTAAAGTAGAGAGTACCAGAGAGATGCTTACCTGTGCTTTTTTGACTAAGCAAAGACTTTTGAGTGTGTGGTCAATGACAAGCTATGGACAACATTGTGGAGAAATATTCCAGAACACTTAATTGTGCTCACGAGGAACCTATATATAGACGAAGATTCAGTCAACTTAACAGAGCAAGGGAACATTGAAAGGTTTAAAATCATGAAAGGGTGTGTCAGTGTTATAATCTTTTGTCATACTTATTCAATCTGTATTCTGAGCAAATAATCTTAGAACCTGGAATATATGAAGAAGAACATGGCATTAGGGTTGGAAGAAGACTCAGTAACAACCTGTGAAATATAAATGATATACACTTTGTTTGCTGAATCAAAGAGGACTTAAAAATAGTGATGGAGATCAAAGACTATGTTTTTCAGTATGCACTGCACCTCAGTGTAAAGAAAACAAAAATCCTCACCACTGGACTAATAAATGACATCATGATAAATGGAGAAAAGTTTGAAGTTGTCAGAGACTCCATTAAATTTGGATCTTCTGTCAACACTCCTGAAAACAGCAGTCAAGAAATCAAATGACATACTGCATCAGACAAATTTGCTGCTCAAGACCTCTTTAAAAAACATAGATTTCAGTTTGAGGATTGTGTTGTGCCATGGTATTTTCAATAGCTTCATATGCATGTGAAAGTTGAACAATGAATAAGGAATACTGTGGAAGAATTTTTGCATTTTAGTTAACGGCGTTGAAGAAGAATATTGAAAGTATCATGGACTGCTACAAGAACAAACAAATCTGTGTTGGAAGAAGTACAGCCAAAATGCTCCTTCAAAGGCATATTTATCATGAGGGACCGGTTTCTGGAGAATGAAATTATGTTTGATAAAGTGGAGGGTCAGCAAAAAAGAGGAAAATCCCAATGAAATGGATTGGCACAGTGGCAGCAGCAGTGGGCTCAAAGTTAAACGATTGTGAGAATGGCACAGGACCAGGCAGTATTTCGTTCTGTTGTGCATAGGGTCGCTATGAGTCGGATCCAACTCGATGGCACTTAGCAAAGAACAAGACATCTCCAGGAAGTCCTGGTGTAGCACTGTAGGATAAGCACTGGACTGCTAACCACAATGTTGGCGGTTCAAACCCACCAGTCCTCTTTGGAAACCCTATACAGTGTCACTATTAGTTGGAACCAATTCGATGGTACTTAACATGAAGAAGGCCATTTCCAGAGTCCTGGCATGGTGCTGGAGGATATAAAGACTGGACTGCAAACCACAAGGTCTGTGGTTCAAACATACCAGCCACTCCTCAGAAATCCTATACAAGGCTTCTATGAGTTGGAACTGACTCCATGGCACTGAACAATAACCATAATATTTACCTTATTGTATAAAGTGCTTGCTGCCGGAAGGAGATTTTAACATGCTCTCAATCTGCCATCTTTATGTGGATACTTTCTTTGGGTGAAGGTTTATAGAGGAGGAGATTAGCTTTTCATTCAACAATTCATACACACTTTGTTTCATCTCACTGATTGCAGTCCCCATAATGAAACATCACTTATCCCCTTCTTCTCGTTTTTTCCCTGTATCTATTCCCTCTTCTCTCCTAATCCTTTTGAACTTTGTCCTTGGGTACATGCTGTCCTTTTGATCTCAAATGATAGATCATTCTAAATTGTGCATACCTCCTTAGTATTATTGTTCCCTTTGTAGACCTGTCTATCGTTTGTCTGAAAATTGATCCATGAAATGAGTTTTTTTCCCCAGGCCTGAATGGTAAGGGTCATAGTCTAGGAGTTCCAACATTTTCTATCTGACCAGTAAGCATGATATTTTTAACGATTCTGAGCTTTGCATCATATTTTTCTCCCACTCTTGGGTACTATTTTTTATTTTGACAAAATGAGTTCCATGTTCTGTAGTTCGGCTTACTTATTAGAGTTTTAAAAAGTGCTCTTCCTATATAACCAATTTATTGTTGTTGTTAAGTGTCATCAAATTGGTTCTGACTCACAGTGACCCTGTATAGGGTCAAACCAGCCATGCAGTCTAGTGCATTAACCTGCAGCACCACACCAGAACTCCTAATCCATCTTTTTGAAGAACATATATTCTGGGGGGGCACAATTCAATCCACGACACTCACTTTATCTTTGCCACAATTATTTCAAGAAATGGTATTTATTATCTTTTCATTGATGAGAAATCTAAGGTTCTATATCATTCGAAGCTACAAGGAAGGAGTTGAGCTAGAGTTTGTGTATAGGCTGCCCGATTCCAAAGTAAATGGCATTCAGTGCATTCCTGAGAAGCAACAGTTAGTGGTTTAGTGAATGAACACTTTAAGAGTTTGAATACTAGCTCTCCTACTTGTGACATTAGGTAAAGTATCTCATTTTCTGTGTCTCAGTTTCTTGTGACACATCATAGTACTTGTATCATAGGGATTGCAGTGGCACTTAAATATGAATTAACCATATGAGTCTCCAGTGTATAATATATTATCACAAAAATATGGAGCGCTTCATGAATTTGTGTGTCAATTTCTTAGAAGGAATATAATTTAAGATTTGTTGTTGTTGTTGTTGTTAAGTGCTGTGGAGTCAGCTCCGACTCATAGCGACCCTGCACAGGGTTTTCGAGGCTGTAAATCTTTACGAGAGCAGAAAGCCTCATCTTTCTCCCGCGGAACCACTGGTAGTTTCGAACTGCTGACCTTGCGGTTCACAGCCCGATTCATAACCACAAATTTAAGATTTAGATAAAATAAATTTATTTTTCTCTGCAGACAGTACTATATCACATGTTCTTATAGCTTTTTAATTTTTATTGGTCATAACTGATGACTTTAGGTCAACTAGCCCATTTTAGGTTTAGTGTAAGAACTGTAATGGCACCAAAGCCTGATTGTGCATGTGGACATCACAAAATACTCAATGAAAACAGATGAATACTAGGATAGAGTATTTTTATTAATTTTTTTTAGTATGAACTATCTGATTCATGAGGAATGTGACTGATTTATGTTATGTAAAGTATTTCTTATGGAAAGGTGAGAGTTCACGTGCACTGGATTTTTGGTGTTTGTCAGCTGTGTTTCAGCTTCTTTACATATTGGATCCCTAGCAGCTGCCATGTGATCCATCTTTTAAATCTGGTTCTACTTTGTTATCTTGGCTTTAAGTCATTTCACTATGAAGCCTAAAGTCTAGTAAAAGAAAAATATCATCAGTAACATTAGACAAAATGGATGTGAGGAGTCTTTAAATGGCTGTACTGTCCTTGTAGCTTTTTTTCTGGGTAACAGTTGGTGTAATGCAATCTTTTCTTTCTATTAGTAATATGCTATGCATGGTCACATCCTTGGTTAATTAGACTTGAAGTTTTCAATTAACAGCATTTTTTGATGATACATTAGTATCCTTATTAGTGAGGTCACAGACTATATTATAACAAAGGCTGAAGACTTTATTGTCAGCATAATCTTGAAAGAACCATTTAACTTTATGAAATGTTATCTGGTGAAGGAACTTCATGCTTTGTTTGATGTACAATTCGACCCCCATAAAGGACCAAATGATTCTCTTCTCCCTCCCCTTCTTAGAATAAAACGTCCTGTACTACAGATGCTAAGAATATTTCAGTTAAAATGAATAATATTGTCAGAAAATGAAATCTGAATTAAAAAAAAAAAAAATTGAGTAGATGAACAACCTGGTATTCTTATACAACAATTTACCATGTCTTTGTATGAAATTTAGAGTTGTATGTGAAATTAATTAACTACATTAGATTTTAATTATTGTTCCCAAATCAATACTCTTATATGCTTCAGGCAATCCCATCCACTCATCTGAATAAGGAGGTGGCTTTAGGTGGATATATTCTTTTAGTTGACATTTAAAATACTCTTATTGGTTTAGATTGTTGCAGTTGAATGTTTTCTTCGCTGTTCAAATACAAAGAAGTTAAGACGGGTAGGGATTAGAGGAGATTTGTGGTAGCTTTTCATCTGAACTGCCCAGAAGTTATTGCATAATTGATTTTGTATCTTTTTGTCTCAACTCAGGAAGCTGCTAAGTGATCTGATGCTCTGAGGGATTTGTGAATGTCCTTAGTGGTGTCACAAGGAGGGTGAAGTCAGGTGTGGACACTTCTCTATAATTCTGCTGGATTCACTCCTAGTTTTAAAAGGCATGGTTATGCTAACAGTGAGATGTCAGCTGCACTATAATGCTTCGGGATATAATTTCTCTAACATAGATTTCTCTGTGCTAATGAGTCACATATTTTTTCCTGTGGACTTTAAAATTGAACTATAACATAAAACACTATGAAAAAGTCATGAGTCTGTAGCTCAATTTTACACAAAGGGGATACTTTGTGGAACAACATTAAGCATAGAATAATATCAGCACCCCAAAAGCCTTTCTTATCTCTCTTCTCAATTACTATATTGCCCAAATTATAACCACTGTTCTATCTCCTATTTTGTTGTTGTTGTTAAGTGCTGTAGAGTCAGTTCCGACTCATAGCAACCTAGTATAGGATTTCTGAGGAGTGGGTGGTTAGCTTGAACCACAAACTTTGTGCTGTTTCCTATTACTAGAGATTAATTTTGCCTATTTTGGAACATTATATAATTTGAATTATACCAGATATATATTTTTTTGTCTGGCTTCATTTACCCACAGTTTTATCTGTGGGGTTCTTTGTACATAGTAACAGTACTTTTTTTTTTTTTTTTTTTCATTTATATAACAGGGGTTGGCAAACTTTTTCTGTATAGTTTTTGATGGCCTTGAAAAAATATTTTATTGTGAATTATGTGATGGTTTACATGGGAGAACATTAGTTTTACATTCATCCTATCATATATAGTTTCATTGCCATGGTTATAATCCCCTCCATGTATCATCAACCAACTAAAAGGTACACCCTGCAAGCCTGCCGCTGGTCATCAGCACACAGCCTCTCTCCCTCCCTGGGTCTAGAGTTCCCAGCCGTTCCATCTCTCCACGTCATCATCTCTGTCTCCATCTCTGGTGTCACTGTTTTTCTGGGTAGGGTCCTGCATTCCGCTATTCTCCTGTGACGGTTCCAGGGACCTCTGCTCCTGGACTGCAAAGTCAATCACGCCCCTTGTTTTGCTACAAAACGTCTATCTTTACATTTCCAACCCTCATAGTCAGTCCTGATAACAATTATTCACTATTGTATCACAAGAGACCTATCCCCATCTCCTTTCATCAGCCCTACCCAGACAGATTAGATACCACTCAGTAGAGATTCTACCTTTTCCATGCCCTCTGGATCTAGGCTCCCTCTTGAAAGCTTATAAGCCAGCCACTTCTCACCTTTGTAGCCCCACTTCCCCACCCCCCATTTTGGGTAACCAATGTCCAAGTTGCCCATCCCTGTCTACTCTGTGTATGGAGCGGGTGGGAATGATCCTCACTGTAAAGATTTGTTCCCTCTTTTGAGCTACTGAATCCATAGGTGTAGGTCAAGTTCATTAAATTGTATCAGATTACTCTTTTTTTCCTCTTCTTTCTTCTTCTAGTTGAGCTCTGATCATCCAGTCATCGAAGCCAGGTCAAGTGAGTATTATCTGCAAGTGTGGGTGTTCTTATGCATATGCCCTCTCTTCTTATCAGCTGGATGCTTCACTCTCCACTCTAGTCCTCTGTGGCTATGTTACTGACTCTGGGCCCAAGAGTCCCAGGTCTTGCCATACTTCTGGCCAACCAGGTCTCCACCTGGGTTCACAGGAGTCTATTGAACGTTGTAGGGCTTAGCTTGCAGCTTCATTGCTGTTTTTCCCTCACTTCCCCTTATCGGTGACGAACGTGGTCACCAATCAGAGCGCATGTCTGCTGTGTATTCCCATTGAGTCTTAATCTTGGAAGGTGGTTTGCCCTGAGGGGAGTTGACCACTTGCCTTGGTGTCTCCTAGGTGAGCAACTGACTTATTCTTGTAGTAATCAGTCGGGCTGCCGGCATTTTGTATTTTTCCTGTCGGTCTTTCTTTCCAGAAGTATCTTCTGTTCTTCTAGCTGCTCCAGGTTGGTCTGCTTGTCCTTTCCAGTGGAAATTTCCCACCTCAGAAGATTCTGGATGGGGTTCAGGATTCCCCTTAGGGTCTAATGTAATGCAAAGGCTCCACAGGAAGCCTCCTTCACTGGGCATGTTGTAGCCCCATTTTAGGTATTCCAATCAGTTATAGGCAGAAGAAGGACTTACAAGCTTTCCATGGTGATATTTCTGGCTATTCCTTTCTCTCCCCCTCAAGTGTCTGTTTTATAATGTTATGCCAGGGAAACCGAGATTCAGAAGACAGCCAAGCATCTTAACATTATTTCCCTCCCTTTTGCCCATTCCAACCATGTCTTAATCCCTGTATCCCAGAGCCCTGTTTTTCCAAGGTTGTACTGTTGTTGTTATTATGTGCTGTAGAGTCAAGTCTGACCCATAGCGACCCTGTATAGGGTTTCTGAGGAGCAGCTGGTGAGCTTGAACTGCCAACCTTGCAATTCAAACAGCTTTGTAGTCTGGTGCATACATCCTTATTTACCTCTGTCCCAGTTAGCCCATGCAAATGATGGTATTTTCAGCTGAAAATATTTTCAGCTTTATAGGCTATATGATTTCTTTTGTATCTACTGAGCTCTACTGTTGAAGCCCAAGATCAGGCAATAGACAAGGTATAAAGAATTGGTGTGACAGGATTTGGTCTACAAGTTGTAGTTTGCTGTATAGTATTCTATAGAATATTTATATCACAATCTAATTTTTCTATATATTGTTGGTGGACTGTTTAGGTTATTTTGGATCATGGAAATTATGTATAAAGTTACTATGAATGATCTTATACTTGTCTTTTGTGTACATCTGTGTGCTCTTCGGTTATGTAATAGAGTACAGTTGCTATATTATAGGGATGCATGTGGTTAGCTTTGACAGAGACTTACATAATGTTGCAGTGGTGTAGTTGTTGATACAGTTGATTTAAGTGTGAATATATGGTTACTGCCATTAAGGACTCCTGGTTTAGCACTGTAGGGTAAGCACTGTAGAATAAAGCCACCAGCTGCTCCTTGGAAACCCTATACAGGGTTTCTCTGAGTCAGAATTGATTAGACAGTGCTTAACAACAACAATAATTCCCATTAACAACAAGAAAAACAACTGTGACCATTCTAGTGAGTATATTATGGTATCGCATTTTCCTTAAGGAGCTCTCTTAGCATAGTGGTTACAAATTGGACTGCTAATCTCACGGTTAGCAGTTCGAAACTACCAGCTGTTCCATGGGAGAAAGATGAAGCTTTCTGCTCCCATAAAGACTTACAGCCTCGGAAACCCTGCACAGGGTCACTATGAGTTGGAACCGACTCCATGGCACACAACAACATTTTCCTTACGATGAGTAATGTTGAACCATTTTAATATATTTACTAGGCAATTTGAATATCCTTTTTGTGTGTGAAATATTTGTTCAAGAACTTTTTGACCACTGTTTGTAAATTGGATTGACAATATTTTTCTTATTGAGTTGTTGTTGCTAGGTTCCATCATATTTTGAGTGCCATCTAACCTGAGGGGCTCATCTTCCAGCATTATTTATAATTATTGAGCTACAATATTATCTTATTTAGTCTTCACAATGATACCCTGTGCTATAGATGGTACTATTACTTCTCTCTAGCAATTGAGAAAACTTAAATCATATAGTTAGTAGGTGATGGACTAAGGGCTAAAATTTCCGTGTTCTATGGCATGCTTTCTTATCCTAGTATGTGCCATGAAATTGGCTTGAAAACAATGCTACCAACATAATTAAAACAACCCCTGTTCTCATGAAGCTCTGAGTTTAGTGCATTATATCACACTACCTCTGAGGAAGCAATGTTGTTATTTTTCAAAAATACCAAAACTAGAATATTCTCAAACTTTAGGAAAATCTGGAAAATGAAGATATGAGCAGAATACAAAAGAACATTAATTAAATTGGAAAGTTTGGGGAAAGTAGAGCCAAGATTTATTCTATTTACATTTTTATAGGATAATAATTTCCAGTTTGGCTCCAGGGGAAGTGAGACTAGTAAGATGCATTTTATATTAGAATCCTCTTCTGCACAACTCTGAGCAGTTTCAGGAAATCTGTGTCATCTTTATATTTTTTAACCTTTTTTTTTTTTGTTAATTTATGTGCCTTGGGGGAAAAATCTGTATAAGAGTTGTGTTGTCATTAGATGAGATGTATTCTAGAAAAATCAAGATGTTTGAAAATGACTCTGTCTTTGACCAGAGGACCTGTGCAGGAGTCAAGGAAATGGGAATGTGTCTTCTGGGAGATACTGTCTCCCTTGTTATGTTTGGAAATATATGAGCATGGCTTTAGTTGTGACAATGACAACAAGGTTAAGTGCCAACCAAATTGTTCATACTCATGGTGATCCTGTATAGGGTTTCAGAGGAATGAGTTGTGTGTTTGAACCACTGACCTTATACTTAGCAGTCCAGTGCTTATCCTATAGTGTCACACCAGAACTTCAAAGGTGTGTTTGTTGTTGTTAAGTGCTGTCAAGTTGTTTCCACTCATAGACGCACAGCGACCTTATTTAGGGTTTCCAAAGAGCAGCTGGCGTACTACTGACATTTAATTCTTCAGGAGCTTTGAAGTGTGGGGACCTTGAAGGCCATATTAAAGGCTTTCTTTCTATTTTACTCTGTCCCCCATGGTGAGTAACTGGAGGCTAATGTGGTGGTGATGTAGGATGGCTTTCAGAGACAAAAGTGGGGCAAGGGCATCAGTTAAAAAGTGTGTAAAGACTACGATGATAAGTACGGGAATGGAGAGGGAAGCATGGCTACATTTTCTTCAAGTCCATCTCGTAATATTTGTGAAGGAGGAAGAGGGTTAAGAGTTCATTATTCTGGGACATTACTGAGGTGGGAAGTGAGATGCTGAGACAAAAGAGAAACTTACACCAGGTGTAGAGCAGAGGTTAGATGTCTTTATTCCATGTCTTTAATCTGTCTAATGCTCATTGGCTTCCTGTTTTGTCTGTTCATAGAAATATTCTGTTCTTTTTAATAGTGCCTAAAACAGGTGCATATATTACTCACATGCTTCCTTTCACTAGGCTAAAGTAAATAAAACATGGATCATCCATGAGAAAATGAAATATATTTAGGGATTTCTCTTAAGGTAAACCACCATTGGTCTGTCATTGTGGTGGTTTTTATGATGGAAATTATGTCATTGGTATTTCAAATACCATCAAGATCACCCATGGTGGAGAGGTTTCAGTGGAATTCCAGACCAAGACAGACTAGGAAGAAGGAATACATAGTCCACTTCTGAGGGATTTATTGTTGTTAAGTGCTACTGAGCTAGTTTTGACTCATAGTGAAATCCTATATAGGATTTCCGAGGCTGTAAATCTTTGCAGGAACAGAAAGCCTCATCTTTCTCTCACAGAATAACTGGTGGGCACGAACTTGTGGTTAAAGGTAAAGGGCTTGAAAACCCTATGAGTACCAGAGGAACATTGTCTGTTGCAAAAGGATCACTATGAGTCTGAACTGACTCGACAGCACCTAAAAACAATACTGAAGGCAGAAATGTAAGAGAACTACACAGAAAAAAATGATGATTCAGAATGTCTTGAGAATTTATTTAGAGTTCAGGTATTTCAGTTTGACATATAAAAGCACTATTTTTTTTTTTTTTTTTTAACGACACAGGTTTGTGAATTTTGACAATTCATTGAATAACAGCAGATGAGATGGAATAATTTGGAAGCTTTACTCATTAATAAATATATTGATCCTCAAGTCTATTTCCTCCAGAACATGAGACATGTCTTATGCATTTACTGGTGTGGCGTTGTGGGTTATTGCCACAGGTTTGTTTCAATTGCAAAGTTGGCAGTTCAAGCTTACCAGTTGCTCCTTGGAAACCCTATACAAGGTCGCTATGAGTCGAAACCAACTTGATGACACTTAACTACAACAACAACTTCAGGAGTCTTGGTGGTGCAATTGTTAACCATTTGTCTGCTAACTGAAAAGTCAATGGTTCAAACCCAGCAGTGGCTGGATGGTAGAAAAATGTGACAGTCTGCTTCTGTAAAGACTATAGCCCAGCAAGTCAATGGGGCACTTCTTTTCTGTCCTATAAGATCATTTACAAAATGGCAGACAACAATAACAACAGTGTCTATTCTTACTCATTGTTGTTAAGTACCATCAAGTAAATTCCAATTCATAGCAACCCTTTATAGGGTTTCTGAGGAGTAGCTGGTAGATTTGAAATGCCAACCTTGTAATTCAGTGTTTATCCTACAGTGCCACACCAGGACTCATTGCTCATAGGAGGTGCTCAATAAATATTGGTTGATTGAACTGGTGGTCTTTACAAAAATATTCAGGATCAATAGTCTTCATCATGGACTGCATTAGATGTTATTTATAAATGGATGTATTTCTAACTCAGCTACACAAATATTTCTTAATTAAAAAAATTATCTCTTATTTTAATTTGGAATTTGTTGGTGTTTTAACAGGTGTGTTTCAGCAGGGCACAGATTTCAACAGTTTAAATTACTACCATATTCAGTATTTGTGGCAACATTCTGACAAAAGTTAGGGCTGACAACATTTGAGTTTTTAAATCCTTTTTAAGCTCCACTGAGTCAGTTCTGAGTCATAGTAACTCTGAATAGGGTCTCCAAGGAGTGTTTGATGAGTTTGAACAGCAAACCTTGTGGGTTAGTCCAATGCATTAACCCACAGTGTTACACCAGCACTCCAAAATCCTCCTTAGAAAAGTATACTGTGCATAAATACCTTGCATGTATTCCAAGAGCATGGGTGGAACTGGGACTATAGCCATGTGCAACAGAAGCCCTCTGTTGGAATGTTGGTTGATTTTTAATTGCAAAGCTCTCCATTAGCTTAGTGTTAGTGTACATAGGTATATCTGTATAAGTAAAATATGTTTGTGTTTAGCATTATCCATTTGAGGGCATAAATGGACAATATTAATTTTGTGAAATTTTTAGATCCATTTTTTTTTTCTTTACTGGCTTACAATATTATCATATATTCCTAACCATGTTTTCAGTGTCCACAGAAGAAATTCTCAACACAAGTTGAGCCTGTGTCATACTGTAAAAATAATCTGTCAATTTTCCTTCTCCAAAATGTTCTTTTTCCTCTTAGGCTTTCTGCTAAATGTTTATTTATATGGACTTGTGGTTAAAGGTAAAGGACTTGAACAGGTAAACAATCAGGATGCAGTGTGGAGGGGGGTTTTGGGGTCCTGTTGGGATAATGTTACTGAAAAACTAGAGCCAAGATGCACTTTGATGACACCTCTGAATAATTTGTGTCTCAATGAGGTACACAGGAGGTACTTGGGTGGTGCAAGTAATTTGCTCTCAATTATTAGCCTAAAAATCGGTACTTCAAATCTTCCCACTTGCCCTACTGAAGAAAGCCTGGTGATTTGTTTCCGTTAAGCTTATAGAATAAAAAACCCTATGGGGGCAGTTCTGTTCTGTAATATATGAGGTCACCTTTATTCAGAATTGATTCACTGACAGTTTGGATTTTGGTTTGGAGGTGGACTTGCTTTTGAAGTTTCCAGTTCTGAAATCACTTTGGTTTAAAAACAACAACAACCCTAAACTCAAGGACCCTGAAGCATTTCTGACTCAGAGGGACCTTATAGGACACAGAGAACAGCTCCTTAAAGGTTTTGAAGATGGTAAATCTTTACTGCAGCAGACAGTCTCATCTTTTTCCTGAGGACTGGCTGGTGGATTTGAACCACTGAACTTTCATTTAGCAATCAAGTGCTTAACCATTGTGCTACTGTGCTGTGTGCTGTTGATACATGTTGTTGTTGTTATGTACTGTGGAGTCGGTTCCGACTCATAGTGACCCTGTACAGGGTTTCCAAGGCTGTCAATCTTTACTGGAGCGGAAAGCCTCATCTTTCTCCCACGGAACAGCTGGTAGTTTCGAACTGCTGACCTTGCAGTTCGCAGTCTGATTCATAAGCACTACGCTACCAGAACTCCATACTCTTTACTACACTACGCTACCAGAACTCGATACATAGTGACCCTATAATAAGGTTTTGGAGGCTCATCTTTCTCCCTCAGAGTGGCTTGCACTGCTGATCTTGTTTGTGGTTAGAAGTCCAGTGCTTACCCTATAAAGCCATAGAGCTGCCAACCACTTTGGTTAGGTCTTTATAATTTTATAACAGGGATTATTCAGCTGTTGGGAAATGCATGTCTAAGCATATGGTCTTTGGAGTTAAATTATTGATTTCATCAAGTAAAATGACCTCAGTTAGCCTTGGTTTCTTATCTGTAAACACAGGGTTAATCACAAACAGTAGCTGCTGCATCAGACTGCCTGAAAGTTAACTGAAAGATTAAATGTTTGGATAGCATTTAGCTTTGTTGTCGTTGCTGGGTGCCATCCAGTTGGTACTGACTCTTAATGATGCTAGACCATTAAGAATGAAACACTGCCTGGTCATGCATCAACCTGGCAATCATTGCTATGTTTGACCCTGCATCTTGTTGGGGGTCTTGTTTTTCTCCAGTGCTTCACTTTACCAAACATGATATCCTTCTTCAGGGACTGGTCCCTTCTGATAATATGTTCAAAGTATGAGAGATGACATCTGGCCATCCTGGCTTCCAAGCAGCATTCTGGCTGTACTTCTTCCAATACAGATTGGTTTGTTCTTCTGGCGGTCCATGGTCCTTTCAATATTTTCCTCCAATCACATAACTCAAATGCATCGTATTTTCTATGTTCTTCCTTATCCACTATCCAAATTTCACATGCATATGTGTTTACTGAAAATACCATGGCTTGGATCAGGTGCACCTAAATCCTCAAACTGATATCTTTGCTCTTGAATACTTTAAGAGGTTTTGTGCCATAGATTTGCCTAATGTAATATGTTATTTGATTTCTTTCTTTCTTTTTTAAAGCTTTTATTGTGTGACTGAGTGATAGTTTACATGGGAGAACATCAGTTTTGCACTCACCGTATTGTATTTTGTATCATTGCGATGATTACAATCTCATCCATGAATTACCATTCAACAGCATTTCCTTCTATTTCCTCTGTTTTTTATTTTTTATGTACACTAAAACACTCGGGAATATATGATTCCTGGCCACCAGCACACAACCTTTCTCTTTTCTTGAGTCTATAGAGTCCTCAGCTGCTCTCCCTCTCTCCATGTCCTCATCTTGGCGTCACTGCTTCTTTGGGTAGGGTCCCACATTCTGCTCGTGCTCTTCTCTCTTGGTGGTGTTAGGGTCCTCTGTTCCTGGAATATAAGATTAACTACTCCATATTTTATGTTACAAAACTTCTACCTTTACAGTTGTGACAATCATAGTTAGTCATGATAATAATTACTCACTATTGAGTTTTTTTGAGTCATAAGATTCTTACCTCCATCTCCTTTCACCAGACCCTTCTAGACAAGATGAAGACTATTCAGTGGGGATTCTACCTTCCTCCACAATCTGAAACTAAACTACCTCTTGAAAATTTATAAACCAGCCATTTCGTATCTTTATAGCCTCCCCATTTTAGTTAGCCAACATCTAAATTGCCCATACTTATCAACCCTGTGTAGAGGGGATGTGTTTGATCCTTGATGTGAAGACTCCTTCAGTTGATATTTTGAGCTACTACATCCATAAGTATAGGTCAAGTTTATCAAATTGTAGCAATTTACAATCATTTCCTTTATCAAATTTTTTTATCGTCCTCTATTTGAGTTCGGATCATCAAGCCATTGAAACTAGGTCAAATGGATACTGTTTGCTAGTTTGGGCATTTGTGTGCATCTCCCCTCACTTCATATCAGCTGGACACTTCACTCTTGACTCTAGCCTTCTGGGGCTAGGTCCTTGTCCATGGGCTTAGGAGTCCTCAGGTCTCACCATACTTTGGACCAACTAGCCCTTCCTCTTTCTCTCATCTCCAGCTGGACGGGAGTCTGTGGAATGTGGTCAATATGGGAAAGGCCCATATCTTTATTGCTGCCTTTCCCCCTCTTCCACTCACCAGTAGACCAACATGGTTGCCAGCAAGCTTACATGCCTGCTCATGTGCCCCCTTTGAGTTTCAGGCTTGGAGGGGGATTTGTCCTGAAGGGACTTGGTTACTTGCTTTCATGTCTCTCCAGCAAAAAACTTGCTTGTTCTTATAGTATCCAGTCAGATTGCCATTTTTGTTTTAGATTTTTCCTGCTGGGCTTTCTTTAAAGAAATATCTTTTGTTCCTCTAGCTGCTCCAGGCTAGTCTTCTTGTCCTTTCAAGTGGGAATGTCCTACCTCAGAAGGTTCTGGATGGGGTTCAAGATTCCACCTAAGGGCCTATATACTACAAAGGCTCTGCAAGAAGCCTATTACACTGAGTAAGTTCTAGAACTCCTTTTAGGTATTCCAGTCAGTTACGGGCTGAAGATGGTCTTATAAATTTTCTATAGTCATGTTCCCCAATATTCCTTTCTATCACACTCAAATGTCTATTTTACAATAGTAGGCAAGGGAAACCAACATTCATAAGACAGTCAAGCATCTTAATATTATTTCCCCTCTTTTACCCACTCAGATTATGCCTCCATCCCTGTATCACGGAGCCCTGTTGTTCTAAGGTTGAGCATACATCACTATTTACCTCTGTTCCTTTTAGCCCATGCAAATTTTCCTAAGCTTTCCCCTATTTACCTGTTCTTCCATCCCCTTCCCTCTTCTTGTGTATTGCCCTCACCAACACCCAAACTATGATGTGTCTATCCTCTAACCTGTGCTCTACTGTCCCCTTCCTCCATCCCACCCCTGGTAATCAACAAAGACATTTTTTCTGTCTTTCTTTTAGTATGGGTATTTTTACTTAAGCTTCATAGTTTTAATGTTTCCATGTTCTTGGATTTTCATGTCCTTGGTATGTTGTCAAGTATTAATTTTCTTTGAGGTTACCCTATGTTCTATTAGCCTTTTCCTCCATTTAAAATAGTCTATTTTACCCTGAACTCTACCTTTTCATCACCTGACCTCCTCATCACCTGGATCTCTGTTCCTACATTTCTACCTTCTTTCACACTGTAATTGTTTTAATCATAGACTGACCTCTCAGATCCTCTGAATTCATTCTTGTAGTTCTGTTCTGTTCTGGACTCTTCCATCTGTTGATTGAATTCCTGGAGATGTTGCCACATATGTCAATCTATGGTTGTTTGTCCAAAGAACTCCCTTTAGGATATTTTGAATCACAGGCTTGGCTTTGACAAAGCTCCTTAGCTTCTGTTTATTTTGTAATGTTTTTATTACACCGTTGTACTTGATTGACAGCTTTGCTGGGTAGATGATTCTTGGTTGGCAGTTTTTTTTTCTTTCAGGGTTTTTAATATTCCTCCCCATTGCCTTCTTGCCTGCATGGTTTCTGCTGAATGATCAGTGCTTAATCTTATTTGCTTGCCTTTGTAAGTAACACTTCTATTTTCCCTAGTTGCTTTCAGGATTCTCTCTTTATCTTTGATAGAGGAGAGTTCATTTGATTTGAGCAAAATGGACACCTTCAATCTTTTCTCCATTTATATGGATGTGTTTATTGGTCCAGTAGTGTGGATTTTTGTTTTCTTTACATTGGAAGGCTGTGCTCTTTGATCTTCATCACTAAGTATTAAGTATTCTTCATTTTCAACAAGCAAGGTTGTATCATCTGCGTATCACAGGTTGTTAATGAGTCTTCCTTCAGTCCTGATGCCACATTTTTCTTCATATAGTCCAGTTTCTTTGATTATTTACTCAACATACAGATTGAATAAGTATGGTTAAAGAATACCCTGGCACACACCTTTCCTAATTTTAAACCATTCGTTGTTTCCTTGTTCTTTTTGAACAATTGCCTTTTGGTCTACGTACAGCAGGTTCCTCATGAGCACACTTAAGTGTTGCAGAATACTCATTCTCTGCAATGTTGTCCATAGCTTGTCATAATTCACACCAAGGAAAACCTTTGCATAATAAATAAAGCACAGACAAATATCTTTCTGGCATTCTCTACTTTCAGCCAATATCCTTCTGATGTCAGCAATGATATTTCTTGTTCCACATCCTCTTCTGATTTTGGCTTGAACTTTTGGAAAATTTCAGTCAATGTATGGTTGCAGCTGTTTTTGTGTTAAATTTTGCAAAATTTTACTTGCATGTGATATTAATGATATTGTTTGATGATTTCCACATGCTGTATTGGGTCATCTTTCTTTGGAATGGGCTCAAATATGGATCTGCTCCTGTCAGTTGGCCAGGTAGTTGTCTTCCAGATTTTGTGGCATAGATGAGTGAGTTCATTCAGCACTTCATCAGTTGGAAAATTTCAATTTGTAGTCCATCAATTCCCAGTGCCTTGTTCTTTTTCAATGCCTTCAATGCAGCTTGGACTTCTTCCTTCATGACTATTGGCTCTTGATTATAAGCTACATACCTCTTGAACTGGTTGAACAGCAACCGTTTCTTTTTGGTGCAGTGACTCTGTGTATTCCTTCCATTTTCTTTTGCTGCTTTCTGTATCATTCAATATTTTGCCCATAGAATCCTTCAATATTTCAAGTCATGGCTTGAATTTTTTTCTGCAGGTCACTTAGCTTCAGAAATGCTAAGCATGTTCTTCCCTTTTGGTTTTCGGACTCCAGGGCTTTGTAAATTTTGTTATAATATTTGACTTTATCTTCTCAAGCTGACCTTTGAAGTTTTCTGTTCAGCTCTTTTACCTCCTAATTTCTTCCATTTACTTTAGCATCTCTTTGCTGGATAGCAATTTAAGAATCTCCTCTGACATTCATTTTGGTCTTTTCCTTCTTTCTTTCCATCTTAATGATCTTTTACTTTCTTCCTGTGTGATGTTTTTGATGTCATCCCCCAACTCTTCTAGTCTTCTGTCTTAAGTGTGTAATGCATCAAATCTTTTCTTGAGATGATCTCTGACTTCAGGTGGGATATGTTCAAAGTCATATATTATATCTTGTGAACTTCTTTGAATTTTCTTCAGATTTAGCCTGAACTTGCATATGAGCAATTGATGGTCTGTCCCACAGTCTGCCCCTGGCCTTGCTTTGGCAGATAACATGGAGCTTTCCCACCATTTCTTTCCACAGATGTTGTCAACTTGATTTGTATGTATTCCATCTGGAGAGATCCATGTGTTTAGTTGACTTTTAAGATGATTAAAAAAGGTATTTGCAATGAGGAAGTCATTGGTCTTCCAAAATTCTATCATGTGATATCCAGCATCATTTTTATCACCAAGGCCATATTTTCCAGCTGCTGATCCTTCCTCTTTGTTTCCAACCTTTGCATTCCAATCACCAGTAATTATCAGTACATCTTTATTACATGTTTGATCAAATAGACTGAAGAAGTTGGTATAATTTTTCAATTTCATTATAACTGGTTTTAGTGGTTGGTGTATAAATTTGAATAATAATGGTATTTACTAGTCTTCCTTGTAGGTGTATGGATATTTTCCTGGCTTAGACAGCATTGTACTTCAAGACAGATCTTGATATATTCTTTCTGATGATGAACGTGACACCATTCATCTTCAATTTTTCATTCCCAACAGTAAACCATGTGATTGTCAGATTCAAAAGGCCAGTGCGTTTCAGCTCACTAATGCCTAGGACATCAATGATTACATGTTCCAATTAATTTTTGACAATTTCCAACTTTCCTTGATTTATAGTTCATACGTTTCCATGTGCTGATTATTAATGGATTTTTACAGCTATTTATCTTTATTTTGAGTTATGCCCCATCAGATAATGAAGGTCCTAAAACCTTTACTCCATTCATATTATCATGGTGAACTGTACTTTGATGAGGCAGCTCAACCCCTGTTGTATTTTGTGGGCCTTCCAACCTGAGAGGCTCATTTTCTGGCACCATATTTGACAGCATTCTGGTGCTCTTCATTATGTTTCAATATTTAATATTCCGGTGCTGACAGTGTTCCACTTATATGCATAAGGTTTTCAGTGACTTAATATTTGAAAGTAGTCTTTGTCTCCTTCTTCCTAGTCTGGCTTTGTCTGGAAGCTCAGCAGGGTGTCCTGCTGGTATTTAATATACCCGTGGCATAGTTTCCAGAATCACAGAAACACACAAGCCACCACATTATGACAAACTGACAGATGAGTAGTGAGCATATATCTTAAGGTCTGACAATTAGTAATTGATGAATATATGGTTTGGCACTATAAAATAAGCACTGGACTGCTAACCACAAGATTGGCAGTACAAACCCACCTGTGACAAGTTTCAAGCCCTATGCAGGGTTGCTATGAGTTAGAACTGACTTAATGGCACTTTAAAAATTTGTTATTATTATTTCTAATAGGTTTGCTGGTACTTGAGCCACTTATCTACAATGACAGAAAAGCCAGTTATCTTTCATAGATAATATTTTCAAGAGATAAATGGCATAGGGTTTTCTCAACCTTGGAAATGTTAAATAAGACTTGATGGATAGTCTTTTTCATCCAAGAACTAAAGCATAAACGCACATAACAGAGGGACATATGCTGTGTGCATGCTGTATTCTCAACTAGAAGCTGAGCCACTCAGATGTGAGCAGGAGAGATAACCTGTGTGTTGATGAAATGACATTGATTCACCCCAGATACATGAACATTACTAAATGTAATCAGATCTTATGCAAATTAAACCTCTGGCACTGCATTTTAATGGCAACTTTTCTACAAGTAATTTTGCTTCTGTTTTTGGATCTAACTTTCATCAAATGAGCCCAAGGTTTTGTGGCATTTCCCAGAAAAGGAAACTGTCACCAGGAACTCTAAGTCATGCTTCATATACATCGACACCTGGTTCTGTGATTTGATTGAGTGTATATGTAATTTTTAACGAATCCAGAGAATTTTGAGTAAATGAATGAGTTAAGTGCATCTTAAAATTTGCATTGGAATCATAATTTAAACTCATTTGTAAAGATAAGTTTAGGAGAGATCAAGGTATTAGTGATAATTTCTGTACATAATTTAGTTTTCTGTTTGGCAAAATTTTTTATTATCTGAAAGAAAAAATTGGTAATTGAGTAGAAATAAAAAAATTTTTCACATTGCTTTTGACATGTGGTAGAATGATGTTTGTTGCTGTTCTTAGGAAACTAAACAATTTAAATTCTGATCTCCCAGTTTTATTTGTTGCTGTTAGGTGTTGTCTCAGAGTGACCCTGTGCACAACAGAATGAAAAACTACCCATTTCTGTGTCACATTCATAATTGCTGCTATGTTTCAGCCCATTGTTGTTACCACTGTTTCAGTCCATCTCATTGGGATTTTCCACTTTATCATTGACCTTCACTTTTCCAAGCATTATGTCCTTCTCCAGTAACAAGTCCCTCCTGACAACATATTCAAAGAATGAGAGACAAAGTCTCACCACCTTGCTTCTTTCTAATCTAAGGAGCATTCTGGCTGTACTACCAAGATGGATTTGTTTATTCTTCTGGCAGTCCATGGTACTTTCAGTATTCTTTTTTTTTTTTTTTAATTTAAGGTTTTTATTGTGGATTGAGTGAAAGTTTACAGGG
>NW_006408665.1:923385-923875 GCF_000296735.1 Chrysochloris asiatica | reverse complement strand
CCTTATATTCCATTAGTTCTTTCCTCCATTTAAGACAGTCTATTTTATCCAATCATCTACCTGAACTTCCCACCACCTTGATCTCTGTTCTTCTGTGTTTACCTTTTTTCACATTGTAATTGTTTTGATCATAGACTGACCTCCCAATCCTCTGTTCTTAAAATTTTATTCTATTCTTGACTCTTTCATTTGTCGACTGAGTTCAGGTAGATGCTGCCATGTACGTCATTCTGTAGTTGTTATATGTTCTTGTTGGTTCTTAGTGCACAGAACTTCCTTTAGGATGTTTTCCAGGGTTGGCTTTGGCAAAATCCCTTAGCTTCTGCCTATCCTGGAATGTTTGGATTACACCATTGTATTTGATTGACAGCTTTGCCGGGTAGAGGATTCTTGGGTGGCAGTTTTTTTCTTTCAGGGTTTTATATATCTCTCCCCATTACCTTCTTGCCTGCATGGGTTCTGTTGAGAAATCTGAGCTTAATCTGATTTG
>NW_006408665.1:912374-922449 GCF_000296735.1 Chrysochloris asiatica | reverse complement strand
GCCTATTTCCTCTTTTGTCTGCTTGTCCTGCTCCACAATCCCCGTTCAGGCCTTTTTTCTAGTTGGAAACAGTTCAGGGCCAGCTGGGGCCATTTGGTTTTAATTGGAAGCTGTCTCTTTAAATTTCGAGGAGATCTGTGTGCATGTGTAGTAGAACCCTCAGAAGGTGGGGCTGGGGTGTCCGCTAGCACAGGCACCCCTATAGTCACCAGAATGGAGGTGCTCAGACAGCAAGGTACCAATGAACAGCTGCCAAAAGAAAATAATGTCCACACCTTTATCTCTGCGGTTCTGCCAGGTGTCTATGGCCACTCCTATCCTTCCCCCGCTTGGTCTCACCCAAGATGGTGGCTCCTGGAGCAGCCGAGTGTCCCAGAGTAGAAAGCAATAGATTTCTTGCTTCTGCCACAAATTTCCCCAGCTGTAAGCCTTCCAAGCTTCTAAATATTCCTTTATATGTGGTTCAGAGTTCTAGGACCATCCTCTGAGCCTGCTTGGTTGGGTATTTTGTATTGTTGTTGTTGGAGCTCTTTACTACACATCCATCCAATCCGCCATTTTGTTTGTTCTCCTCAATATTCTTTTCCAACGTCATAATTCAAACGCATCAACTCTTATACAGTCTTCCTTATTTGTTGTCCAACTTTCATATGCATACGAAGCAATTGAAAATACCATGACTTGGGTCAGGCACACCTTAATCCTCTAAGTGTCGTCTTTGCTCTTTAATATTTTAAAGAGATTTTTTGAAGAAGATTTACCTAATGCAATACATATTTTTATCTCTTACCTTCTGCTTCCATGTGCATTGATTGTGGATTGAAGCAAAATGAAGTATTTGTTGTGACACTGTGGGTTAATGTGTTGGATTGCAAAGTCAGTTTGAACTGCAAAGTTCAAGCTCACCAGCTGCTCCTCAAAAATACAGGGTCATTATGGGTTGGAACTGACTTTACAGTACTTAACAACACCAACTACTAACTGAAAGTCTTGTGGTTTGAACCCACTTAGTGGCTCCGCAGGAGAAAGGTTTGTCAATTTGCTTCCATAAAGATTTTCTCCCTATAGAACAATTCTAATCTGCCATATGAGGCTGCTATGAGTCAGAATCTAATCAACGGCACCCAACACTACAGTAGCACCAAGAACACTATTTGGCATTGTTGACAATTTAATATTTTTGTGGTTTATCATGGTATTATTTATTGATACAGTTGTGAGGATTTTCATTTTCTTGACCTTGAGGTGCAAGCCATACTGAAGGCTGTATTGTTTTTTTTTTTGTTTTTTTTTTAAATTTTAATCAGTATTTCAAATCCTCTTCACTTTCAGCATATTGTAGGTTGTCAACGACTCCACCAATCCTGATGCCATGTTATTCTTCACATAATCCAGTATCTCAGATTGTTTTGGTTAGCATACAGTTTGAATAAGTATGGTGAAAGGATACAACCATGGTGCACACTTTTCTTGATTTTAAACCATTAAGTATCCCATTTTTCTTTTCAAATGGCTGCCTTTTGGCCTATATGTAAGCTCCTCAACTCAATTAAGTGTTCTGGAATAACCATTCCAGAAATGTTATCCATACATTGTTATAGTTCATACAGTTGAAAGTCTTTGCATAGTGAATAAAGCACAAATAAGCTACTTTATGGTATTCTCTGCTTTTAGCCAAGCTTTATCAGCAATGATATCTAGTTCAATACCCTCTTCTTAATCTGACTTGAATTTCTGGCAGCTCCCTGTAACCATTTTTGAATTGTCTTCAGCAAAATTTTATGTGCATGAGATATTAATGATATTGTTCAATGATTTCCACATCTGTTGGCTTACTTTTTTTTGGAATGACACAAATATGGATCTCTTCCCATTGGTTAGTCAGATTGCTGTCTTCCAAAATTCTTGGCATAGATGAGTGCATGCTTCCAGCATTGATTCAGTTTGTAGAAAATTTCTATTTGTGATCTGTCAGTTCCTGGAGACTTGTTTTTCCACAGTACCTTCAGTGCAGCTTAGACTTTTTCCTTCTCTACAATCAGTTCTTGATCATATGACACCTATTTTAATGATTGAACATTGGTCAATTCAGTGACTGTTTATTCCTTCCATCTTTTTTGATGCTTTCTGTGTCATTCAGTATTTTATCCATGAAATCCTTCAGTATTACAACTTAAGACTTGAATATTTTCATCAGTTCTTCAGCTTGAGAAATACTAAATGTGTTTTTCCATTTTGGATTTTTAGCTCCAGGTTTTCTGCCTTTTAAATACCTTTTGCTTTCTTCATATATGATATTCTTGATATTGTCCTACAACTTATCTGGTCTCTGGTTCATTGGTGTCTAATGCATCAAATTTTCTCTTGAGATGGTCTGTAAATTCTGGTTGGATATATTCAAGGTCATATTTAGGCTTTAGTGGACTTGTTTTAATTTTCTTCAGCTTCAGCCTGAACTTGTAGATGGGCAATTGGGGTTTTGTTCCATGTTCTGCTACTGGCCTTGTTTTGGCTGATGATATTGAACATCTACATTATATCTTCCCATAGATGTGTTTTATCTGATGAGGTCCATGTATATAGTGACCATTTATGTTGTTGGAAAGGATATTTACAACGAATAAGCCATTGTTCTTGCAAACTTCTATCATGTGATCTCTAGCATCATTTTTGTTACCAAATCCATATCTTCTAACTACGGAGTCTCCCTCTTTGTTTCCAACTTTCACATTACAATTACCAGTAATTATTAGTGCACATTGATCGCATATTTGATCAATTTCAGACTTAAGAAGTTGGTAGAATTCTTCAATTTCATCATCACTGACTTTAGTGTGTAAATTTGAATAATAGTGATATTAACTGATTTTCTAGTAGGCATAGGGATATTACCCTATTATAGACAGAATTATACTTTTAGATTCTGAAATGATCTTTTTGGTAATGAATGAGATGCCATTCCTCTTAAATTTGTTGTTTTGGACATAGTAAACTATATGACCGTTGGAATCAAAATGGTTAATACCAGTCCATTTCAGCTTACAGATGCTTAGGATATTGATCTTTATTCATTCCATTTTGTTTCTGATGGCTTCCAAGTTTACTGGATTCATACTGTGTAATTCCATGTTCCAATTATTAATGGATATTTAAAGATGCTTCTACTCATTTTGAGTCATGCTCCCTCAGTAAATGAAGGTCCTGAAAGCTTTGTTCCATCCATGTCATTAAAATCAACTCTACTTTGAAGAGACAGCTCTTCCTCAGTCATATTTTGAGTGCCTTCTAGCCTGATGGGTTCAACTACCAAAATGTTCCTCTGTTGTTCAAGTGTTTTCAGTGACTAACCATTCAAAAGTAGTCCACCTCTCCTTTTTCCTAGTCTCTCTCAATCTGAAAGCTCTGCTGAAACCTGTCAACTATGAATTATTGTGCTGGTATCATAACTTCCAGCATCATAGCAACACATAAGCCACCAGAGTAGGCCAAGCTGTCAGAGGAGTGGTGTTTTATTTAGTTATCAGAAGTTAGAGTATAGTCTTAAGTGTCTACATTTGAGTTACAAATTTTCATGTTTATATCATATTTATTTCACTCTTAATTCAAGCAAATTACCATTTGGTGAAAATGAACATCTGAGTAGAACCTTACATCAAGAGATATAGATATTGACTTCCCAGAGAACTTTTTTTGTGCAAATATATTCTTCTCTAGTTTTGAAAATCTGAATTAGCCTTGCCCACTAAAAAAGAGAAAGGAAGGAAAAACTTGTTAATTTGATCTAGAATTTTGAAATCTATATATGTATTTTTGAACACTCTTTTAATATTCTCTTTATAAAACTTGAAAACTCCCTTTGAAAGACATGAATTTTTAAATAGGAAGTAGGTGATTTAAATAGGAAGTATTCTGATTTAGAATCATTATTCCTGCTGCAGAAATAATGCATATTAACAGGAGAAAAATGAGTGACGCTTTCCATTTCTTATGTGAGATTGACTAAGGGTTAGTGTAAAAATTGTTTCTGAAGAGTTTTTTAAAATGGGAAGCATAAAAACAGTTTCTGAATTTTCAAGGTGATATACTGAGAAGGGAAAAAAAAAATTCTACCCATTCAGAGTGATCATATGTGATGTCACTCTCTTAACCTTGGTGAACTTCAGCATATCAGGGCAATGTAATAATTAAAAACTCATTTCACAGCAACTGATTTTCACAGCAACTGATTAAGCTTTGATTCACAATTACACTGTCTTTCAAAAGTCTCCTCTATCTGAACATTTTGAAAATATGATGGCTTCATTATTTGTTATATTTCCAAAGTTAGAGCTTCAAAAGTGCTGTAAAAACTTTCTCAATCATCTAGAAAGTCATGAATAAAACATGCCTACCCAGAATTTTAAATTAAAGTAATTAGACCCCATTAGATTCTTAAAAAAAAAAGAGTTAACATCCATATCAATGTGGAGAAAATGTCCTTTGTTAAATTACATCTTCTTTCTGTCCAACATTTTAAACTGCCACATTTAATATAACACTAGAAAAATAATTACTGTGATCAAGATAATTAAAAAAATAGATGTTAGAAGATTTAGAGCACAACATTTTGAGAGTATATTATTCCAATAATACTTTTTCTATAAATTATTTGAAAGTAGTATGGCAGTATCCTGACATTTACACCAACTTTGGGGTTCAAATTAATGAATGTAAATAGAAGGCTTGATACTTAACCTAAGACTCAGATGGCTGTGGTATGGGTTGTTCTTGTTATGTCCTGTGGAGTCGGTTCCGACTCATAGTGACTCTGTACAGGGTTTCTGAGGCTGTAAATCTTTACAGGAGCAGAAAGCCTCATCTTTCTCCCACCCTAACAGCTGTCCTTGCAATTCTCAGACTGATTTGTAACCACTATGCTACCAGAGTTCCGCAGACACTATAATCTGTAAACGATCACTTTGATTTTCTATGAGATAAAAACATCTAAAGATAAGGTGATGGACTAAAATATAGCTATATGAAAGGCTACTCTCCTGATAGAAGTTGGAAGTTCAATTTGAGACATGGGAGTGCGTATTCAAGAGATCTCCAAATTTAGCAAACCATGAAGGCCAAAATAGGTCCACTGAAGGAAAATGTAGATAGGTAAATAGGAGAGCCTATGTTTTAAGTATCATGAAGTTACATTTCTATTTTAATGAAGCAAGCTGTATATACAAAGTCATTATCTTAACTCTTGTCAATACTCTGCCTATTGTGCCTATTTTGTATGGACAGAGACAGCTGTCCTAATGTAAGTCAGGGGAAACAAAAACTTTATCACACAGCGTAAGAACAAATTACCCATGATGCTGGTCTAGGGACAGATAGCACTTGGTAACCACTGGGCAAGAGCAATGGTTTGCACATTAGATTCACCTAGACTTCATTCAGGAAATTCAGATTTGATTGGTTTGGAATCAGATCAGGTTATCACTAGGTTTCAAATCTACACAGGTGATTTTAATGTCTTGATATGGCTAAGAATCTCCAAGCCTGTGTAACCAAATCATAGTCGCTCCCAACTGAACCTTGGAGGTGCCTACACACCTGATTGGAGACTCCTCCCTCTTCCATCCGGGATGTTTGTGCAGGATAAAGTCTGTTTTCTGTGGTAGTTTTGGATGGTTAGTGTATCCAAATCATTGATGTCTGGGCTTGTCAGGGTCTACAGAGTTGATTAGGATTTTTAGGGAGACTGGAGTAATCAGGGTTTTCAGAGGGCTCAGTGGTCCTTAATGTGTCTGAAGGGGTTGGGCGACCTGACCAATAAGAACCTTTGGCAAAATGTTTTGTTTCTCCTGAGTCATATTGTGAAATCTACAAAGATTTGGAGTAAGTGCCTCGTCTTCTGTTGGCGAGCTTTGGGTGGAGGTTTTAGTCTACCCAGAAATACCTCAGAACAGAGACCTGTTATATTCAGGAAGTTCCCAGATTACAAATGAGAACTTTAAGTTGAATTTGTAGGTAGGTTGGAACAGGCTTATACAGTTCTTATTTAGTCTTACTGTAGTGCAAGGAACCCTAATGGCACTGTGTGTTAGGCATTAAGCTGCTAACAGCAAGGTTGGCAAATCAAACCAACCAGCCACTCTGGAGGAGAAAGATGAGATTGTCTGCTCCCATAAAGATTTACAATCTTAGAAACCCTACAGAGCAGTTATACTTTGTCCTACAGGGTCACTGTGAATTGGAATCGACTCAATGGCAGGAAGTATGCATTTTCTGATTTAGTGCAAGGAAGGATTCAGAGCCTTTCCAAGGCTCTAAACACTGCACATGTGCATCAAGTGAAGGTGATTGTGATGGTAACTTTGCTGTGAGTAAGGTTGGTTCAAGGAGCACTGGTGGTGCAGTGATTAAAGTGCTTTGCTGTCAATCAAAAGTCAATGGTTTGGACCCACCAGCCATTACACAAGAGAAAGATATGACAGTGTGCGTCCATAAATATTTACAGCCTTGGAAAACCTTTGGACCAGCTCTACTTTGTCCTATAGTGTCACTTTGAGTCAGAATTGACTTGATGGCAATGGGGATTGAGGGATTGATTCAATCATTTCAAAGTAAGGGAAAATTTACATAACACTAAAGGGCAAGAATGGCGCTCTGGTAATGTGTTGTTGTTGTGTGCCATCGAGTCGGTTCTGACCCATAGCAACCCTGTATAGGGTTTCCGAGCGTGTAAATCTTTACGGGAGTAGAAAGCCTCATCTTTCTCCTGCAGTGCAGCTGGTTGTTTCGAACCGCTGACCTTAAGGTTCGCAGCCCGATTCGTAACCACTACGCTACCAGAGCTGGTAATGTAGTGGTTACAAATTGGGCTGTTAACCTCAAGGTCAGCAATTCTAAACTACCAGCTGTTCCACAGGAGAAAGATGAGGCTTTCTACTCCTGTAAAGATTTACAGCCTCAGAAACCCTGTATAGAGTCGCTATGAGTAAGAACTGACTCCACGGCCATAACCACCAAAGGTCAAGTATGAGTTGTCCATATATTAGACATGAATAACCTGGGGACTTAACCATAATTCCAAAAAAGTCAGCCATTGAAAACCTTACGTAGCATAAGTTTACTCTGACACATAGGCTTACCATGAATCAGAGCTGACTCAGTGGCATATAGTTTTTGGTTCTTCAGTTGAAATTGAGAGTGAAAGTATAGAACTGTTACCTACAGTGTGATGCTGTGGGTTATTGCACTAGACTTCAAGGTCAGTTTGACTGCAAGGTCAGCAGTTCAAGCTCACCAACCACTCCTTGGAAATCCTATACAAGGTTGCTATGAATTGGAACTGACTTGATGACACTTAACAACAACATGTTCCTCAAAGCCCTCAAAACTTATCTATCAGACCTCTGAGAGAGCTTACCCAAGCTTAGGGAGAATAACCCCAAATAGGGAGTTGAGATGAGGTTTAGCTAGGGTTTGGCCTTCTTATCCTTTCTCTTGGCATTGCACTCTGACATAGCTCAGCCTTTGACTGGGGAAGGGAGAGAAGAGAAAAGGTTTCTGACTGCTGGACCGCAACAGCTACCCTCTCTCATTGCTGAACTTTTGGTTGTGAGGGATGCAATTAAACCTGAGAGCTTCTACCCTGTAACTAATATTTCTTCATCATAAATTGGGGGTTGGGGTAATATCATGGGTTGTTGTGATGATCAAATGACAACACGAAGAGAGTTGATGATTCCTGGTACAGCCATCACTTCAAAAATAATGCTTTGGTTAAGAGCTCGCCTGCTAACCAATAGGTGGGCAATTTGAACCATCTTTTCTCCTGTGGGAGAAAAGACCTGGTTTTCTGCTCCCGTAAAGATTGATGTTGTTGCTTAGTGCCATCGAGTCGATTCTGACTCATAGTGACCCAGTATGGAGTTTCTGAGGAGCGTTGGTGTGTTTGAACCACTGACTTCTAGTGACTCCCCCATAAAGATTACCACCTAGAAAACCCTGGGGGGTAGTTCTACTCTGTCACATGGTGCTTCTGTGAGTTGCAATTGACTGGATATCACACAGCAATAGCAGCGGTTCTCTTTAATAGGCAATGGAATCTAACATATTGTTGTTAGGTGCTATCCAGTTGATTCCAACTCATAGCAACCTTATGTATACCAAAAAAAACACTGCCAAGTCCTATGCCATCCTTGCAGTTGTTGCCATGTTTTGAGCCCATAGCTTCAGTCACTGGGTCAATCCATCTTGTTGACGTTCTTCATCTTTTTCACTGACCCTCAACATTACCAATATGACGTCCTTCTCCAGGAACTGGCTCCTCCTGATAACATGTCCAAAGCACTTGAGGAAAGTCTCATCGTTCTTGCTTCCAAGGAGTATTCTTGTACATCTTCTAAGACAGATATTTCGGTTCTTCTGGAAGTCTATAATATATTTAGTATTCTTCAGCAGCACCATAATTCAAAAGCATCAATTCTTCTCTAGTGTTGCTTATTTATTGGTCAACTTTCATATACACATGTTGTTGTTACATGCCGTCAAGTCAGTTCTGACCCATAACATAGGTTTCTGAGGAGCAGCTGGTGAGCTTGAACCACAGACTCTCCAGTTTAAATCAACTTTGCAGTCCAGTGCATTAACCCACAGTGCCACACCAGGACTCCATATACATATGAGGTGATTGAAAATATCATAGCATAGGTCAAAGTGACATATTAACATACTTAGTATTTTAGATAGTAAAGTTAAATAAGAGCCCTTGGAAAGTTTACAAAACATCAGGGAGATTTACGGATTTATATGTCGTTGAGAGTATCAGAACAACTGTGGATGAAGTACCATTTTTGTCTTTGAAGTTCAAACTGACCTTGCGGTCTAGTGCTTTATCCTATAGCACCACACCAGGATTCAGCATTAACATAACAGAATTGAAAATGAAAAGAAAACCCACAAACAAAATGAGCTTAGTGAAGAAAAGTATGTGGAACAAAGAAACCAGCAGCACCACAAAAACAAAACAAAACAAAAATCCCACAGCACAGAGACAGCAATCAATTCATGTTGTTGTTGTTGTTAAGTGCTGTTGAGTCAATTCTGACCCATAGCAATCCTGTACAGGGTTTCCAAAACTGTAAATCTTGACTGAAGTAGGAAGCCTCATCAATTCATACCTATCAATAATTACACTGAATATAAATAGATTAAATGCACTAGTCAAGAGACAGAGAGAACAGGATGGGTAAGAAAACAGGATCCTTCAATATGCCCATCAACAGAAGAATGGTTAAACAAAATTTGGTATGTACCCATAATGGAATACTATGCAATGTTGAAAAAGAACAAATCTGCGAAACAATTACACAACATGGATGAAACTGTAGGACATTATTCAGAGTGAAATTTGTCAACCACAAAAGGACACATATTGTAATCAACCAATGTTGTAAAATGTTAAGAAAAGTTTTTCTTGATAAAAGAAACAATCTGTGATAGTTTTGGGTACAGGGTGGGGAGAGAAATTATTCATGGACTAGAGGGTAGATTGAGTCCTGATGTGGCACTGTAGGATAAGCACTGGACCACAAAGTTGGTTTGAACCACAAGGTTTGGGATTCAAACTTACCAGTTGCTCCTTTGAAACCTTATACAGATCACTATGAGTTGGAACCTACTCAATGGCACTTAACAACAAAAACAACAACACAAGGTAGATACATGTTAACATGGGTGACAAGGTAGGCAATATATAACAAGAGGGAGGTTAGCAGAGGATAGATTAGCGTAACAGGAGACACAGGGAAAAATACAGTGTTAAAGTGACTAGAGGTAAATACTGTTACCTGTTGGTACATGGTAGGGATTGCAATCATTACAATGAATTGCAAATCATTGTATATGATTTGTTGAATTTAAAACTGATAATCTGCTTTGTTAATCTTCACTTAGTTCACAATAAAAAGTTACAAAAAAAAATAAAATAAGAGGAATAAAATCATAACAAACGTAGATGGCGGTTATGTGCTGTGGAGTTGGTTCCAACTCATAGCGACCCTGTACAGGGTTTCTGAGGCTGTAAATATTT
>NW_006408665.1:900751-911784 GCF_000296735.1 Chrysochloris asiatica | reverse complement strand
TGCACCTTAGTCTTCAAGCTGACATCTTTGCTCTTCAACATTTTAAAAAGGTCTTGTGTGGCAGATTTGCCTAATGCAATACGTCGTTTGATTAAGTAGTGGGAGATTATTTTAGATATAGAGAGCAACAAGACAAGGTAGTGGCCTGAATGTGCTGTAGTTTAGAACTGATGATTTTGGACTGAAGCAAAAAACTGAAAGAACAGATAGATTTAGAAAGGCAGACTAGGGGACTCTAGAGTTCTAGGTGAAGAGTTGGTTAATTTAGCACAATGAGAATTGTTGAAACTGCCCCCCACCCCAAGTAGTTAGAAAGCCAATACAATTATTATTTTTTTTTTTTAAAGAAAAAGAACCTAGGGCAAAATCAGAATTTATAAGCATTTTCCTTCAAGTTAAATACTGATTAGAAGAATAGGTGCCAAGTATTTTCCAAGTGATTTTCAAAGAGGAAAGAAATACCCTTGAGAGGGTGTCTTATTCAATATGTGCTTACAAATACTGGGAATCAAGGACACTCTATCCTTCTCTTTTTAATCATCACTGGAAAGGCTTACTCCCCTAAAATAGCTATCAGCTTATGAGGTATCAGTCAATCATTTGAATGGTATTCATTCCATTCCAGCTACATGTCTAGGAGCACATCATGCATTGAAGAGAAAAATGATTTAGAAAAATCACATTTCCTGCCCTCAAGTAACCCAGTGTAGTTTAGGGAAAAGGACTGACACACACATTAAGAATTTTAAAATGGATCCCAACAAAACAGCGTGTGACCAATCAAATGATTCGCTTTTTAGAATTTAGAAAGCCAGCTAAATTCCAATACTAAGGCCTATTATTACAGACCTATTATTGCTGTTTTCTTTATTGCTCTACCTCAGTGTGTACCTAACATTTGACTAAGCACATAAAATGGAATGCAAATTGCTCCCATAGCAAATGCATCAGGCTGTCTTTATTTTGATCACAAACACATAAATCACAAGATGCCTCTTAAAGCTCATCTTGGGAAACAATATAACACAGTCCATGAACAATTCAGAGTGATTTACAATCATCTTCTCATTTAAAAGCAGATCTTCTGTAAGGAAAGTGTGGAAAAAAAGCCTTTTATGGGACTGAAATGAGTTATTTGCTTTTTTTAACCACTAACTCAGGTGGTTGATTTGCACAGTTTTAGAAGCTGACTTCTTGTCAATCAACATTTTTTTTTTTTTAAATTTAAAGAGTATCAAATTCAGTTTACTTTAAGCTAATGTAGGAAATGAGAAAAATCTACTTTTAAACCTAATTTTCAGAATAACTTAGAAACAGAGAAAGTGTTTTATAAAACACAGTATAGAGATTTTTATAACATTTAAAATATAAAGCTTTTAGAAAAGATGTTTTTGATATTGGGAAAGTAAAATTATGTGTAAAGTGCTTCCAAAAAATATTGAAAAATTTCATAAAGTCAACCAAGGTATACCATAGAATCTCTGTCCCAAAGAAGTTTTCAATAATGTGATGACTTACTTTCATAATAATTAAATAGCAATACCAGGCAGACTGTAGAAACTGCTCAATAAACAGAAAAGAAAGTAAATGTACATATTAAAAATACTTCTTAGAGTTTTTAAAAGTTATTCAAACTACTGGTTTAGAACGAATATACACTGATCATAAGTTACCAAAAGTTCTATTTGAAGTAGTTAGGTTAGAGGATGGTTGGTAGGAAAAGAAACCCCTGTGTAGGAGTTCCCATAATCTAGATGGTTGGTATCAGGAGAAATTTACCAGAACGCAGTCTGTCCTCCATTTCTGTGTTAATTCTGAGCAGGTTCTCAAAAGTCAGCTAGCCAGAATGCTTCAGAAAGTCTGTGGGCTTCCTTTCACTCCCCTCTCTTTCTCTCACAGCATGTTCCTAGGAGGAGTAGTATGCATACTAGCCCCAAAGTACACACTGTTGTTCAGAGCTCTGGTAGCGTAGTGGTTACGAATTGGGCTGTGAACCTTAAGGTTAGCGGTTCGAAACTACCAGCCGCTCCGCGGGAGAAAGATGAGACTTTCTACTCCAGTACGAGGATTTACACCCTCGGAAACCCTGTACAGGGTCGCTATGGGTCGGAACCGACTCAAAGGCACTTAACAACAATCCAGCCCAGTTGGTTTTGACTCTTAACGAAGCTGTATAAGATTTCCCAATAGTGGTTGGTGAGTATGAACCACGGATCTGATTTTGTGATTCAAACCGATCTTGGGGTCCAGTGCTTATCCTTACACACAAGGACTCCAAAGTATTTATAGTTTAACAAAATGGTTGACTCAGACTTTACAATTAGCAAAACAATGCCTAAGGGAGAAAATCATTGTTGTGTTGTTGTTAAGTGCTGTGGCATTGGTTCCAACCCATAGTGATCCTGTTTAGGGTTTCCAAGGAGTAGCTGATGAGTTTGAACTGCCGACCTTGTGGTTCAAACTGACCTTGTGATCTATTGCTTCATCCCACAGAACCACACCAGTACTCTAGCCACACCAGTGACTATTAAAACACAATTATGTAAATATCAACTAAACAAAATGTTTTCCTTGTAAAGTCCTGGATTTTCTATACTTAAAACCTATGAAAAATCTCTGTTGCTGCAGCTACAATATTAAAGCCCTGCTTCTATCTGTCCTTTTAAAATACTTCATAGCATGGGTACTGAGGGTGCTTTTGAATGAAAGAAACTTAAAACAAAAATGAAAACAAAACAAAACCCTGAAAACCACTGCCTTCCAATCAATTCTGACTCATAAAGACCTCATGTAGGGTTTTTCTGAGGTTGTAAATCTTTACAGGAGCAGAAAGACTCATCTTCCTCTCGTGAAGCTGTTGGTAGATTTGAATTGCTGCCCTAGCAATTAGCAGCCCAATGCATAACCCGTGATACCACCAGTGCTTCTGTAAAGAAACTGGTGGTGGTGTTAGTGTGCAGTCGAGTTAGCTCAGACCCATAGCACGCTGTAATTCTTTATGGGAGCAGAAAGCTTCAACTTTCTCATATGGAGTGATTTGTACATTTGAACTTCTGACGAGGTTAGCAGCCCAACTCATAATCTACTATGCTACTAGGGCTCCTTGTAAAGAAGCTTGTTGTTGCTGTTGTTAGGTGTCATTGAGTTGGCTCCAACTCAAAGTGAACTTACTGTCCTGCATCAGCCTCTACCCTGTCCTGCATCAACCTCATAATCTTTGTTACTCTTGAGCCAATTGCTGCTGCTGTGCCAGTCTAGTTCATTGGATTTCTTCCTGTTTCACTGACACTCAACTCTACCAAACATGATGTCCTTCTCCAGGGATTGGTCCTTCTGAGGCACATTCTGGCTGTATTTCTTCCAACATAGATTGTTTTGTTCTTCAGACAGTCCATGATACATTTAATATTTTTCTCTAATTCCATAACTCAAATGCATCAATATTTCCAGGGTCTTCCTTATTCATTGTGCAATTTTCACCTGCATTTGAAGCTACTAAAAATACCATGATTTGGGTCAGGTGCACCTTAGTCTTCAAACTGACATCTTTACTTTTGAACACTTTAATGAGATCTTGTGTAGCAGATTTGCCTAATGCAATATGTTGCTTGATTTCTTGACTGCTGCTTCCATGAGTGTTGATGGTGGATCCAAGCAAAATGAAATCTTTGACAACTTCAATCTTTTCTCCAATTACTAAGATGTTATTTATTGGTCCAATGGTGAGAGTAGTTGTTTTCTTTACATTGAGGTGCAACCCATACTGAAGGCTGTGGTCTTTCATCTTCATCTGAAAATCTTTTAAGTACTCTTCACTTTCAGCAAGCAAGGTTGTGTCATCTGTATATCACAGGTGTTGATGAGTCTTCCTTCAATCCTGATGCCATGTTTTTCATCATATAATCCAGTTTCTCAGATTATTTGCTCAGAATACAGGTTGAATAAGTATCATGAAAAAATGCAACACTGGTACAATTTTGAACAATTCAATGTCCCCTTGTTCTGTTCGTACAACTGCCTCTTGGTCTATGTACAGGTTCCTCCTGAGCACAATTTATTGTTCTGGAATATTCATTCTCCATAATGTTGTCTATAACGTGCCATGATCCACACAGTCAAAAGCCTTTGTGTAGTCAGTAAAGGAAAAGTAAACATATTTCTGGTATTCTCTACTTTCAGCCAAGATCCATCTGATGTCAGTAATGATATACTTCATTCTATTTCATCATCTGAATTTGGCTTGAATCTCTGGCAGTCCTCTTTCAATGTAGTGTTGCAGCTGTTTTTGAGTTATCTTTAGCAAAATTTTACTTGCATGTGATACTAATGATATATCCCAATGGTTTCTACATTCTGTTGGGTCACCTTTCTTTGGAATTGGCACAAATATGGATCTCTTTCAATCAGTTGGCAATGTAGCTGTCTTCCAAATTTCTTGGCATAGATGAGTGAGTGCTTCCAGTGTTGCATCAGTTTGTTGAAAGATTTCAATTTGTATTCCATCAATTCCAAGAACCTCATTCTTTGCCAATGCCTTCAGTGCACCTCGGACTTCTACCTTCATTACCATCGCCTCTCGATCATATGATACCTACTTATTGAAATGGTTGAATATCGACCATTTCTTTTTGATACAGTGACTGTGTATTCCTTCCATCTTCCTTGGAAGCTTTTTGCATTTTTTCATCATTTTTCCTACAGAATCCTCAGCATTATAAGCCGAGGCTTGAACTTTTTTCTTCAGTTCTTTCAGCTTGAAAAATGCTAAGTGTGCTCTTCCCTTTTGGTTATTTTAACTTCAGGTCTTTGGATTATGTCTTCTCAATCTAACCTTTGAAATATTCCATTCAGCTCTTTTACCTCCTTATTTCTTCCATTTGCTTTATCATCTGTCTGCTGGAGAATAAGTTTCAGAGTCTTCTGACATACATTTTAGTTTTTCTATCTTGTCTTCTTAGTGACATTTTGCTTTCTTCCTCTATGATGTTCTTGTTATCATCCCACAAATACCAAGGTATTCAGTCACAGAATCTAATGCATCAAATCTATTCTTGAGGTGATCTCAAAATTCAGGTGGGGTATATTCAACGTCATATTGTAGCTTCCTTGACTTGTTTTAATTTACTTCAGCTTCAGCCTGACCTTGCATATGATCAATTGATGGCTTTTTCCACAATCTGCTCCTGGCTATGTTTTGGCTGATGATGTTGAGTTTTTCTACTATTTCTTTACACAGATGTAGTTAATTTGAAATCTGTGTATGCAGTCTGGTGAGGTCCATATGTATAATCACCTTTCATGTTGTTAAAAAAGGTATTTGTAATGAAGAAGTCATTAGTCTTGCAAAATTCTATCAGGCAATCTCCAGCATCATTTTATTACCAAGGCCATATTTTCCAATGATGAATCCCTACTCTTTATTCCAACCTGTGTATTCCAATCATCAGTAATTATTAATATATCTTGATTGCTTGTTTGATCAATTTCAGAATGAAGATGTTTGTAGAATTCTTCAATTGCATCATTGTTGGCTTTAGTCATTGTTGCATAAATTTGTTATTAACTGATCTTCCTTTAGGCATATTTATATTCTATCAGATAGCATTATACTTCAAGATATATCATGAAATATTCTTTTTGATGATGAATATGATGTTATTTCTCTTCAATTTGTCATTCCCGGCATACTAAACCATGTGAGTGTCAGATAAAAAATGGCCAAAACCAATCTATTTCAGCACACTAATGCCTAGGGCATCGATCTTTATGTGCTGCATTTAATTTTTGACAAATTTCAGTTTTCCTAGATTCATACTTTCCTGCTCCTTGTTTTGATTTTAATGGATGTTTGCAGCTATTGCTCCTCATTTTGAGTTGTGCCCCATCAGCAATTGAAGGCCCTGAAAGCTTTACTGCATTTGCATCATCATGATCAACTCTACTTTGAGGAGGCAGCTTTTCCCCAGTCACATTTTGAGTGTCTTCCAATCTGAGGGGTTCATCTTCTGGCCCTATCTCTGGCAATCTTCTGGTGTTATTTATAATGTTCCAATATTCAATATTCTGGTACTGACACTGGTGTTTCATTCCTATTCATAAAGTTTTCAGTGACTAAACATTCAGAAGTAGTTTGCCTCTTTTTCTTAACGAGTCTGTCTTAGATTGAAGCTCTATTGAAACATGTCCATTATGGGTTACCCTACAGGCATTCAAAATACTGTGTATAGCTGCCATATCTTCCAGCATCACAGAAACACATAAAACCACCATAGTACAACAAATTGATAGACCAATGGTGGCTTGAGTCACTTGCGGGTTTGAATGGTTGTCCTGAGATTAGCAGTCCAGTGTTTATAATGGAGAATATGTTGTTGTTGTTAAGTGCCATCAAGTCATTTCTGACTCATAACGACCCTATGCACAACAGAATGAAATACTGCCTGGTCCTGCACTATCCTCACATTCAGTGTTACTTTTGAGTCCATTGCTGCTGCCACCATCCCTATCCATCTCATTGGGGGTCTCTCCTTCTTTTTCACTGATCCTCAACTTTATCAAACATGATGTCCTTCTTTGGGAACTGGTCACTCCTGATAATATGTCCAAAGTATGAGAGACAAAGTCTAGTCATCTTGGCTTCTAAGGAGCATTCTGGCTGTACTTCTTTCAACGCATATTTGTTTGTTATTTTAGCAGTCCATGGTACTTTTAATAGTTTCCTCCAACACCATATCTCAAATTTTTTTTTTTTTTTTACAGTCTTCCTTGTTTGTTTTCCAACTTTCACATGAATATGAGGCTATTAAAACTATCATAGCCTGAGTGAGGTTACCTTAGTCTTCAAATTGACATCTTTGCTCTTGAACACTTTAAAGAGGTCTTGTGTAGAAAATTTGCCTACTGCAATACATCGTTTGACTTATTCACTCTTGCTTCCATGAATATTGATGGTGGACTCAAGCAAAATGAAGTCTTTGACAATTTCAATCTTTTCTCCATTTATCATAAAGTTATTTATTGGTCCAGTGGTGAGGATTTTTGTTTTCTTTACATTGAGGTGCTACCCATACTGAAGGCTGTGGTCTTTGATCTTCATCAGCAAATATTGTCAATCCTCTTCACTTTCAGCAAGCAAGATTGTATCATCTGCATATCACAGGTTGTTAATGAGTCTTCCTCCAATCCTGATGCCACGTTGTCCATTATATAAGCCAGCTTCCCAGATTCTTTTGCTAAGCATATATATTGATTAAGTATGGTGAAAGAATATAACCCTGGCACACATGTTTTCTGACCATTCAATGTTACTTTGCTCAGTTTGAATGACTGCCTCTTGGTCTTTGTACATGTTCCTCATGAGCGCAATTAAGATGTCTGTAAAACCCATTCTTTACAATGCTACTGATAGTTTGTTATGATCCACACAGTTGAAAGTTTTGCATAGTCAATAAAGCACAGATAAAACATCTTTCTGGTATTGTCTACTTTCAGACAAGATCCATCTGACTTCAGGAACGACATCCCTTGTTCTACATCATTGTCTGAATTCAGTTTGAATCTCTGGCAGTTCCTCATCAATGTCCTGTTGCAATCATTTTTTAATTATCTTTAACAAAATTTTACTTAAATGTGATATTAATGATATTGTATGATGATTTCCACATTCTGTTGGTTCACTTCTCTTTGGTGTTGGTCAAATATAATGAAGAATATGGTTTCTCTTACAAACTTCATTATGGAAGAATCACTTGAAGTTTTTAGCGAGTTTAAATGTATTGACCATAATGCAAATTTAACAAATATTAAAGGCAATTTAATAAAAAGTTATAAACAATACGTTGACTTTAGAAAATGTATTCTTCAGGAAACAAGTGGCATGGTATTATAAGGAGATATGGCTGAGAAATGGAATGAAATTACTATGTACTAATAATAATTTTTCTGCTTATGTTACATTTCAATGTTTATAATAGAAATGTAAAAACACTTTAAAAATCTGCTTAAATAATATCCACATTCATTGCTTTCCAGTCAATTCCAGTCATGGTGACCCATTTGTTACAGAGCAGAACTGTTCCATAGAGTTGTCTTGATTGTAGTGTTTATGGAAGTAAGTCAACAGAACGTTCACCTATGGTACTGCTAGGTGAGTTTGAATGACTAACCTTTAGGGAAGTAGTCTCTATTAGAGGTGGGTTTGGGCTTTGTTATTACTTTTATTATAATTAGTGTACCCAGTAGTAAAAGGCTACTGCTTTGTGAGATCTGGAAGCTCAGAGAGTTGTTGGTTTTTTTTCTTCTTCAATTTTCCTGCCCAGTGATTTCAACTGACCTAAGGAGTCCTTGGAGTCCTGGTGTGGTGCTGTGGGTAATGTGTCAGACTGCAAAGTCGTTTGAACTGCAAAGTTGGTAGTTCAAGCTCACTAGCTGCTCCTTGAAAACCCTGTACAGGGTCACTATGGGTTGGAATTGACTCGATGGTACTTAACAACAACTATAACAACAGTGGAGTTCTTGGGTGTGGCTCTGTAGGATAACTGCAAGGTCGTAGTTCCATCCCACCAGCTGCTCCTCAGAAACCCTATACACGGTTGCTGGGTTGAAACTGACTTGATGGCACTTAGCAATAACAATGCATCTTCACTTCAGGGAAGTTTGCCTCAGCATTGCTGCCCTACCCCAGTGATGTATTGTTGTTGTCTGGTACTCAGGGAAGGCCCAGAGTTAGAGAGTATTTCTTGTGGTTCCTTGCTCTACTTTCTTACTACAGCAGGACCTTTTTATGTGGCTTATACACATGCATGCTCCTGAGTGCTGCAGGGCAACTCTCTGTTGTCTTGTTCTACCTTCACAGTTAGGCAGATCCGGTATGCCTGTGCTGTAAAGGAGGGCTACCTTCATTCTCCTGCTCTAACTCAAATATTCCTCATGACCATGTTGTTAGTTTTCATCAAGTTGGACCTTGAGTCATGGCAACTTCATGTAGTATTGAGTAGAATCACTCCATGGGATTTTGTGGGCTGTAATCTTTATAGAAAGGAGCTCTGGTAGTGTAGTGGTTACGAATCGGGCTGTGAACCGCAAGGTCAGCAGTTCGAAACTACCAGCTGCTCCGTGGGAGGAAGATGAGGCTTTCTGCTCCTGTAAAGATTTATAGCCTCGGAAACCCTGTTCAGGGTCGCAATGGGTCGGAACCGACTTGACGGTACTTAACAACAACAACAACAATCTTTATAGAAGCAATTCTCCAGGTCTTTCCTTCACAGTGCTGCTGGGTGGGTTTAAATCACCAACCACTTTGGGTAGCAGCCAATTTTTTCTAACCACTAGGTTTAGGTTCATGAAACAGTTGATAGGTAAGGGCAGACTTTCTTTATGTCTGGGTTTCCCAGAGATTTTAAATGACTATACTAGTCTCTGGTTGGCTTTTGGAAACTTGTTAAAATTTCAGTGTTGTTTTCTTAACCACGTCTATGGAGACTTCCTCTTCTTTTTGCTGTTCTAACAAAGATAGAATAGGCAGTAGTAGCTCGTTTCTCATCTTGAAGGAGATTGCCAACCTTGGGATTTTAAATCAGTAGTTTGCCTAGAAACTTGAGTTCTCCAATGGACTGAAAATGATTATTTATAGATTACCAGGTTTATTTCCACTGCTGAGTAAGAGTAACTTCCACTTGTATCTTTCTATATCAGGTGTTGGCAAACTTAAGCCTGTGGGTCAAATCCTGCCCATTACTGGCATCTGTAAATACTATTTTATTGGAACATGGCCAGAGCTATTGTTTATGTTTTCAATGGCTTTTTTCACACTACAAAATCAGAGTTGAGTAGTTGCACAGAGACTGTATGGTCAGAAAAGTGAAAAATATAAATGATTTGACCTTTTACAGAAAAAGTTTGCCAACCTTTGTTCTATATTCTAAGTAGAAAGGAAAACTCCCTTGATACCACTATATTTTTGCTGAGTCCTAGGATGAATGAGATTTGTTTGTGTTTCTTGTTTAGATAAGAATGAATATTTTCTATATTGCACGTGTTTTTTAGCTGATTTTTTGTAGCAGTGCACATGTTTTGTGTTTGATTTAACCAGAATCTCAGATCTAGGCATTTGTTTAGCAAATGTTAGGGTTTGTTTTTAAGATGAGCTGTTTGCTCATGAAGATATCACGGACCCACTGGACTTTGAGTTGTTTTTCTAAAGCTGTTGTTTGGTTTGCACTAACCTATTTCTCCTTATCCTCCCATTGGCCATGACCTTTTATAGGATTTATTGCCATGGGTCATAATAAGGGAATAAATAAACATAACTTACATAATTGTTATCTCTCTGATTTCTTTAATTAGCTGTATTAGCTGGACTTATAAATGAATGCGAATTTGTAACTCCTTGATGTATTATTGCTAGGGAGATAAGAAATATAGTAATCAATATTTCTTCAGCTTTAGTTTTTCTAATTAAAAGTTCATTGCGAAATAAATCTAAAGGAAAAAAGAAAAAGAATAAGTGTATCTTAACCATCGTCCAGTTTAATTTTTATCTCTTCTTTTTTCTTCTTCATATAATTGCTTATAGAATTGATGATTTGATGTTGATTTTATTTTAATCTGGCAGCAGATCATAAATATTTTCCCTTCTCCTTTAAACTCGATGACTGCTTTGTGTTCCATCTCATCAATTACATAATTTGTTTAATCAACCATGATTTTCTGATGTTTAGTTTTTACGTCAATATTTTTATTTATGAGGGTAACTAAAAAAGTTTTGCTACAAAATCATAGAAGTCTTTTGTAAGAAGTGAGCGCCAAACCCACTCTGTTCAGCAGAGTTCGATCATTTGTTGTGATGGCCACACAGAACTCAGACACCATCCTCACACTTATGATTTTTTAGGGATGTTAACAGGTTACAACTCAGGGTCAGAAATGTTCAGGGCACAGTTCTTTACAGTCAGGCTAGCCTGTCCTCTTTCATGTCTATATTCAGGCCACTCTCTGCCCAGGCAATTTTACAAAGCTCTTTTTTTTTTTTTTTT
>NW_006408665.1:897352-899171 GCF_000296735.1 Chrysochloris asiatica | reverse complement strand
GTTCTAAAAAGATGCTTTGCAGTATTTTGATGTCTGTAAATTTATGGAGGCTTACTATGTGACCTAACACATGGTCAATTCTGGAGAATGTTCCATGTGCACTGGAGAAGAATGTGTATTGTTCTGTTGTTGGGTTGAATGCTCTGTATACATCTATGAGGTCAAGTTGGTTGATTGTGCTGTTTAGTTCCTCCGTATCTTTGCTGAGTTTCTTTCTGGTTGTTCTATACCTTTTGGAAAGTGGTGTATTAAAATCTCCCACTATAATTGTAGGTTTGTCTATTTCTTTCTTCAGTTATAGTAAGGTTTGCTTTATATATCTTGATACTCTTTCATTGGGAGGGTTGATATTTATTATAGTTATGTCATCTTGCTCAGTTGACCCTTTAATCATGAGATAGTGTCCTTCTTTATCTCTCATGCGGTTTTTGCCTTAAAGTTTATTTTATCAGAAATTAATATTGCCACTCCTGCTTGTTTTTTATTGCAATTAGCTTGTTATATATTTTTCCATCCTTTAACTTTTAATCTGTTTTTGTCTTTGTGTATAAGGTGTATCTCTTGCAGACAGCATATTGAAGGGTCTTCTTTTCTTATCCATTCTGCCACTCTCTGTCTCGTCACTGGTGCATTTAATCCATTGACATTCAGTGTAATTGTCAATAAGTATGGATTAGTTGCTGGTATTATGTTATTATTTTTTTTGTGTGTGGTGCTATTCATTCCTTTGTTCTACATGCCTTCTTGTGCTGAGTTCATGCTTTTGTGCTATTTCTTGTCAGTTTCTTCTTAGTTTTCATGTTTCCTTGTTCTACTTGGATGTTCATTTTAATAGTAAGTTGTGAAGTATTAACTTTCTTTGGGGTTATCCTATAGTCTATTAACTTTTCCCTCCATTTAAGACAGTTGTGCCAGACTGCAAAGCCATTTGAACTGCAAGGTTAGCAGTTCAAGCTCACCAGCTGCTGCTCGGACATTCTATACAAGGTCATTATGGGTCAGAACTAACTCGATGGCACTTAACAACAACAACAACTGCAATCTACCTGACCTCCTCACCACCTGGATTCCTGTTCCCATATTTTCCCCTTCTTTTGCATTGTTTTGATCCTTGATTGGCCTTGCAGGTCCTCTGAATTCATTGTTGTAATTTTGCTCTGTTCTGAAGTCCACTGTTGACTGAGTTCTGGGTGGTGTTGCAAGTCTGTCAATCTCTGGTTGTTGTCTGTTCTTGTTTGTTTTCATTCTAAAGAACTCCCTTTAGGATGTTTTGAATCACTGGATTGGCTTTGACAAAATCTCTTAGCTTCTGTTTATCCTGGAATGTTTTGGTTGCACCCTTCCTATTTGATTGACAGTTTTGCTGGATAGACGATTCTTGGTTGGAAGTTTTTTCTTGCAGGGTTTTACATATTTACTCATTGTCTTCTTGCTTGCATGGTTTCTGCTGAGAAGTCAGAGCTTAATCTGATTTGCTTGCCTTTGTAAGTAACACTTCTCTTTTCCCTGGCTGCTTTTAAGATTCTGTTGTCTTTGATTTTGTGCTTGTCTTTGATTTTGGAAATGATATGTCTTGGTGATTTTATTTTGGGGTCTATCCTTCCTGGTGTTCTTCTTGAATGTTTATCTTCTCATCCTTCAAGATTTTAGGAAAATTTTCTTCTAGAAGATCTTCAACTATTTCCTCTGTGGACTTCTGTGATTCTTCCTGTTTTGGAGTGCCAATAATTCTTAAGTTATTCCTCTTCATGTTATGCAGCATGAATTTTAGACTTTCTTCAGATTTTTTAATCCTTTTTTCTGCTTGCTCTTCTATATT
>NW_006408665.1:893911-896257 GCF_000296735.1 Chrysochloris asiatica | reverse complement strand
TCATAAGAAGCAGCCAAAGGATCATCCTGTGGCACAACTGGGGCTCCCAGGGACCTCTTCCTTATGGCATTGGAAAACTGTGGGAGCAATGTTGGACCCTTTTGGGGGTATGCTCTCACCTGCCGGAAGGTGTCCGGGCTGGACAGAGAGGGTGCAACAGGGAAGAGGAAGAAAGAAAAGCTTAAAATCTGTCACATCTCTTTTTCTAGATACCATTCTGTGGTTTTTAGTGCTGTATCACTGTATCAGCCTGGCTGTGATCACACCTTCTGATCTCAGCCCAGGATGTGAGGCTGCAGGCAGTGTCCTGATCAATTCAGAAATCGCTGTGCTTTCCTTCCACAATCAGATTTTTCATATGGTGGGCATGGGAAACTCATGGCCTGCACCTTATATTAGATCCAAAACATTGGAGCTGTTCCAGGAAAGTGGATTCCCTGGTTGTTCCGTGCCTCTGCCAAGGAGCCTCTCCTACCTGTCTCTGTTTCTCCCGCCCTCAAACTGGAAGTCCACAAAGCTCTTTTAGGAATGCTGATAAATGCCACAGGGTACACTATTCCACCGTAAGCCTCAGCCTAAAGGCAATTGATTATAGCTCAATGGATCAGTAAACCTAGTTACTCCATTTGAGTGTTGGGAAGCACCCCATTCTGCAAGCAAGCCTCCTGCCTAAAGTCACTCAGCTTTATTTGCTTTGTAGGTTGAGAAGCTCACTTCTCTATTTTATGCTCTGATTTTTCTTCCTGTTGCTGCTATTCATCTGGTATCACAGCTTTCTGTCCCTAGGTCAAGAAGGGTCAGTGCACAGGGATCTTGCACTGGGTCAGTGCACAGGGATCAGGCCACTCTTCACTTCTGAGTCTTCTTTGATGGTAGTGAGATCCTGCCTTCTGTTTCTGAGATGACATTATAAACCCATGTTGGAGTTGCAAGTTTCATAACCGCAATTAACCCTGTTAACAATCACAACTGAATCATATCAGCCCATCAGGATTTTCTCCCACCTTTTCTTACCCACACCTATCAGGGCAAAATTGTTGTTTAGTAGGAGTTACAACAACTGTGGGTAGAAGTGCCTTATGAAATGATTTACTGTGGTGGTGGTGTGCTGTAGAGTTGGGTCCGACTCACAGAGACCCTGTATAGGGTTTCTGATGCTATAAACCTTTATGGGAGCAGAAAGTCTCATCTTTCACTGTACTGTAACTTTAGTAAACAAACAAAATGTGAAGCTGTTATTTCATTCTCCTTCTAGTTATATATACACTTCTGTAGATAGTGCTTCCATTTCTCTAAAGCTTATCTGAAGAATTCTGTGCTCCTTGATTTACAACACATCAAATGGCAGTTTTAACTTACCAGAGGGAATAAAATTATGTTCCTTAGAAATATATTTTGAGTTTTGGGAACAAAAAGAAATCTGATGGGGCAAGATCTGGTGGATGAGGTAATCATTAGAAAGGATGTTTCCTCAGGAGTGTGGTCTGCTTCCAATATACTGGACACTCAATTGATTGTCTGTTAATATCCAGTCATTATAGAGTTCACTGCACTCTATTAGATCTCACTATGGGGAAAACCAAATCTTAACTGCCAAACCACTAGGAATCATTGCCCAGTCAATTTGACACAAAACCGTAACTATCACACTATCCACAAAGAATAAGCAGGTGCATTGTTTTGACAGAAGAAAAAGTTACATGGTGCCACTTTCCTTTCCTTTTACTCACCAACATGACTTTAAGTTATTTTCATAATAAATCCCCTTGATCATTCTGTGCTCTTCAAGAAAATCTGTAAAGATTGTTGTTGTTAGGTGCCGTTGAGTTGGTTTTAACTCATAATGACTATGCACAACAAATGAAACACTGCCCAGTCCTGCACCATTCTCCCAACTGGGTTGTTATGTTTGAGCCCATTATTGCTGCCATTGTATCAATAAATCTTGTTGGGGTCTTCCTTTTTTTCCTGACCCTCAACTTCACCAAGCATGATGCTTTTCTTTAGGGACTGGTCCCTCCTGACCACAGGTCCAAAGTATGAAAGACAAAGTCTCACCATCCTGGCTTCTAAGGAGTTTGTTCTAAGGAACAAACAAATCCAAGACAGATTTGTTTGCTCTTCTGGTAGAGCATGGTTCTTTCAATATTCTTTGCCAATACCATAATTCAAATGCATAGAGTCTTCTATGGTCTTTTTTATTTATTGTCCAACTTTCACATGCATATGAAGCTGTTGAAAATGCTGTGGGTTGGGTCAAACTGACATCTTTGCTCTTTAACACTTTAAACAGATCTTGTGCAGCAGATATGCCTAATGTAATACATTTTTTGATTTTTTTTGTTT
>NW_006408665.1:891969-893566 GCF_000296735.1 Chrysochloris asiatica | reverse complement strand
ACCATACACCATCTGAGCTGACTTTTTTTGCCTTGAATGTAACGGACCCAGCAGATCCCCTTGGAAGCCACTGTTTTGATTGGACCTTAATTGAAGGTACATTAACAGAAGTCCTGATATGGTGTTGTAGCATAAACACTGGACTGTTCAAACCCATCAGCTGCTCCTTGGAAACCTTATACAGGGCTACTATGAATCAGAAATTACTCTAGAGTACTTAATAATAATAACAGTAATCTCAAGAGCCCTGTTGTGGTAATGTAGGATATGCACTTGTAATCACAAGTTCAGCAGTTAAAATCCACCAGTCACTCTCAGAGACCCTATACAGGGTTGCTATGAGTCAGAAATGACTCAGCAACACTCAATAACAACAATAGTGAGACTAAGACAAATGTATGATTGAAAAAACTGGGTTATATGAAGAAAAACGTGGCATCAGGATTGGACTTCATTCTTCTTGGATCAACTATAAACACTTGTGGAAGCAGCAGTCAAGAAATCAAACGACGCATTGCATTAGGTAAATCTGCCACACAAGATCTTTTTAAAGTGTTGAAGAGCAAAGATGTCAGCTTGAAGACTAAAGTGTGCCTGACCTAAGCCATGGTATTTTCGATAACCTCATATGCATAAAAAAGCTGGACAGTGAATAAGGAAGACTGTAGAAGAATTGATGCTTTTAAGTCATGGTATTGGAGGAGAATATTGAAAGTGCCATGGGCTGCCCATAGAACCAACCAATCTATATTGGAAGAAGTGCAGCCAGAGTGCTCCCCGGAGGCCAAGATGCCCAAACTTCGTTTCTTGTACTTTGGACATGATGTCAGGAGGGACCAGTCCATCTCTCTGGGGTATTCCTCTTTTTCTCTGACCCTCCACCTTATCAAACATGATATCCTTCTCCAGTGACAGGTCCCTCCTGACAATATGCCTGAAGTATGAGAGACAAAGTTTGGCTACCCTGGCCTCCAAGGAGCACTCTGGCTGTACTTCTTCCAAAACAGATCTGTGGGTACTTTTGGTAGCCCATGGCACTTTCAATATCCTCCTCCAACACCATAACTCAAAAGCATTAATTTTTCTATGGTCTTCCTTATTCACTGTCCAGCTTTCACATGCATATAAGGTTATTGAAAATATCATGACTTGAGTCTGGTGCACTTTAGTCCTCAAGCTGACATCTTTGCTCTTCACCACTTTATAAAGGTCTTGTGATATCATTATAAAATAGACACTTGAGGTGGAGAGAAAGGAATAGCCAGAAATATCACCATAGAAAGCTTGTAAGTCCATCTTCTGCCTATAACTAATTGGAATGTCTAAAATGTTGCTACAACGTGCCCAGTGAAGGAGTCTTACTGAGGAACATCTGCATTACATAAGACCATAGGTGAAATCCTGAATCCGATCCAGAATCTTCTGAGGTGGAAAATTTCCACTTGAAAAGACAAGCAGACCAGCCTGGAGCAGCTAGAAGAACAGAAGATACTTCTTGAAAGAAAGACCAACAGAAAAAATACAAAACAATAATGGCAGTCCAATTGATTACTACAACACCAAGCAAGATGCTTGCCCAGGAGACATCAAGGCAAGT
>NW_006408665.1:845842-889909 GCF_000296735.1 Chrysochloris asiatica | reverse complement strand
CTGTATTCCTTCCACCTTCTTTTGATGCTAACTGCATCAGTCAGTAATTTGCCCAGAGAATCTTTCAATAACGAAAGTCGAGGCTTGATTTTTTTCTTCAGTTCCCCCAGCTTGAGAAATGCTGAGTATATTTTCCCTTTTTTTGTTTTCTGACTCCAGATATTTGCACATTTTGTTGTAACATTTGAGTTTATCTTCTCAAGCCAACCTTTGAAATTTTCTGTTCAGCTTTTGTATCTCCTCATTTCTTCCATTTGCTGTATACATACATATATATAAGCTCCACTAGTTGTGCTTCTCTAGAGAATCCAGCCTAAGACACCAGTGAAGATCAAAGACTTAAGTATTGACTGCACCTAGTATAAAGAAAACAAGAATCCTTACAACTGAACCAATAAATAACATTACAATAAATGGAAAAAAAATTGAAAATGTCAAAGACTTCATTTTGCATGGATGTACAATCAATACTTATGGAAGCAGCAATCAAAAGATAAAGTGATTAGGCAAATCTGCTGCCAAAGACCTCTTTAGAATACTGAAGAGCAATGATATCAGTTTTAGGACTAAGGTGCCTCTGACCCAAGTCAAGGTATTTTCATTTGCTTCATATGCATATGTAAGTTGGACAATGGATAAGGAAGGCCTTAGAAGAATTGATGCATTTGGTGTTGGAGAAGAATATTAAAAGAACCTTGGACTGCCATACGAACAAACAAATCTATCTTGGAAGAAGTACATCCCGAATGCTCCTTAGAAGTGAGGATGGTTAGACTTTATCTCTCATGTTATCTTGAACATGTTATCCTGAACATGTTATCAGGAGGTACCAATCCTTGGAGAAGGACGTCATGCTTGGTAAGGTAGAGGATCAGTGAAAAAGAGGAAAACTCCTTATCAGATGGATTGTCACAATGGTAGCAATAATGGACTCAACTATAACAACAATTGTGAGAATGGTGCAGGACTGAGAAGTGTTTTGTTCTGTTGTGCATGGGATTTCTATGAGTTGGAACTGACTTGATGGCACCTAACAACAAGAACAACAACAAACATTAATTGTGCCAAGGTTGAGAAACTCTGCCTTAGCATAATGCATTGGAGATTCATCCTTGTGAGTTGTTCTTACTCCTGAGTAGCATTTTGTTGTAGAGATGTACCAAATTTTATTTTAAAAATAAATTTTACATCTTTTATTGTGAATTGAGTGAAGGTTTAAGAGCAGATCATCAATTTTACATTCAACAAATCTTATATGTTCCTTCATTATAATAATTGCAACTCCCTCCATGTACCAACGGTTAACAGTATTTTCTTCTATTCACTTTAACTATTGCATTCCTCCCTCTGTCTCCTGCTACCTTCATCTTTACTCTGCTAGCCTACCTCTTGTTGTACATGGTCTGTCCTGTCACCCTTGTTAACATGTGTCTACCCTGTAGCCTGTGAATAATTTCCCCTCCCCTTCCAACCATCATAGATTGTTTCTTTTGTCCAGAAACCGTTTCTTAACGTTCTATAACATTGGTCTGATGCAATATTTGCCCTTTTGTGATTGACTCATTTCATTCAGCATAATGTCCTCTAGGTTTATTTTTGTTGTGAGGTGTTTTGCAAATTCATCATTATTCTTCAACATTGCTTAGCATTCCATTGTGTGTATGTACTAGATGTCCCAAATTAATATATATATATATTTCTTTGTTGTAAGTGTCTACGTTGTTTCCAGTTTTAACTATAAATAGTGTAATGTGCAAGCTTTTGTGTGAACATAGGTTTTTGTTTCCTTGGGTATATATCTAGGAGTCAGATTGCTGATTTTTATGGTAAGTGTATGTTTAACTTTATAAGAAGCTTTTAAATTATTTTCCTATGCGCTTCTGTCATTTTACTTTCCCACTTTATATATATATATAATTATACACATATATCACCATAATAGTTTATTCATTTAAATTCCATATAATGTATTCACCTTAAAATAATTAGAAAATTTAATTAAAAAGTTCTAAGACACAAACAACCAGAGCTCAATAAATTTGTGAAGAAGGCTAACAGTTGTAGGAGACAAGAACATTGTTTTCTATGCACTTTACATATTTCTACTGTGGCACTGTGGGTTAATGTGCCAGACTGCAAAGCTGTTTGAACTGCAAGGTCGGCAGTTCAAGCTCACCAGCTGCTCCTTGGAAACCCTATACAGGGTCGCTATGGGTCGGAATCGACTCGACGGCTCTTAACAACAACAACATCCTTACTATAAAATAAATACTGTTTCTTCCTGCTTTCCTGATAATCAACACTGTAGGCGAGAATTCATTCTCAGACGGGATTTTCATCCTCTCTCATGACTGGCCCCCACTTATTCTTACCTTCAGGAAAGATTTTGATACACAGGCTGCGTGAAAAGGTAAGTATGCCTAGTGTGCGGGGTGCCCTTGGCAGAGGGAAATCTTGTCTAAATCAGCTTCTGTTCATGTCTCAGCATTAGCTAGAAAGCCTAATGTGCATTGCTTGCCCTTGCCTGCCCAGAGTGTTTGTGGCTGGCCCTTTGGGAAAGTAGATGTTTGTTCCATGTCACTGTGACAGGGAGACAGTAATCTTGTTCTGTGGAATGTTCCTCTTCCCTTGCCCTTGCAAATATACCATCATACTTTCAAGCAATTGCTTTTACATCCAATCTAGAAATGTGCTGCCTGATCTTCAGCAAAGTTCTACTGCCAGCGGCTTGGATGTGGCGGAATGCTGATTTAGCTCATAGGATTCCTTGCACCTCATCACCATGGTAACCAACAGACAGACCTGAGAGAGACAAGGCTGCAGAGAGGAATATTAGCCATTACCAGACAACAAATCAAAGAGAGGTATCTCAGGAGGGATTACTAATTATCACAGTCAAATCTAGATGCAAAGAAAATGGCACTATCAGCATCAGCATATTCAAGTCACAGAATTATCTCAACTTTCTTGGGCTTCTTTGGAATCCTCTAGAGTCTCCTGCTGCCTAAAGGTGTATTGAAATAGATTCTTAGATTGACCTTCTTCTCAGAGGTATCACCAAGTTCCTAGTAGTGACAACTAGAATGCTGTCTAGCTCAAGGTATTTTATGGCCAGTAACACAATTTTAAAATTCTCACACCTGTGAGCTTAGTAGATAATAGCACCTGAGCTAGTTCACTGACCTCTTGAAAACATTGCTTTTGTTGGTGTATATTATCTTTGATATAAGCACACTTACTTCAGCAATCTTCAATGAAAGTGGAGTACAAACCAATGAATTTGTATGCAAATATATGCAAATTGTTACAGTAAGACAGCCAGGCTTCCTAGAGTACCAACTGGTACCAACTATGTTTGCTCATGAAGAAAGTGTTCAAGGTTACAAAGTTATCACGAAAGATTTGCTAATAGTTTGCTGGGAAAGTCGTTTGTGAAATCCTACTTTTAAATGTACTGAGATCAAAGCCGTCCAATTCTTATTAGAGAGAAGGAGAGAGAAGATAAATGAAGATACGTCACAGGAATAAAATCTGAGTTATCTTTGTTAAAAGAGCTTCTTTGACCTTCTCCTTTCAGTTGCATCCAGCTGCAAAGATGTATGAGTTAGTAGAAGTCTTTATCATTTCTCTTCTACGTTAGTTCATTGTTCTGAATGGCATATGCTGGAGACTGGCCTGAATCACCTTTGTTTTATTAACGGTGCATTTAAGGTCAACTACCACTAACTGCATTGCTCAATATTGATTTAGCCATTCGAATTAATGTAATTTTCAGTCCTTTCCCTACTTAATGTACACCAGCACTCCCGTGACCCAGTCAGACAAACAATCAATATGTGAACACTCAGCTCATATTGAGGCTAGTCTGGGCTGCTTTTTGTGTACTTCTTTTCATGTGTTAGCCAAAGTGTTCAGGTTGATGGGTCACCAGCTTACCTACTTACCTTTTGCAGAACTTCTGAAATGCTTTCACTTTTTGCAGAAGGTTTCTCACTTTGATGTTCAGCGTTTCTCTGAGTACTGAGTGATAGGTTCTCCTTATTGATGGAAAAATGTTATCAAGAAAGCAAAAAGCAAAACTTCCAAAATTATCCTGGCCAGGTCAGCAGCACAAGGATTCATGACATTTCAGTTTTTGAAGAAAGTCCTAAAATTACCTTGCTCAGCACTCTCATTCCATCAATGATGAAACAGAGTTTAAATGACTTTTTAAACTGCTGCAGTTCGATCTAGAATCCTGGACTTCCAAATAGTTCTATTTTCATTGCACTTAGCTGTCTCTGGTCCTTATAATTTGCCTTTCTGTAAATTAAGTCATAGTAAAGGAATTCTGTGATCATATTCACTAAGAATATTATTGCAACAGGCCACCAGGAGCTTAGTATTAAAATTAGGTTAGTTTGTCAGGGACCAAATGAAACTGCTGTTCTTACAGAACTACCTTAGTGATTTTGCCTCCTGCGGAAAATTTCAATTTGACTTTAACCAGTTGCCATCGAGTTGACACCAATTCATGGTGACCCCAGGTGTGTCAGAGTATAATTGTGCTACATAGAGTTTCAGTAACTGAGTTTTCACAAGTAGCTCTCTAGGTCTTTCATCTTTTAAAAAAACTTTTTATTGTGAATTGAGTGAAAGTTTACAGACAAGATCATTAGTTTTACATTCAACAAATTATACATTTTGTTTCATCTCAATGATTACAATCCCCGCCATACAACAAGAGTTATCCTCCGTCCTCCCCATGGTTTCTATTTCCATTCCACCCACCTTCCTATCCCTTTTCATCTTTGTCCTTAGAAACATGTAGCCCTTTTGATTTAGAATGATTGACCATTCCATGGGCAATAAAGGCATGAAGTGACTGGCTTACAAGATTTCAAGAGGGAGATTGCTAGTTTTGTTGTTCCTTCCTGTAAACTTATCTGCTGCTTGACTGAAAATTGGGTCATGAGGGTGACCCAGATGTGAAGGCTGGTCAAGGGCCATAGTCTCAGATCCCTCCAGTCTCTTTCTGACCAATAACCCCAGTATTTTGTATTTATTAAGTTTTTATAGTAATAGTTTACATGGGAGAACATCAGTTTTACACTCATTGTTTCATTGCAATGATTACAATCTATGACATGAATCATCATTCATCAGTATTTGCTTCTATTCCAGTTTTGTTTAAATGTACACAAAAACAATTAGGAATATATAATCATTTAAACAACAATAGGAAAATTCTGCAAGCCTGCCTCCTGGCTGTCAGCACACAGCTTTATCTTTCCATGAGTCTGCAGTCCTCATCTGCTCTATCTCTCCATATCATCACCTCTGCCTCTATCTCTAGTGTTGCTGCTTCTCTGGGTAGGATCCCGCATTCCACTTGTGCTCTTCTCCCTTGATGGTCCTAAGGTTCTCTGTTCTTAGACTGTAAGATTAACTACTCCCCCATTTTTATTAAAAAACTTCTACCTTAACAGTTGTGACAACCGTGATTAGTCATGATAGCAACTACTCACTATTGAATAATAAGAATCTTAACCCAATTTCTTTTCACCAAACCCATCGAGACAAGATGAAAACTATTCAGTGGGGATTCTACCTTCCCCTGCACACTCTGAAACTAAACTCCCTCTTGAAATCTTGTAAGCCAGTCACTTCATGCCTTTATTGCCCACCCCCACCCACCCATTTTAGGTATCCAATGTCTAAGTTGTCTATCCCTATCAACCCTGTGTACAGAGGGGTTAGGAATGACCCTTGATGTGAAGATCCCTTCACTCTCAATTGCTCTTTTGAGCTACTACATGCATAAAACTCAGTCTTTTTTAAAAAAAAAAAAATTGAGTTTTGTTCCACATTTTCTCCCACTTTATCCAAGACCCTTTGATGTTGATCGCTTTCAAGGCAGTTGGTAGTTGTAGCTGGGGACCATCTACTTCTGGTCTCAGAGTAGGCCTTTCATTTAGACATCTCTGAGTGTACTAGAGCTCTCAACTTTTTTCTTTTTCTTTTTTTAAAACTATTTTACTATTAGTTTATCAAAGATTTACAGAGCAGATCATCAGTTTTGTGTTTGACAAATTATATACCTGGTTTCGTTTCAATGATTGTAATCTCCTCCATGTATCATCACCTATCCCACTTCCTCTCTGTGATTCTTGTTTCCATTCCACTCTCTTTCCCAACCCTTCTGAACTGTCCTTAGGTAAATTCTGCCTTTTTGATCTTAAATGGTTGACCGTTTCAAGTGAACTTTATGTGCCTATCTACTGTGTTGGTACAAATTGAGCCACAAAGATGAGTTCAGTTCTAGACCTGAGAAGTGACCAAGGGTCATAGTTTCTTCATTCTGTTTCTGACGTATAAACCTGGTTTTCATAATTTGAGATTTGTTGCACATTTTCTCTCATTCTAGCCAGGACCTTCTACTGTGATTCCCTTCAGAACAGTTGGTAGTGGCAGTGGGCATGTTCTAGTTCTGGTCTCAAGGTGGTGGACATTGATTTTCACATGATCATTAGTTCATTGGACTAATTGATCCCAAGAATATTCAATTTTCATCACTCTTCTTTAGTATGCTCAGAGGGACCAATAATTGCATCTTAGGTGACCACTTATGAAGCTCCTACCATTTGGCTAGCAGCTGAATGCATTGCCAGTTTGCACTTCCCAGGAACTCTTTTATAGTCACTAGACTATACCAATTGGCTTCACTTACTCTAGTTTAACATAAAGATAGAAGAAAAAGCTACGATCGTAATCTATAGTTGAAACACTGCCTGGTCCTGGGCCAACCTCAAAATCATTGCTACGCTTGAGCCCATTGATGCTGCCACTGTGCCGATCCATCTCATTGGGGGGTGGGGGGAGGGGGGAGAATCTGTCTTCCTCTTTTTCTCTGACCCTCCACTTTACCAAACATGATATCCTTTTCTAGTGACTTGTCACTCCTAATTATATGTCCGAAGTATGAAAGATGAAGTCTGGCCACCCTGGCTTCCAAGAATAAAAGACTTCTATACACATGAACCTCACCAGATGGAATACACAGAAATCAAATTGACTACATCTGTGGAAAGAGACAGTGGAAAAGCTCCATATCATCATTCAAAACAAGGCCAGGGACAAATTGGAAGAGACCATCTCTTGCTCATATGAAAATTCAGGCAGAAGCTGAAGGAAATGAAAACAAGTCCATGAGAGCCAAGGTATGACCTTGAATAGATACCACCTGAATTTATGGATCATCTGAAGAACAGATTTGATGCATTAGACACTAAAGACTGAAGAAGACCAGAAGAGTTGTTGGATGACATCAAGAAGATCAGGAAGAAATCAAAGGTCATTAAGAAGATAAGAAAAAAGGGAAAGATCAAAATGGATGTCAGAAGAGACTTTGAAACTTGCTGTCCAGCATAGAGATGCTAAAGCAAATGGAAGAAGTGAGGAAGTAAAAGAGCTGAATAGAAAATTTCAATGGTCAGCTCAAGAATACAAAGTCAAATATTATAACAAAATATGCAAAGACCTGGAGTTAGAAAACCAAAAGGGAAGAACACGCTCAGCACTTCTCAAGCTGAAAGAACAGAAGAAAAAATTCAAATCTCAACTTGTGGTATTGAAGGATTCTCCTGGCAAAATGCTGAATGATGCAGAAAGCATCAATAGAAGATGGAAGGAATACACAGAGTCACTGTACCAAAAAGAAATGGTCTATGTTCAACCATTTTAAAAGGTAGCATATGATCAAGAGCCAATGATCCTGAAGGAAGAAATCCAAGGTGAATTGAAGTCATTAGCAAAGAACTGGGAATTGATGAAATATAAACTGAGTGATTTCTTAGAATACTGAAATTTTAAGTTATGAGAAAAATCAATAAATTATTTGCTTCAGTTGGGTTTTTGAAAATCACAACCAAAAGTTTCACTTTACTGGGAAATACAGAAACTGAACTGGGTGTTTGAGTAAAGAATTGTACCTTGATGGGTATAATGCCAAACTTTGAAATCATGAGGCAGTTTCACAGAAATTTCTCATAGCATTTAAAATTGTGTTATAAAAATCCAGGCAATGGGTCACAAGTAAACATATCAAAGAGCTATCTCTTTTCAGTTTATACTTAGACACTATAAGAGGATGTAAATTGATAAGGTCAATTCTTGTTACTTGCAGTAGTTTTGGTCACTAAAGTCTAATAAACACTGAATTAGCAAATATTGAACTAGCCTTCTGCAACAATGATTCAAATTATTTTGCAACCCTGCACATACACATGTTTATGAATGCCTGTAAAAGCTTGGTGAGTATTGATTTGGGGCTATAATACATTTTAGCTAATGGGTGAATTCACTGATATGGAATCATTAATGATATTTTATTATTAAAGCCCTTGAATAACATCAATGCCTTTCCATGTTTAATAAAATCTTAGCGATTATAAGACATCTCCTCCATGTCAAAGTCATAGTTTTAACAAAGTTAGGATTTTTGTCAAAATTTTCACTTTAGAAAAAGCTGTTCTGGTCCTAAACAAAAATGTTTTCCACTAAGAAAGGAACGGACAGAGATCAGAGACTTTCAGTACTGGAAAAGTTACCATAGAGATAGGTCCAAGACCTGTAATTTATGGGTTACACTGAGACTCAGAGGCTTGAGTCAGTACAGCTAGTTAAACTGCAGAACTGACACTAATAACAAGGTGTCCAGCCCACGAACTTTCTACTGCTCTGACTTTTTCAGCTTGATGAGTTTACTGTCTTCTCATATTTAGCAGCATGCCGGGAGATAGTTTCTATGACTGGGCTGCCTGAGGTCAAACACTTCTAAGGTTTGGATGAGATTGGACAGTGGCACAATCTACTGACAGTTGTAAAAGTAATTTAGTTTATCCCATGTTCTATAATTGCAAGCAAAGGTGTAGTAGCATTCTAGTCTTGGTGGAGTTTAGGAGTGTAATTAGAAAATAGAAGTTTAAACTAGGCAAGAAGAATTAAATTAACTGGAACAAACACAATAAAGAGAATCAAATCTTTTGTCTCAGCATCTGGTTACACAATGAAGCACAGGAATCAATGACAAAAACCACACAGCTTTTTGCCACCCTCTCTATGTGCTAAGAATGGGACTGGGAACAGATTTGATCATATCTTTGGGTGATTTTTATTCACATCACATATCACTTGCAAATATTCTTCAGTTATATGCAATTAGATGAATTCACTTATTGACATGACAGAGGTTTGATATATAAAAACACATCAGATATTGATGATTTTTGCTTCTTTTTATATATTGGATGTTAGGTACACAGACAAAAGGTCTATAAAAACTGTAACATCAAAATTATAAAATGTCTGGATGTGAAGTTCATAAAGCTGAAACGACTTTTTTCTTAAACAAAGGCAGATGCTTTGTGTAGACGGATATCTCTTTACAGAGTTCTAGGCATTTACTTTCATTTTTGAAACTCTTTTAAGTGCTGCATGAGGCACCTGGCCCTGGAGTGAAAAGAGGAGATTAAAAACACCTTGGGGAATCTTAATTCCTTCTAAATCACATTTCCCCCCTCTGGGGGCGGGGGTAGGGGAGAGTTGTTCTTGAATGAAATATGGAACCTTATCTACTTTATGAGTAATCAGCTCTCCTCTCTCCTCTTTTCTTGCCCCAGATTTCCAGGGCTCTCTGATAGATGGTACACGATTAAAAATTCTCATCATGCCTATGTGCCACGCGCCCTCTCCTTTGTCATTCTGCAGTTGGGTATCAAAGTTGTAGCATCTATGTTCTTTGAAGACTAAGCAGGTTGGACATGCAATTTAGATGAAAAACAATTACTCTGTGTTAGCTTGCTTTTGGCAAGAGTGTATTAAGGCTCATCTCACTGATGGGAAACAAAAGCTGTACTTCATCTTCATGAATTTCAAATGAGAGCGAGAGAGACAACTTAACAAGTGAGTTTTTCTGGCAGGAGGTTTTCTGCATAACCTTTCTCTGTCTAGTTGGTTCCTTTCTTGACAGAATACTCTTAGCATAGGCTGGGATAATAATTTGCTTCTCTCCTATACACACAGATGGTGCAAATGATCATGTGATTCTACTGGTGGGAAGCTTTGAAATCTAAAAAGAGTACATGTTGAGGCATGTTTTGAAGTAGGGCTTCGAACCATTTCATTTCAGTTCAACTCCCGATGAAAAATTTCATTTCCACCTCAGACATACTCAACCAGAGTCTACATTTTAATCCCCAGGTTGATTCTTTGTTGTTATTGTTGTTAAGTACCATTGGGTTAGTTCTGACTCATAGTGACCCTGTATAGGATTTCTGAGGAACAGCTGGTGAGTTGGAACCACTGACTTTCAAGTCCAGTGTCACACATACATAAATGTTAAAATGCAGATTCTGATTCAGTAAATCTGGTGTAGAAATGCAAATTCTCAGCAGAGATATCGAATCAGAATGAACTGCTCTTGAAGCCCTGGAGACAACACCCCTTTTATTAATGAACAAATTACACTGATACCTTTCACAACAAATGTGTTTGGTTTTAAGAACATACTTGAGGCATACTTGAGACTCTCTATCTTCAAAGGCTCAGTTTAAATGAAATGTTGCTTCCACCAGGTGAATTCAGACAGCTACTTTGAAAAAAGAATCCCACATTTTAACTTTGCATGGACCCCTAATGTTAGATAGTTAATCCTAATGAAGAGAGACTTTATTAAGGAGGGTGTGTTTAGAATAGTTCTTGGGATGTGGTTGTCTGCTCTCAGACTTTTTTAGGTACAACACTGGGTAAAACTTTCCTAGTAAAACAAGTGGAGTCAATCACTCCATCCCATGAGCCATATGGTGGTATTGGAAAAAAAGCAAGTGCCATAAATGGTCATCTTTTAGGGACAGCTTTGAATGAAAGGTGCTGTGGTTGTTAAGTACTATTGCATTGGTTCTGACTCATAACGACTTTGTATAGGGTTTCCAAAGAGTGGCTGGTGGGTTGGAACTGCTGACCTTGTGTCTCTTCCAGCACATCCTCCTCCTAAAGTCAAAACTCATGGTGTATCTGAGTTCAGTATTACCCAAGTGACTCCAAAATATGATGTGGTTTTGTTGATTCATGGTTAATGTGGAAAATTTGTATTTTTTCCTAGCTAGCAAGGTTTAGATTGCCAGTTTATGTTAAAAACAGACTTTCATCTTTGTGTGGCAGGTTTTCCTTATAGCTTATGGTCAAAATGTTAGTCCCTAAGTTATTCAACCACTAACCAATAAGTCAGTGGTTCAAACCCACCAGTCACTCTGTGGAAGGAAAATGAGACAGTCTGCTTCTGTAAAGATTTACAGTCTTAGAAATCACATAGAGCGATTCTGCTTTTCCCTACAGAATTATTCTGAGCCAGAATTGACTTAATGGCAGTGTGTATTTTTATTTTTAAAAGCTGGTTAGTGTTGGAGACTTGGTAAAATTCTAGAACAAACAGAAAAAACAAAACTGAATTCTTGAAGTGTTTGGAATGGTTCTTGTGATGTGGTGAAGTTTTTTATAACTAAACAGTCATGCATCTATTTGGAGTAACTGATTATTATTCTCTTATCCTAATTGATCTCATAGGCCTCGCTTGGCATGGCTACAGAGATACAAAGTTGTTGAAAGTAGGAGAAGAAACTCTAATTTTGTTGGCCAAGCATAGGAGCACATTGGAAGTCATATAACCAAGATGGCTCCTGGGTCTTTTATAATGGTCTTCTGTGGCACTGAGGGATAAATCACTGGAATGCAAGGTTAGTTTGAACTACTAGGTTGGCGGTTTCAAATTCACAAGCTGCTCCTTGGAAACTCTATATGGGTTGCTATGCGTCAGAATCAACTCGATGACACTTAACAACAACAACAGGATAGCAACTGGGGTCTAACTGGTGCTTGTAAAAGGGTCATTCAGCATAAGGGCTGTTCTGCTCATACTCATCAAGTAGGGAGTCACAAATATGGCATTTTGCCCACATCCAGGGCATTGATGAGGGTGTGTTTTCAGCCTCGTGACATCAGGTCACGTTGGGACATGTTGGTTGTTACTTTGCATGACTGGTGAGCAAGTTCTAGTTGTAGCCAGTTTTATGATCCTAGTTTCTTGTTTTTTCCAGTTAAGCAGAAAACTGGCAGTCTGCCGATTGAGGGAACAGCTTCTAACAGGAAGTCGGTTCTTGTTTAACATAGATCTTAAAGATGTTGGCTAATTTGCAAGTCTCATAATAATCTTAACTTTTAGATGTAGATTAAATACAGATTCAGAGCTTACATTCTAAATTCATTTAGTAAATAAAGGAAAACAAACAGGGCAGTATAAACTAAATTTGTTTAATTTTTAAGGCTCTTAATAAAATATTTGTACTTTTCCTACATAAAGTATGTGACTTCCTACCCAGTGGGTAGGGAATTATATCTAAAAGGATACAGAGAACCCTATGACCATCAAGAGAAAAGAGCATGAGCGGAATGTGGGACCGTATCCAGAGAAGCAGCGACACCAGAGATGGAGGCAGAGATGAGGTCATGGAGAAATAGAGCCGCTGAGGACTCTAGACTCATGGAAAGTGAAAGGCTGTGTGTTGGCAGCCAGGAGGCAGGCTTGCAGAATGTGCCCTTGGGTTGTTTAAATAATTATATATTCCTGAGTGTTTTTGTGTATATCCTCCCCACCCCACCCTCTAAACCGACCCGTCCCCAACTAGAGGAAATAGAAGCAAATACTGTTGAATAATCATGCATGGAGGGGGTTGTAATCATTGCAGTGAAACAAAATATGATAGGATGAGTGTAAAACCAATGTTCTCCCATGTAAACTATCACTCAATTAATAATAAAAGCTTAAAAAATTTTTTTAAAGTGTACAGGTCTTTCTGATTCTGAATGTTTCTCTTTGTATTATATAGCTTCTCAAACATCCACTTCTGTAGGAGGTACCAACATCTAGTACAAGTTAAAAGAATATGTTATTGTTTTAAAAGACAAGACAGAAGTTATCAATCTAATCTAAAACACACAACAGCTCAATAGTACAAGAGTAGTTTCTATTTATAGAGCATTTCACTCACCCCAAAATGGTAAGCACATCAGTTATATCTCTACTGGCATGGCTCTCCCTTGGAGGAGGCCCTATTTCATGGTTAGTATCACAGCTGTGAAATCAAAACCTCTGGTTTGCATCATATGAGTGAAATTCTCTAGGATGTAGGTAGAATTTCATCAGTACGGGGTGTTTATAAATTCTTTATGCAATTTAAAAATTTAATAACTTATGTACAGGAGACAAGTAAATTGTAAACATCTCACACAAGTGTATTTTACAGTTTTTAATACTGACCAATTAAAATATCTAGATGTCAGCTTAACCACCATCTTTAGTGATACATTGTTCATTTGGATTTCTCAAACCATTGGAAACATTGGTGCTGTGTGATTTCATGAACTGCATCTATGAGCACAATCCTAAACTTATTCAAAGTGCTTGATTTTGATGAGGGGGCAGGTTTATGTAGATCCTCCTAAAAATTGTCTGATAGGAACAAGTGTAATAGTAAGAAGTCAGGTCATTTGTCCAAGTTTGCAGTTGCATTTTCTTAAAAAGATATCATGATGAGCCTTTTAAATTTTTTTCTACTAGGAAAATTCTATTTTACTCATATTATGAAGTTCTGGTATGGTGCTGTAGGATAAGCACTGGAAGGAAAGGTTGGTTTGAACTGAAAAGTTGGCAGTTCAAACTTGACAGCTACTCCTCAGAAACCCTATACAGGGTTGCTATGAGTTGGAAACAACTCAATGGGCCCTTAACCATGGCAGTGCTAGTGATACTGGTCATTGCATACCACGGAGTCAGTTTGGACTCATAACCACTCTGTCAGTTCTAACTCATTGCCATTCTGACTAGGGCTTCTGAGGTTGTAAATCTTTATGGGAGCAAAAACTCTCATTTTTCTTCAGTGGAGCAGCTGGTGGATTTGAACTGCTGACTTTGCAGTTACTGGCATGTCATGGAAGTAACCATATATTTTCTTGGAGTTGTGCCTGTGGTACCAGAACATCTGCCTCTTCATAGCTTTACACTACTAGCCTCTTCAGGATCTAATATTTTGCCAAGGGTCTTATAAGTGGCCTTGTGTATAGCTTTACCCCATACGCCTTGGGCACCATATGCATCATGCAGCAGTTATGGAACAGTTAGCAGCCTTCCTTCTTTGTTCTGCTACCTATATCTGCCAAGCAGTACTGGGAGGTGCTGCAGCTTCTCCTTGAGGTGGATCTTGAGAGACGCTTGTCTGACAGGTTACCATCGAGACAATAAAGTAGTATGAATTCCTTTTGTGATGCCTCATGTAGTTTATGGTTTTCTATGAATCCAAAGTGAACCTGTTTGTAAGCTGAGATCATGCAGAACAGGGCCCAAATCATAACCTACTATGCCACCAGGGCTCCTTATGGTAGTGGTAGGGGGAGCAATTACAAAAACATATTCCTTTCCTTTTCACAGTTCTTTGAAGTTATTTGTTTTACTGAAAAAGTTAAAATTAGAATATGCAAAGCATCAGGTACATTAGATAGACTGACTCAGCAGACAGTAGCTAACTTTACTAATTACGGACAGGTTTACATTGAACCACCCAGACTTCTACTTTTACACACTGCTTGTATACAGCCCAAATCATACCGATTGCCGTCAAGTTGATTCTCACTCAAAGGGATCCACTAGGGCGGAGTAGGACTGCCTCATAGGATTTCTGAGGCTGTACTATTTAAAGAGGAATCCTGGTGTGATGCTGTGGGTTAATGCATAAGACTCTAAAGCTGTTTGAAATGCAAGGTCGGCAGTTCAAGCTCACCAACTGCTCCTCGGAAACTCTATACAGGGTTGCTATCGGTCAGAACTGACTCGACAGCAGTTAACAACAGCAACAAATATCTATTGGCAGATAAGAACTGCAGACCTATCGGTTAGAAGCTGTGTGCTTAATCACTGCACCGCCAGTGCATAACTGGTGGTGGTGGTTGTGTGCCATCAAGCTGGTTCTGGCTTAAAGCTACCCTGTTTCTGAGGTTGTAAATCTTTATGGGAGCAGAAAACCTCCTCTTTCTTCCACAGAGCTGCTGGTGACCTTGTGTTTTGCAGCCCAACTTGTAGCCCACTACACTACCAGGGCTCCTTAGTGTATAAATACAGAGTACTCAAATATGATGAAATTGATCAAACATGCAATTATCAAGATGTATTGATAATTACTGGTGATTGGAATGCAAAGGTTGGAAACAAAGAGGAAGGATCAGTGGTTGGAAAATAGGACTTTGGCGATAGAAACAATGTTGGAGATCACATGATAGAAATTTTCAAGACCAATGGTTTGTTCATTGCAAATACCTTTTTTAAACAACATAAAAGAAGACTATACACATGGACCTCACCAGATAGAGTACACAGAAATCAAATTGACTATCTCTGTGGAAAGACAACGGTGGAAAAGCTCTCTACCATCATCCAAAACAAGGCCAGGGACAGACTGTGAAACACACCAACAATTGCTCATATGCAAATTCATACTGAAGCTGAAGAAAATGAAAACAAATCCACAAGAGCCAAAATATGACCTTGAATAAACCCCACCTGGATTTACAAATCACTTGAACAAATTTGGTGCATTAGACACTAAAGATTGAAGATCATAAGAGTTGTGGGATGCCATAAAGAACATCATACAGGAAGAAAGCAAAAAGTATTAAGAAAAGAAAGAAGGAAAGATCAAAACGGATGTCAGAAAAGACTCTGAAACTTTCTTTCCAGTGTAGATATTCTAAAGCAAAGGAAAGAAGTGATGAGGTAAAAGAGCTGAACAGAAAAAGGTCAGCTTGAGAAGACAAAGTCAAATATTATAATGAAATGTGCAAAGACCTGGAGTTAAAAAACTAAAAGGAAAGAATTAGCTTAGCATTTCTCAAGCTCAAAAAACTGAAGAAAAATTCAAATCTTGACTTGTGGTTTTGAAGGATTCTCCTGGCAAATTACTGAATGATGCATAAAGCATTAAAAGAAGATGGAAGAAATACTCAAAGTCACTGTACCAAAATAAATGGTCATTGTTCTACCATTTCAAGAAGTAGCATATGATCAAGAGCCAATGATCCTGAAGGAAGAAGTCCAAAGTACATTGAAGACATTGGCAAAGAACAAGGCACTGGTTATTGATGGAATAACAAATTGAAATCTTTCAACAAAGTGATGTGGCACTAGATGCACTCATTCATCTGTGCCAAGAAATTTGGAAGTCAACTGTTCAATTGACTGGAAGAGATAAGTATTTGTGCCCATTCCAAAGTGAGGTGGCACAAAGGAATGAGGAAATCGTTGGACAATATAATTTCTATACCACACAAGTAAAGTTTTAATAAAGGTAATAACAAAAATGGCTGCAAACATATGTTGACAGAGAACTTCCAGAGGTTCAAGCCAGTTTCAGAAGAGAATGTGAAGCAAAGAATATCACTGCTGATGTCAGATGGATCTTGGCTGAAAGCAGAAAATACCACAAAGATGGTTGCCTATGTTTTATTAAGTTTGATAATACTTCTGATTGCGTGGATCATAACAATACTACTTATCAACTATTTCTGTTGTTTAAATCTATTCTGTGAATAAAAAAATGTCTGTGGGCAACATTTTGAAGTATGAGTATTCCAGAACACTTGTGCTCATGAAGAGCCAGTATATAGATCAAGAGGCAGTTGTTACAAAATAACAAGGGAACTTGGAATGGTTTAAAATTAGGAAAGGTGTGTGTCAGGGTTGTATTCTTTCACCATACTTATTCAATCTGTATGCTGAGCTAATAATCTGGGAAACTGGATTATATGAAGAAAACTGTGGCATCAGGATTGAAGGAAGATTAATTAATAATCTGTGACATGCAGATGGTACAATCTTGATTGTTGAAAGCCAAGAGGACTTAAAATACTTATTGATGAAGATCAAAGGCCATAGCTTTTGCTATGGGTTACATCTCAATGTCAAGAAAACAAAAATCCTCAACACTGGACCAATATACAACATCCATATCAATGGAGAAAAGATTGAAGTTATCAAAGACTTCATTTTTCTTGGATCAACTATCAACATTCACGGAAGCAGCAGTCAAGAAATCAAACAGCATATTACACTGGCAAATCTGCTGCAGAAGACCTTTTAAAAGTGTTGAAGAGCAAAGATGTCAGGCTTGAGGACTAAGGTGTGCCTGACCCAAGCCATGGTATTTTCAATAACCTCATATGAATGCAAAACTTGGACAGTGAATAAGGAAGATCATAGAATAATTGATGAATTTGAGTTATGGTGTTGGAGGAGAATATTGAAAGTACCTTGGGCTGCCAAAAGAACCAATAGATCTATGTTGGAAGAAGTGTAGCCAGAGTGCTCCATGATGGCCAGACGTCATCTCTCATACTTCTGACATATTTTCTGGAAGGACCAGGCACTGGATAAGGATATCATGTTTGGTAAAGTGGAAAGCTGGAGAAAAAGTAGAACACCCCCAACTTGATGGATTGGCACAGTGGAAGCATCAAAGGGTCAAACATACCAATAATTGTGGGGTTGGTGCATGAGCAGGCAGTGTTTTGTTCTGCTGAGCATAGGGTTGCTATGAGTCGGTACCGGCTTGATGGCCCCTAACAACAACAGCAAATGCTTTTATTAATTATACTTTAATTCCTTCCTAAAAAATGGGTTTTGAAAAATTACAGTAACATAACCCCATAGAATAAAGTTGTGTTCAACAGTAAACTTTTGGCTTTCTTTGTTTTGCTTACAACTGGAGTAGGAAGGAGGGAAGGGTGAGGGATGGTTTTGTTTTTTTGTTTTTTTATGATACTAAATTTAATATTCGCAGTTGCCAATCAATGTGGATCGTTGATTGCCTCTTTTCAGAAGAGTATTTTTAACTTAGATTTTTGAAATACTATAAATGTGGAAAACAGGGTCCTGTTTCATTGCTTGAAATCAAGATATTGTTCAGCTTAACTAATTGAACACAACGTCACATTGCTGTTATTCTCAAATGCTATGCTTTCTTTCTAACAGAGAATTCAGAGAATTTTTGTCTTAGAAATTCGAACACAGTGTGACATATTTTTCCTCCCTTAAAGCAGTTCAGAGATCCACTTCTATTTTAGATTATTTAAATTTCTACTTAAGAATTATGAATTTTAATAAATGGAGATCAAGCCTTTCTACATACATCAGACTATCAGCTATAATTAAACAAAATGCCTGGGGTTTTCCAGCACAGCAGATATGACAATGAATCAGTGATCAAAATTTTTTGTCCAATGAAATAATACCAATGAGTTACATCTGCATTTGCTCAGAATCTCATATGGTTATAGCATGTATCTACTTTCCTATAAATCTTGAGCTTCAAAGAGGCTGAAAATTCTTTTTATATTGATTTTTCCTGTTTGATTTTGTTTAATAAACCTAATGCGCAGTTGTTGAGAATGAACATAGAAAGAGCTATTGGAAACATATGGCATTTGTCTAATTTCCAGGACAATAGACTAATATCTCTGAAAAGAAAATTGATTCAGAAAATGATATGGAACATATGCTAGGATAAATCATAGACTCTGAATTCACATCAAGCTTGAAATCTTAGAACCTCTGAGAGTATTCACTGGAAATCTAGAAGAGCTGTCTTGTTCGGACAAATTTCTTATTCTTTCAATAAAAACCAGATCTGGGCTGGTACTAGTATTAACCCCCAAGGTAGCTAGAATGAAGCTGACATCAGGTGAAATTCCACAATTTATAATACCAGTGAATGAGTAACTTAAATACACCACTCCCAACGTTTTGACACAATGCAATTATTTTGCTTTTGACAGGTGGCATTTGTTTGTTTGAAAAGGTTACTGCTAAAAGTACCATCTTCTGATAAATGTGCTCAGATTTGTATTTTGGATGTATTTCACAGCTGTACTTTTATAAATAGGTTAGAAAATAGCTAGATACTGATTTATGTTTGACAGCTACTTTTACTGGTTTTCAGAATTTCTGCAAGGATATTTTGCCTTGTTCCCTTGAGTTTTCACAGCTCACAAAAACTCCAAACAGCATTAAAGACAAGAGCAGGGGCTGGGGGAAGCTTTAATACTGTATGTTCAACCCTCAGTGGATTTTCTTGTTGCAGATTTTCCAAAACTACTTATCAACTGTTTCTGTTGTTTAAATCTATTCTGTGAATAACAAAATGTCTGCCCAGTGCTTAAATCTAGACATGAAAATGTACAAACTGATGTGCTATGTCTGTGGACTCATGTGTAGGTGTTTGTATTCATTTATCTTATTGGTTTCAGAATTCTGGAGCCTGACTTCCAAATGGGCTCTGCACGGAATGTTGATCAAATTACTTAACTTTTTTTGTGTCAGTTTCCTTATCTATATAATGCTGTGGAATATGGGTCATAATAGTTCTTTGTGAGGAATTATGAAGGTTAAATGAATAAATAAATATAAAGCACTTAGAAATAGGAGGTCTGCGGCTGGTGTTGAGTGCTGTTGAGTCAATTCTGAGTCATAGTGACCTGATTGGACAGAGCAGAATTGCTCTAGAAGAGTTCCTAGACTGTAATTTATATGAGATCAGATCACCAAGTCTTTTTTTTCCCATGGAGCCCATTGGTGGTTTCAAATTGCATACATTTTGATTAGCAACTTAGCACTTAACCATTGCATCATCTTTGTGATAAATATTTGACATTGTTAAGTGCCATTGAGCCAGTTCAGACTCATAACCACCCTGTATAGTATGGTTTCCCAGGAGTGACTTGTGAGTTTGAACTTCCGACACTGTGATTCAAACTGACATGTGGTCCCATGCTTATCTTATAGCGCCACAGCTGCTATTATATGTATTCCCCACTCGCCTGTCAGTTGATAGTACTGTGGTGGCTTGAGTGTTGCTGTGATGCTAGAAGCTATGTCACTGGTATTTCAAATACCAGCAGGATCACCCATTAGGCAAATCTGCTACACAAAATCTCTTTAAAGTATTTAAGAGCAAAGTTATCCCTTTGAGGATTAAGGTGCATCTGAGCCAGGCCACTGTATTTTTGATAGTCACATATGTATGTGGAAGTTGGGCAGTGAATGAGGAAGTCTGTAGAAGAATCGATGCATTTGAAGTTATACGTTAGGAGAAGAATTTAAAAGTATCATTGACTGCCAGAAGAACAAACGTATCTGTCTTAAAAGAAGTACAGCCAGAATGTCCCTTAGAAGCCAGGATAGCTAGACTTCACTTCTTAAACTTTTAGACATGTTTTCAGGAGGGACCAGTCCCTGGAGAAGGACACCATACTTGGTAAACTGAAGGGTCAATGAAAAATAGGAAGACCTCCAAGGAGATGGATTGACACAGTGGCGGCAGCAATGGGATCAAAGACAACAACAATTGTGAGATGGTGCTCAATTGGGCAGTGTTTTGTTCTGTTGTGCATAGGGTCACTGTGTGTCAGAACTGACTCTGTGGCACCTAAAGCATTATATGTATATGAATAGGTATATACATGTGTATGTACGAGAGGGCTTTAAAAAGTTTATGGAAAATTCCATTATTTTTGTCTTTTATTTTTCAATGTACTTTCTGAAGTCCCCTTGTATATATGAGGATGTGGGAAGTATTTTGTCAGTGTAGGGAGTACTTAAGTGGCTGTAGTAATCTACCCAGAGTTTGAAGATGTGTTTATATTTGATGATTTGTAGGTTTTTCCATGTAGAATTTTGTATCAGTGTGATCAAGTTACAATAAATGACATAATGCGATATGTTTATTCTTTCTCCTTATAAGGATTTTTTTCTACTTGATAATTTTTATCTCTCCAGTGTTTCTTGGAGACATCAACAAATGGTTGCTTTCCCACAATTCCTTCATATGCCAAGTGTTCTATCACCATTTTCCCAAGTACTTGTTTTTCTGTTTGTCAGCGCTTGGTTTGCAATCTGGGACAAACGTGGCATCGGTTAAGTACAGGCAGAAGATGGGTACCAGAAGGTCTGGAAGCAGTTACCCTTCCTTCACAAAATGAAAACCATCTTTTGGATTTTTATTCCCCAAACTTGAAGATTGACTATTGTTTTAGAATGTGTGTTATATTCTTTCCTCTGTGGATGTTCAGTACTGAGCAGTATCTACTTACCTGTTTTAAAATTTTTCATTGAAAAGTTTCAATTACCTCAAGTCCTTTTCTTGAATGTTGCAGCAGGCCTGCTGGTCTAACAATTCTCTCGTTTTTTATTTCCCATATTATCTCTACTTGAAGTTACATCACACACTCATACACACACACACACACACACACACACACCTGTGCTAGAGAATGTGCTTGAAGGGCAGTCTGCTGCCTCCTCCCTGCCTCCCCTGGCCTCATGGGAGGAAATGGCTCATATCACTTGAGAGCTGAGTCTCAAGTGCATAATATATATTATTTCCTCAAGTTCGATGGAATTTGTCAGGTATGTGAGTTTATATGTAGTTATGGTATCACTGACTAAGTCAGCACAGCTGTTCTGCTCTGCAGAAATGCTGAGACAGGCACAGCCTGGAGGGGCCAGGAAAGTTCATTACTCAGTGAATCCACAGATTCAATAGTCCTGAATCTTTTCTTTCTAGGTTCTTCCTTCTGTTATCCTCTGTGACTGCCAAAGCTAGTCAGAAGCTTACAATATACTCTTCTTGATATTGTTGTTGTTGTATGCCAAAGAGTCAGTTCCAACTCACAGTGACCTGGTGGGTTTGAACCACTGACCTTGCAGTTAGCAGTCCAGTGCATAACCCACAGTACCACCACTGTTAAATTAAAGGAGCACTGGTGGTTTAATGCTTTTGACTGCTAACTGAAAGGTCAGTGGTTCAAACCTTACGGTTGCTCTGTGGGAGAAAGTTGCCACAGGTTGCATCTGTAAAGAATTCAGCCTTGGAAAACCTATGGTAAACTCTATGCTACAGGGTCAAATGTACATTGACAGAAAACTGCCAGAGGTTCAAGCCATATTCAGATGAGGACGGGATGTCAGGTGTATCTTGGCTGAAAGTATAAAATAACAGAAAGAAACAGAAAAAAACCCCAGAAAGAAACCTGTGCTTTATTGACTTTGTAAAGGTTTTTGATTGTGTGCATCATAACAAGCTATGGACAACGTTGTGGAGAATGAGGACTCTGGACCAGTGAATTGTGCTCATGAGGAACCTGTACATAGACCAAGAGGCAGTTGTTCAAAAAGAACAAGGTAACTTGAATGGTTTAAAGTTAGCAAAGGTGTGTGCCAGGGTTGTATTCTTTCACCATATTTATTCTATGTGTATGCTGAACATATAATCCAAGAAGCTGAATTATATGAAGAAAAATGTGGCAACAAGGTCACTCATTAACAACTTGCAATATGCAGATGATACAACCTTGCTTGTTGAAAGCGAAGAGGACTTAAAATGCTTACTGATGAAGATCAAAGACCACAGTCTTCGGTATGGTTTGCACCTCAATGTAAAGAAAACAAAAATTCTCACAACTGGACCAATAAACAACATCCATATAAATGGAGAAAATATTAAAATTGTCAAAGATTTCATTTTGCCTGGCACAACCATCAACACTCATGGGAGCAACAGTCAAGAATTAAATAACATATTGTATTAGGCAAATCTGTTGCACCAGACCTCTTTAAAATATTCAAAAGCAAAGATGTCAGCTTGAGGACTAAGGTATGCCTGACCCAAGCCACGGTATTTTCAATAACCTCATATCCACACGAAGGCTGGACAGTGAATAATGAAGACCATAGAAGAATTGATGAATTTGAGCTATGGTGTTGAAGGAGAATATTGAAATTACCATGGACTGCCAAAAGAACCAACCAATCTGTGTTGGAAGAAGTACAGCCAGAGTGCTCCTTGGAAGCTTCTGTATGAAGCTTCATCTCTCATACTTCAGACATATTGTCAGGAGAAACCAGTCCCTGGAGAAGGGTATCATGTTTGGTAAAGTGGAGGGTCAGAGAAAAAAAGGAAGACCCCCAACTAGATGGATTGGCAAAGTGGCAGCAGCAGTGGGATCAAACGTAGTGGTGATTGTGAGGTTGGCACAGGACTGGGTAGTGTTTCATTCTGTTGTGCACAGGGAAGCTATGAGTCAGTACTGACTTGATGGCACCTGACGACAACAACAAAATTGACTCAATGCAGGCATTTTACTATCAGATCTCCAATATATTACACTTCCTTGTTCTTGGAGATTCAGCAGTAAGAGCGTAAATTTTCTTTTCTTTTCTTTTTTCTTCAGTTCAGACCGTTCCTTTATGTTCTAGAACCACATTTATAACTACTTTTTAATTTATTTTTTAAGGTTTTAATTGTGGATTGAGTGAAAGTTTACAGGGCAGATCATCAGTTCTAAATTCAACAAATCATACACCTTATTTTAATACAATGATTATAATCCCCTCCATGTACCATCAGCTAACAGTATTTCTCTCTATTCACTTTAGCTTTTTTTTTTTTTAAAAAAAAAAAACAACAACAACACTCAGGTATATATAATAATTTATACCACCAAAGGGCACATTCTGCAAGTCTGCCTCCTGACTGCTATCTCTTAGTTCTTCTCATTCATGAAAATAGAGTCCTCAGCGGTTCCCTCTCTCCATGTCCCCATCTCTGTCTCCATCTGGTGTTGCTGTTTCTCTGGATAAGGCCTTGCATTCTTCTTGTGCTCATCTCCCTTGATGATCTTAGGGTCCTCTGTTTCTGGACTGTAGGATTAACTACTCCCCCATTTTTGCTACAAAACTTCTACCTTTACAATTGTGACAGTTGTAATTAGTCATGATAACAATTACTCACTATTGAATCATAAGAATCTTATCCCATCTCTTTTAACCAGACCCAACTAGACAAGATGGAAACTATTCAGTGGGGACTGTTTTTCCCCACACAGTATTAAACTAAACTCCCCCTTGAAACCTTGTAAGCCAGTCACTTTGTGCCTTTATCGCCCCTTCATTTTATGTAGCCAATGCCTAAGTTGCCCATCCTGTGTACAGAGGGGATAGCATTGATACGTGATGTGAAGACTCCTTTTCCCTCTGTTGGTAGAGTTACTACCTCCATAAGTATAGGTCAAGTTCATCAAAGTGTCCAATTTACCTTTGTTTCCTTAATCAAAAATTGCTTTGTTCTTCTTCTTCTTTTTTTTTTTAATAGTCCTCTAGTCGAGTTCTGATTATGAAGCTATCAAGGCTAGGCCAAATGGGTACTGTCTGCAACTTTGGGTTTTCTTGTGTGCCTCCTCTCACTTTATGTCGGCTGGATGCTTCACTCTCAGCTGTAGCCCTCTGTGGCTGTGTCTATGTCCATGGGCTCAGTTGTCCCCAGGTCTCACTACACTTTGTACCAACCAGCCCTTCCTTTCTCTCTCATGTCCAGGTCAAAGGGAGTCTGTGGAATGTGGTGGAACGCAACCCATTTCTTCATTGCTGCCTTTACCCCTCTTCCACTCACTAGTAGACCAATGTGGTCATCAGCAAACTTACATGCCTGCTCATGTGTTCCCTTTGAGTTTCAGTCTTAGAGGACGGTTTGTCCAGAATGTAAATTTTCTTGATGATGCTTTAAAGGGTTATGCTTTGAACTCCATTGCTGGAAGATATAACACTAATATAATGAAGATAATATTACAATAATAATAATTATAGCTACCATCGTGGAGTATTCACTCTGTGCTATGGTTGTTAAGTGCCATTGAGTTAGTTCTCACCTATAGTGACCCGATAGGGATTCCAAGGAGTGACTGGTGGATTTGAACCACTGACCTTATGATCCATTGTTTATCCTGCAGCACCACAGCAGAACTCTGCACTAGGCACCATTATACATGTTTTATTTATTTATTGTATATATTTTGTGCTCTCGCTTTTTTGTTGTTAGTTGCTGTAAAGTTGATTCCAGTTCACAGTGACCTCATGTGTGCACAGTAAAAGTGCTCCACAGGGCTTTCAAGGTGGTGACTGTCTCAAAGCAGATCAGCAGTCCTGTCTCCTGAGATACCTCTGGGTGGATTTGAACTGTTATCCTTTTGGCTAGTAGTCAGATGCTTAACTGTACCCCTCAGGATTCCTTTTCTCATTTTATCAGTGGTGAATTGAAATTCAGAGTTTAAGATACTTGCTTACATGTGGTGCTGTAGGATAAGCAATCAACTGCTAACCTCAAGCTTGGTGTTTCAAACCCACCAGCTAGTCCTAGGAAACCCTACAGAGGTTCGTTATGAGTCAGAACGAACTGGATGGTGCTTAACAACAACTAAAAAGAGAGAAACAGAAAAGGCAGTCCCTGAATGGTACAAATGACTAATGTTCTTGACTGCTAACTGGAAAGTTGGTTGTTTAAGTACACTCAGAGGCACCTTGAAAGAAAGGCCTGGGGTTCTACTTCAGAAAAATCAGAAAAATTGAAAACTGTGTGGAGCACAGTTGCATTTGACACAAATAGAGTCTGCCATGAATTTTTTGTTTTATTTTTTTCTCTAAAGAAAGAAGTAAAGCCTCCTTGGGATAGAATCTTCTCCCCCTCCTGCAGAGAAGCTTAGCTGTGGAGATGTTTCAGTGTGTTTTGAGTATCTGTTACATTTTGTTTTCTGAGGAGGAAAAAATGCCTCTTGATGGAGGTGTCAAAGGTAGCACAGACACACTGAGAGATAGTGTGAGTTTGTGTTAACTAGACCCCCTGCCTCTCTGCTGGGTTGGGTTGTTACGAGTGTGCCATCCTTAAAAGAAGATGTCAGACAAACTGGGCTTCTTACTTTCTCCACAGTATTCTCACCAGTGGGCCTTGCTCACTTTTTGAGAAGATGCAATTGGATTGCTTCCTTTTTGAATCCCTCAGTGAAACTTTTCCCCGACACAATACCTAGGGGTTGGTTTTGGCAGCATAGAGTGATTCATGAGAATTCTAAAGCCTCAGGGTGGAATAAATAGAGTAAAAATTTTCAGTTAAAGATCAGTTTCTACCAAGTATTTATTGAGCTTCAACTAGCTACCTGTTTTTGTTTTTGACTATAGGGGATGAGTTAATACTATCTGCCCTTTGGAGAAACTCAACATGGAGCCCATATGCAAGTACATCCTATATTTCTTCACCCCCCAAGCAACATGCTTATCATATACACATACACCCTACCCCAAACAGTGAAGTAACCATGGACGTATGTATCCATATGAACCATAGAGAAGGAGATTATGGAAATTCTGATTATGGCTATTATTTCAAGTGGTCAGACATGTTTTTGTGAAAATGTAGATTTTGAACCAGATTATAGAGGATGGGTATGATTTGTGTGCATAGAAAGTGTATGTGTTTATGGGGGGGGGGGTGTATCAGGAAGAAGAAAGTACTTGAGCATCATCTTAAAATCTAGAATCGGGACAACAGGGAGAGTAGTGGGATTCATAATGAAGATATGTGTAGAAAAAGAGAGATGGAAGCTCACCAGAAATGGAAGAATATATATTAGAAGGCTGGGAATTCCAAAGTGATGTTGGACTTTGCCTTGTAAGTAGGGGGAGCTTTGGGACAGACACTTAGAATTTATCTGTAGTATCTGTATATCAACCAAGCTGCATTTCTTGGGGGGGCCCAAATGCAAGGGCAGGAGGAAGTCATGGTGGGGTGGTGGTTAAGTGCTGGCCCACTACTGAATGATTTGTGGGAAAAGATGTAGTAGTCTGCTCCAACAATGATTACAGCCTTAGAAAAGTTACAGGACAGATAAACTCTGTCCAAAAGGTCACTATATATCAGAATTGACATGATGGCATGGGCTTTATTTTGTCTTTTTTGGGTATTAAGTTCAAGAGGCATAATGGGCTGGGCACTGAGAAACAGAAAGATGAAGGTAATATTCTGTGCTATCAAGTATCTACTATTTAACCGAAGACAAGGGTTAAGTGCTCTTGATTTGGTTCCAACTCATAGTGACCCTGTGTAGGTTTTAAAAGATTTGTGGGAGCAGAAAACCTCAATTTTCCCATGGAGTAGCTGGTCGACTTAAACTTCTATCTTTGTGGTTTCCAGTCCTGTGCTTACTTCATAAAGCCACCTCAGGAAGAAAACAGTACTGAGAAGGGTACACATGAATAACGTTGAGATAGCAAATGTTTTGTTATTTACCACAATAAAGAAGAAATGGACCAGGCCAGAGGTAAAGGCATAAACTGTAGGTGAATGTTGCTGTGATTCTTGAAGCTATGACACAGGTATTGTCAATACTAGCAGAGTCACTCATAGTGGACAGGTTTTAGCTGGGCTTCCAGACTAAGACAGAATAAGAAGGACAGACAGTCTACTTCTGAACATATTTAGTTCCTGAAAACCTATGAATAGCAATGGAAAACTGTCAGCACCAGAATACTGAATATTAAAACAAGAGAAAGAGCACCAGAATATTGTCAGAACTGGTGATTGTGGTGGTTGTTTTCTGCCACTGTTGGTTCTGACTCATAGAGACCCTGATAGGGTTTTTGAGGCTATACATCTTTAAGAGAGCAGAAAGTCACATATTTCTCTCATAGATTGATTGTTAGATTTGAACTATTGACCTTACTGACCTTATCATTAGCAGCCCAGCTCATAATCCACTATACTACCAGAACTGGGAAATGAGCCTCCAAGTTGGAAGGTATTCAAAACACAACTGGTGAATAGCTGTCTCCTCAAATTAGAGTTGACCATGAAGATGGAAATGGAGTAAAGCTTTCAGGAATTTCATTTGTTGATGGGGCACAATTCAAAATGAGGAGAAACAGTTGTAAACATCCATTAATAATCAGAACATGGAATGTATGAAGTATGAATTTAGGAAAATTGGAAGTTGTCAAAAAAGAAATGGAACATATAAGCATCAATATACTAGGCATTAGTGAGTTGAAATGGATTTGTATTGGCCATTTTGTATCTGACAATCACAAGGTTTACTAGCCAGATATTATATATTGGAGAGGAAGATTGTTACATATATCATCAGAAAGAGCATGTCAAGATCTATCTTGACGTACAATGTTATCTGTAATAGGATAATATCTGTACACCTACAAGGAAGACTGGGAGTCCTGGTGTGGAGCTATAGCATAATTACTTGACCATAAGGTTGGTTTGAACACCAAAATCAGCAGTTCAAAGACACTAGTTACTCCTTGGAAACCCTATACAGGGTTACTATGAGTCAGAACTAACTCTATGGTGCTTAACAACAACAACAACAAGGAAGACCAGTTAATAAAACTATTATTCAAATTTATGTACCAACCACTAAAGTCAGTGATGATGAAATTGAAGAATTGTACGCAATTCTTCAATCTGAAATGATCAAACATGCAATCAAGATACATTACAATTTCTGGCAATTTAAATGCAAAAGTTGGGAACAAAGAGGATCAGTAGTTGGAAAATATGACCTTGGTGGTAGAAACAATGCTGGCAATCGTATGGTAGAATTTTGCAAGACCAATGATTTCTTCATTGCAAACACCTCTAAAACAATGTAATAACAGACCTCTCCAGATGGAATACATAGAAATCAAATTGGCTACATTGTGGAAAGAGATAGTGGAAGTATTCTATATCATGAGCCAAAAAAGACCAAGGGCAAACATGGAACAGATCATCAGTTGCTCATATGCAGTTCATGCTGAAGCTGAAGAAAATTAACACAATTCTTCGAGAACCAAAATATAACCTTGAACATATTCCACCTGATATTAGAGATCATCTCAAGAACAGATTTAATGCGTTAGACACTAGTGACCCAAGACCAGATGATTTGTGGGATCACTTTAAGAATATCATACAGGAAGAAAGCAAAAGATCATTAAGAAGACAAGAAAGAAGGAAAAGACCAAAATGGATGTCAGAAAAGACTCTGAAACTTTCTTTCCAGTGTAGAGATGTTAAATCAAATGGTAGAAATGAGGAGGAAGTACAAGAGCTGAACAGAAAATTTCAGTGGGCAACTCGAGAAGACAAAGTCAAATATTATGAAATGTGCAAAGACCTATAGTTAGAAAACCCAAAGGGAAGAACACGCTTAGCCTTTCTCAAGCTGAAAGAACTGAAGAAAAAAACTCAGCCATGACTTGCAATACTGAAGGATTTTATGGGAAAAATATTGAATGATGCAGAAAGCATCAAAAGAAGATGGAAGGAATACATAGATTCAATGTACCAAAAAGAAATGGTTGATGTCCAACTGTTTCAAGAGGAAGCATATGATCAAGAGCTAATGATATTGATGAAAGCAGTAAGGTGCACTGAAGGTATTGGCAAAGAACAAGGCTCCTGGAATTTGATTGAATACAAATCAAAATCTTTCAACAAACTGATGCAGCACTGGGGGCACTTACTCATTGATGCGAAGAAATTTGTAAGACCTGGGAAACTGATAGGAAGAAATCTGTATTTGTGCCCATTACAAAGAGCAGTGACCCAACAAAATGTGGAAATCATCAGACAATATCATTAATATCACATGCAAGTAAAATTTTGCTAAAAGTAATTAAAAATGGCTGCAACAGTATATTGACAGGGGCTACCAGAGGTTCAGTGCAGATTCGGATGGGGACATGGAACAAGGGATATCATCATTACTGACATCAGATGGATCTTGGTTGAAAGCTGAGCATAACATAAAGATGTTTAATTGTGCTTTATTGACTGCATTGATTGTGTGAATCATGACAAGCTATGGACAACACTGCAGGAATGAGTATTCTGGAATGTAGAATTGTGCTCTTGAGGACCTGTACATAGATCAAGAGGCAGTCATTTGAACAGAACAAAGGGACACTGAATGGTTTGAAATGAGGAAAGTTGCACACCAAGGTTGTATTCTTTCACCATACTTATTCAATCTGTATGCTGAGCAAATAAGCAGAGAAGCTGCATTATATGAAGAACGTGGCAGCAAAATTGGAGGAAGATTTATTAATGACCTGCAATATGCAAATGATATAAGTTTGTTTGCTGAAAGCAAAGAGGACTTAAAATATTTACTGATGATGATCAAAGACCACAGCCCTCTGTATGAGTTGCACTTCAATGTAAAGTAAATAAAAATCCTCACAAATGGAACAATAAATGAATCCATATAAATGGAGAAGAGACTGGAGTTGGTAAAGACTTCATTTTGCTCGGATCAACCTGCAACACTCATGGAAGCAGCAGTCAAGAAATCAAACAACGTATTGCATGAGACAGACCTGCTGCACAAGATATCTTTAAAGTATTCCAGAGCAAGATATCAGTTTGAAGACTAACAGTTGCACCTGACCTGAGCCATGGTATTTTCAATAGCCTACATAATTTGAATGTAAGGAGCTCTGGTAGTGTAGTGGTTATGAATCGGGCTGCTAATCTCACAGTCAGCAGTTCGAAACTACCAGCTGTTCCGTGGAAGAAAGATGTGGCTTTCTGCTCCTGTAAAGATTTACAGCCTCGGAAACCCTTTGCAGGGTCGCTATGAGTCGCAACTAACTCCACAGCACATAACAACAACAATATGAATGTAGGAGTCCTGGTGTGGCTCTGTGGGTTAATGCGCTGGATTGCAAAGTTGGTTTGAACCACGAGGTTGGTGGTTCAAACTTACCAGCTGCTCCTTGAAAACCCTATACAGGGTCACTATGGGTTGGAACTGACTCGACGGCACTTATCAACAACAACAACAATATGAATGTGGCATCCTGGTGTGGCACTGTGGGTTAATGCAATGGACTGAAAAATTGAACTGCAAGATTGGTGGTTCAGGCTCACTAGTCACTCCTTGGAAACCCTATGTAGGAGCTAAGGCAAGGAATATGGCAGAATACCAGACTGGCAAGCTGATATGAGGGTAATGATCCTGGAATTCAGCTTGTTTAGATGAAGCGAGTGAAAGAGTGATTAAAGATCACAAATTTCTCTTATCCCAGTATGCACATCGCTTCATGATTGATTTGTCTCTCCTTTTATCCAGAGGTGGAATATCTTTCTCTACCCCACTGAATCTGGACTGGTCTCCTAACTTGTTTTGATGAATATGGGAAAATATGTGGTGTGAATTCCAGAGTGATGCCTAATGAAGCATTGCAGTTCTATCTTTTCTTTCTTGAAACACTTCCCTGATACTACTATTCTATGGTGAAGTCTGTGATGAAAGACATGTGGAAAAAGACATGTGGAAAATGTTGGCCAGTTGAGCCTGTCCTCCATCCACTTCACCAGATGCATACAAGTAAATAAATAGCCATGAGGAGAGCAGCTAAACCACAGACTCATTAAAAATAATGAAATGCTGTTGTTTTAAAATTTAAGATTTTTTTTCCATAACAATATATAATTGATGGTGGTGATTTTGCACACTTTTGAGTTGGTTCATACTCATAGTGATCCTGTACAGGGTTTCCGAGGCTATATATTTTTAAAGGAGCAGAAAACCTCATCTTTCTCCCATGGAGAGACTGGTAGATTTGACCTTGCAGATAGCAGCCCAATGTGTAACCCATTACCTTACCAGCCTCCTTAGATAACTGATACAGATGGTTATATTGAGTTCTCAAGAGGCAGAAAAGAGAGAGGATGAAGTTAATCTTAATGAAACAGTGTGAGGGAGTCTTACCTAAAGCCTACAAACCGTAACACCTAACATGCTCGGTTTCACACAGCCCTCCTCCCATCAAACTTACCCCATCCTCCTAGGTAAAATGCAATCAGAGGACAAATTTTATGGTAACTATTTGATATTCACACAACCTCCTCACCATCTCTCTGGGCTGGGGTGGGGCTCACTGCCTTCTTGTCTCACAGCAGAGGAGCTCAAATAACCACACATATTCATTTTCTATGGTTTTTGTAACAAATGACTACAAACTTAGTGACTTATTTGATAGTTCTGTAGGCTGGCAGTCTAACATGGGTCTCACTGGGCTAACTAAGATCAAAGTGTCAGCAGAACTGTGTTCTTTTCTGGAGGCTGTAGGTGACACTCTGTTTCCTTTTATTTCCCTGCTTCAGGTTTTAGAGGCTGCCACATTCCTTGGCTCCCTTTATCTTCAAAGCCAACATGGGAAGACCAAATCCTTCTCATGCTACCATCTCTCTACACTCTGCAGCTGGGAAAGGACTCATGCCTGTAAGGACTAATCATTAAATTGGAACTGGAGTTCTGACATGGTGCTGTAGGATAAATACTGGATGGCTAACCACAAGGATAAGGAGCTCTGGTAGCGTAGTGGTTACAAATCGGGCTGTATCCTCATGGTCAGCAGTTCGAAACTACTGGCTATTCCGTGGGAGAAAGATGAAGCTTTCTGCTCCTGTAAAGATTTACAGACTCGGAAACCCTATACAGGGTCGCTATGAATCGGAACTGACTCCATGGCACATAACAACAACAACAACAACAACAACAACAACAACAACAACAACAAGGTTGCTATGAATTGGAACTGACTCAATGGCCCTTAACAACAACTACAGAATAATCTGAGATAATCTTCCCATCTCAAAGTTTTTAACCTTAGTCACATTTTAAAAGATCCTTTACCATTTAGGGTAATATATTCACAGGTTCCAGGGATTAGAGCATGGGCAACAATGGGGGGTGGCATTATTTTTGGGATTGGATGCTACTGAAGCCTGGTAAATTCTGAATTAGGAATGCTTCTGTAATGTGCAACAAAACATCTGAATAAAGAACCCACTAAAATTAGGGCAATTTGACTAACTTCTTGGACTGAGAAGTTGGACCTAGCTTAGGGGTCAGTTGAAGGCTGTGTTAAGCAGCCAGTGACTTAGAGCTGTGTTGCATGAACAGCAGTAGTTATAAAGCTGTTTACCTAAAAGGGTGCAAATATCTTCTACCAGTACAAGGGACTTACCCAAAAAGACCATAACTACTGTTATGTTTAAGGGCAAATGAGAGGCTAGAAATTAGAGAAAAGGTAAAGAAGTTGAGGTGTTTGGGAAATTCAGGAATAAAGGAGAAGTAAAGACCATGACAGAATGTATGAGAACATGCTCTCAGAATATCCAGGCAAATTCTGTGTTTTACAGTGATCAATTTAATTGTACTGGATATACATCTAATAGATGACTTGGCTTGGTTTGAAAGATAACGGTTCAAAGCTGAGCTTGGAGATGAGGAGAAAGAGGTAGGGAAAAATCAAAATTGAATACCATGAGGAATGGATAAAAGACAAAAGCCAATTTGGGATGGTGATGGTAAATATATATACTGAGTTTCAGACAGATTGTGTTTGTCATGCCTGAAGGATATTCAAGTATGGAGTTACAGTTTTGGTAGGGATTAGCATATAGGTGATAGTCAGAAGGGGTGTGATCACTAAAGGAAAGTGGATAGGGATAAGAGGAACACAAGTCATTGGAAAAGGTAGGGAGTCAAGACCTAAGGGGGAGAATGAATACAGAGTGTGATCTCCAAAACCAGCAGAGGGGTTTCCAGGAGAGATTAGATATCTGCGTTATAATTATATTAAGATCCCAGAGGAGAATTATGGGGTCTGTCCTATTGGTTCTGAAAAGTAGAAAGACATCATGGTCTCAGCAGGTAGAGTCTGGGCAGAGTAGGGTAGTGGATGTAGAAGTCAGAGTACAATAAGATGAAGAGTGCTAGGGAATATGAAGACACTGAGTGAAGAATTGATACTCCAAATGTACGATGCTGAATAAAAAATGAGGACTGTGGTCCTTGAATGAACACTATGCTTAAGAGAATAGGTGTGATGCTGGACAGTTAGCCACAAGGTTGATGGTTCATATCCGCCAGCCACTCCTTGGAAACCCTATACAGTTTTGCTATGACTCAGAACTGACTCTATGGCACTTGAAAACAACAACAATATAATAGAAAAAGACATGATATGGCACTGTAGGATAAACACTGGACTGGTAACTGCAAAGTTGGCAGTTCAAACTCACCAGTCACTTTTGAAAACCCTATACAGGATCGTTTAATTGTGTTCATGAGGAAACTGTACATAGATTAAGAGACGGTCATTCAAAAAGAACAAGGGGATACTGAATAGTTTAAAATCAGGAAAGGTGTGTACTTTTCATTGTACTTGTTCAATCTATATACTAAGCAAATACATTAAGAAGTTGGATAATATGAAGAAAAACATGGCATCAGGATTGGAGGAAGGGTCATTAACAACCTGTGATATACAGATGATGCAACCTTGCTTATTAAAAGAGAAGTACTAAACTACTTACTGATGAACACCAAAGACTCTAGTCTTCAGTATGAACAGAACTTCAATATAAAGAAAGCAAAAATCCTCATAACTAGACCAATAAATAACATCATGACAAATGAAAAAAAAAAAAAAAAGGAAGTTGTCCAAGAATTTATTTTGCTTGGACCCACAGTTAACACTCATAGAAGCACCACTCAAGAAACAAAATGACATATTGCATTAGGCAAATCTGCTGCAGAAGACAGTTTTAAAATGTTCGTGATCAAAGATTTCAGTTTGAGGATTAAGGTGTGCCTGATCCACACCATGGTATTTTCAATTGTCTCATATGTATGCAAAAGTTAGACAATGAATAAGGAAGACCTTAGAAGAATTGATGCATTTGAAATATGGTGTTGGAGAAGAATATTAAAACAAACATGGACTGTCAGAAAAACAGACAAATCTGTCTTGGAATAAGTGCTGTCAGTATGAAACTTAGACATCAGGATGGCCAGACTTCATCTCTTATACATTGGACATGTTATCAGGAGGGACCAGTACCTGGAGAAGGACATCAATCTTTGTGCAATGGAGAATCAGCAACAAAGAGGAAGAGTGCCAATGAAATAGATCGACACAGCGGTAAAAACAGTGGCCTCAAAAGTAACAGTTGTGAGAATGAAATGGGATCAGGTGATGATTTCTTCTGTTGTGCATGGCATTGCAGTGAGTCAGAACCAACTCGATGTTATACAATAAAAGCAATGATAGTAAAAAGAACAAAAGCATTCTTTTATTTAGTGACAAAGTAGAGAGGGATAGCTTGAATGAATAATCAGAACAACAGTCAATGAAATAAATTGCTTTAGAAATGGTGGTTTAGAAAGATTGATTTTTCCAAACTTCAGATTATTTTTAAATTTGAAAGTTGACCACTGGAGGCCAGGACAGTATTTGTGGAGTTGTTGTAGGTAGAGTTGGAGACATTGGGGAACTACATCTTGGATAGCAATGGGAATAGGAAAGGTAGAGCTCTTTTTCAATGAAGCTTCAGGAATAGAAGAAACAACACCTGGTATTTGATTACAGGCAGAGAAGTAAATCGCAGCAAAGAGTCATCCACATTTGGCTTGGGTAATATGATGTATTCAATGTCCCAGGACCATTTCTGCTGCAGTCCCTAAAACAATCCAGTTTCACTGTGATGCCATTTGCCCTGTGCCTTTGACAGTGATTCTGATAAAACACTAGACTCTCAGGTTTTTTTTACAATTGTGTCCTTTTGCACTGGAAGCAGTATTAACTGGTCTTCTGAAACTAATTGCACTGATTACTGTACATGCCCTCTGTCATTTTTCTTCCAGTCACACTGAAAATAGGCTGAGGCATTGGGGAAGAGACAGAACAACCATTTCTGCAGGGGCTCAATGACCCGACAGGATAAGAGTGTTAAGCCATTGCACAATATATCTGTTCACATAATCATTTTCTTGTCAAAGTTGCTTTTTTGCTTTCCTCCCTTTGCCTTGTTTTCAAACTTATTCTTGGAGCATTTTAGTGACCTTGAACGTGCAATGAAATGGTGATGCCACTTCTCAAGGGAAATGCATTTAAGATGTGCTGGTTCATGAAAGAGAATCATCAGTCAGAGTTCCCTAAGGGCTTAACCTTCATCCTCTTTTCAAAGAGAAAGCTGCTTCCTTCCATGCACTCAGAAGGCCCTCCCTCAGGTTCCTATCCCCCTCTGCCTACCCCCTTTCTGCACAGCAATGGATTTGTTATCTTTTGAGCTTTGTGGTGTGGATGTACTATCTGTGCTCCAACATTGTAACTTTTTTTTTTTTTTTCTTTTACTACTCTCCTTGTTTTCGCCTGCTATCTCTTTAATTTCCATCACTGTACTGCTGTTATGATATTCCTGGTGTGGCACTGTAGGATCAGCACTGAACTGCTAACCAAAAGGTCAGTGGTTCCAACCCACCAACTGCTCATTGGAAACAGGGTCTCTATGAGTCAGAACTGCTTGGACAGCACTTAAAAACAACAAAGATGGAAAAATGTATCAATTGTGTGCACAAACTGCTAATTCCAACAATTTAGGTGCATGTTTAGGAAATCTTGCTTTTATAGGAGAATGTTGCATGTAGGCTGAGGACAATAGTAGTTATTATTTTTTCTTCTTGAAGAGTTGATGAGGGGGTTTGTTGTTGTTGTTAGGTGCTATTGAATCCGTATGCACAACAGAACGAAACACTGCCTGATCCTGGGCCAACCGCACTACTGTTGCCACGCTTGAGTCCATCGATGCTGCCACTTGGCCAATCCATCTCATTGGAGGTCTTTCTCTTTTTCTCTGACCCTTCACCTTACTTAACATGAAATCCTTCTTCAGTAACTGATCCCTCCTGACAATATGTTCAAAGTATGAGAGACAAAGTTTGGCCATCTTGGCCTCCAAGGAGCACTCTGGCTGCATTTATTCCAAAACAGATCTATTGGTTCTTTTGGCAGCCCATGGCACTTTCAATATTCTCCTTCAACACTATAACTCAGAAGGATCAATTCTTCTATGGTCTTCCTTATTCACTGTCCAGCTTTCGCATTCAGATGAAGTTATTGAAAACACTATGGCTTGGATCAGGCGCACTTTAGTCCTCAAGCTGACATCTTTGCTCTTCAACACTTTAAAAATGTCTTGTGCAGCAGATTTGCTTAATGCAATATGCCATTTGATTTCTTGACTGCTGCTTCCCTCAGTGTTGATAGTTGATCCAAGAAGGATGAAGTCCTTGACAACTTCAATCTTTTCTCTGTTGATAAGAATGCTGTTTATTGGACCAGTAGTGAGGATTTTTGTTTTCTTGACATTGAGGTATAATCGATACTGAAGGCTATGCTCATTGATCTTCATCAGTAAATGCTTTAAGTCCTCTTCACTTTCAGCAAGCAAGGTTGTATCATCTGTATATCGCAGGTTGTTAATGAGTCTTCCTCAAATCCTGATGCCATGTTTTTCTTCATAAAAACCAGCTTCTTGGATGATTTTCACAGCATAAAGGTTGAATAAGTATGGTGAAACAATTCAACATTGTAGCACACCTTTCCTAATTTTAAACCATTCAGTGTTTACCCATGTTCTGTTTGAACAACTGCTTCTTGGTCCATGAACAGATTCCTCATGAGAACAATTAAGTGTTCTGGAATACTCATACTTCGCAATGTTGTCCATAGCTTGTCGTGAGCCACACAATTGGAAGGCTTTGCATAGTCAATAAAGCATAGGTAAATATTTTTCTGATATTCTCAGCTTTCAGCCAAGATCCATTGGACATCAGCAATGATATCCCTCATTCCATGACCTCTTCTGGATCTGGCTTGAACCTCTGGAAGTTCTCTGTCAATGTATGCTTATAGCCATTTCTGCATTACCTTTAGCAAAACTTTACTCACATGGGATATAAAAGAGATTATCTGATTATTTCCGCATTCCATTGAGTCACCTCTCTTTGGAATGGGCACAAATGTGGATCTCTTCCAATCAGTTGGCCAGATGATTGTCTTCCAAATTTCTTGGCATAGATGGGTGAGTGCTTCCTGTGCCGCCTCACTTTCTTGAAACATTTCAATTTGTATTCCATCAACTCCTGGGTCTTTGTTCTTTGCCAATTCCTTCATTGAACCTTGAATTTTCTCCTTCAGTATCATTGGCCCTTGATCATATGCTACCTCTTGAAACGATTGAACATTAACCATTTCCTTTTGGTACAGTGACTCTGTGTATTCAAGATAATTATGTAATTGTGTTTTCTGATGACTGAATAATGCAAACTCCAGCTCCAACCCCCAGTCACCCATGGACAGGGAGCCAGTTTTTTTGCTGCTTATGATTTTGAATCTTATTATATGGGTATTTGAAACTCTTCCTGAAACATCATTCAGACTTCCATGAAATAAAATAGGAGACTGATCTGGTGTATTGGACAAGAAGAGTAGAGATGGAAAGTTGGTGATGCTGAAAAGCAAGGCAGATGAGTGCTGGGGCTAAGAGGTGGGTTAACACAACATGGTACTGAGTGAATGAGGCAGAGACTACAGTGAAGGGTGGGATTGTTTCGAGAACCCAGTTGCATAGCCTGGTTTAAGAAAACCTGTTTTAGCTGACAGTCTTCATGTGAGGAGATTCTACCCTCTCCTGGTAATCTTGTTTTCAGTCCATCCAGAAGAAGTTCAGGCACCTAAATTTAGCTTGCCCATTCTTTGGAATCCCATGGAAAATGCTTGTTTGATAACAGCTGATAGACCCCAGATGAGTCTTGGATCCCTTGTGTTGTTGTTGTTAAGTGCCATCGAGTCCATTCAGACTCATAGGGTACCTGTACAGGATTTTTGAGGATCATCTGGTTTTGAACCACTGACCTGTCAGCAGTTCAGTGCTTATCCTACAGAGCCACACCAGGACACCTTAGACTCCCTTGTGGTGTGGTGGAAATGAGCTTCAATTAACCTTTAAGTTGACTCCTACTCATGTTGACCTCACATGTGTCAGAGAAGAACTATGCTCAAGTAGAACTGGGCTGAAGTAGCTTGACAGTCCTCTTTTTTAAGGCACCTCTGGTGAATGTGAATTTATAACCTTGAGTGTGCTAACTGCTTGTACCACTCAGGGACTCCGTGCCTACAATTAGAATGTTGATTATCTAGAGTTGTGCCTCTGAGTGGTGGACACCACTTTTACAATAGGTAAATAAGCATTTAAATGCACTCTATCTATTCCTACAGTGCCTTTTCTTCTCTTATTCTTTATGAAATGCTACCCAGCTTAAAGGTCAACCTCTGGCAGAATTACTGCTCTTTCCTTTTGGTTTCCACCTTTACTATCTATACCCATTTTATGCTCATCTTCTAAAACTCCTTTAAAATATTATCAGACTTAGAGTTTACTATCTCTGTTTATTTTATTTTATTAAGTTTTTATTATGAATTGAGTGGTAGTTTACATGGGAGAACATCAGTTTTACACTCATTATTTCATTGCAATGATACAATCTCCTCTGTGCAACATCATTCAACAGTATTTGCTTCTATTCCCTCTGTGTTCTTTTTTTTTTTTTTTTTAATTTTTGTTTTTGGATGTACACAGAAACACTTAGGAATATATAATAATTTAAACAACCAAAGGGCAAATTCTGTAAGCCTGCCCCCTGGCTACCAACACACAGCCTATCTCTTTCCATGAGTCTAGAGTCCTCAGCAGCTCACTCTCTACATGTCCTCATCTCTGCCTCAATCTCTGGTGTCACATAACTTTTTGTTGTTGTACAACTACTTGGCATCAAGGGCTGTGCAACCCTTGAAACCTCATACTTACTCCAGTGCTTCTTTTCACTGCAGTTATCTGGTCCATACCTTAGCTCCTCTGTTAGATTAGGAGCAACACAGGGGAGAGAACCAAGTCTCTATCATGTCCTCTCTCTCCTCACACTGCCCTCGTGGGTCGGGATCTCTGGGGCTGCGAGGGCGCCCCACCTCTGTCTTCACCAGCCCTCCAGGAAAGTCTGATGCATGATCAAGCTGAGGACCACTGCTCAACCTGGTGTAATTCATGTGACTCAACTTCTGCTCTGACATGAGAATTTCAATGCACAGAGATTGCCCTGACTCCTGGGAATCCTGTGCTCTGGAATATATTGACAAAGGGTCATGAATAGCACTTTTATTGTTTTGTTTTTAAATTTATGATCTCTATTTTTATTTCCCACTTAAAAAATGTTTTATTGTGAATTACAGGATAGTTTACATGGGAGAGAATTAACTTTACATTCATCCTATTGTATATCATTTCTTTGCCATGGTTACAATCTCTCCATGCATTATCAACCAAGCAAAGGGTATACCCTGCAAGCCTGCCCCCTAGTAGTCATCACCCTGCCCCGCTCCATTTCTGGGTCTAGAGTCCCCAGGCACTCCATCTCTTCACGAAGAGTTGACTATCTCTTGCTGGGGGTGATTCTAAGTCAATCTTAGCAAATATACATTCTTCTCTCCACATAGATTTTCTAAAAACATCAGTTCCCCACATATGCTTGAGGTGGGAGTTTAAGAGATAAATCTCCTGGAAACTGGTATGTATTTTTTTAAAACAAGTAATTTGATATTTATAGCACTATCTATCTTTTGTTATACTGAAGGCATAATATTTGCAAGGTTTTATTTGTTCAGCTACATAATTTTTTTGGAGACTATATAAAGAGATTAGGATCTTTGTAATTGTTATTATTTTGGTTACCCAGGAATCCATAATTTCCTTTTTCACTTTTTCCTTAACTGAGGAAATGTTAAAATAAACTTTTAAAATTTCCTGATAATTAACAAAAATCTCCCTATTATTGAATTCTTTAAAATAGTTGCATTATAGTCAGAGAACATCGTTTGAGTAATGACAAATCTTGAATATTTGTTGATCTTTATATTGTCCAGAATGTGCTCAGGTTTGTTAAAAATTATATTTAAATTTCTCTTACAGTAATTTAATCTTATGAATTTTGAATACAGGAAGTTTCTGGATTATAAACAATTTCAGTTCCTAAATCTATCTTCAAGTTAACTTTATATGTAAGTAAGAACAGTTAGGTATGGTTCATATCTAAGGCCAGTTAGTGAAATGCTTGTCTTGTTGTACAACAGAATGAAACACTGCCTTGTCCTACACCATCCTCACAGTTGTTGTTATGTTTCAGACCACTGTTGTTGCCACTGTCTCAATTCATCTTGTTGAGGGTCTTCCTCTTGTTGCTGGTCTTCCACTTTACCAAGCATGATGCACTTCTTCAGGGATTGGTCTCTCCTGACAATATGTCCAAAGTATGGAGACAAACTCTCACCTTTGTCACTTCTAAGAAGCAATCTGGCCATACATCTTCCAAAACAAATTTGTTCATTCTTCTGAATATTCAATATTCCTTACCAATACTATAATTCAAATGCATTGATTCTTCTCCATTTTCCTAAGTCATTGTCCAGCTTTCCAAGGCAGATGAGCCAATTGAAAATACCATGACTTGTGCCAGGTGCACTTTACTTCTAAAAATGACACCCTTATTACTTAACACTTTAAAGAAGTCTTTTGCAGCTATTTTGCCTAATGTAATACATCATTTGATTTCTTGACTGCTGCTCCCATGAGTGTTGATTGTGGATCCAAGAAAAATGAAGTCTTTGACAACTTTAATCTTTTCTCCATTTATCATGATGTAATTTACTGGTACAGTTGTGAGGGTATTTGTTTTCTTTGCATTGAGGTGCAAATACTGAAGACTGTGGTCTTTGATCTTCATCAGTAAGTACTTCAAGTCTCCTTCTCTTCCAGCAAGCAAGGTGGTACCATCTGTATATTACAGGTTGTTGATAAGTCTTCCTCCAATCTTGATGCCATATTCTTCTTCATATAATCCAGTTTCCCAGTTTATTTGTTCAGCATGCAGATTGAATAAACGTAGTGAAAAACTACAATACTTATGTAATCATTCCTGATTTTAAACCACACATTACTCCATTGTTCTGTTCTAATGATTGCCTCTTGGATTATGTTCAGGTTCCTCATGAATACAATTAAAATTTTCTTGAATTCCTTATGTTTGAAATGTTATCCATAGCTTGTAATGATCCACATAGTCAAAGCCTTTGTATAGTCAATAAAACACAAGTAAGCATCTTCCTAGTATTCTTTGCTTTCAACCATGATCCTTCTGATGTCAGCAATGATATCCCTATTCCACATTCTCTTCTGAATCTGGTTTTAATTTTTAGCAGTTCCCTGTCACTGTACTATTGCAACTATTTTTGAATTCTCCTCAGGAAAATTTTACTTGAGTGTGATAATAATGGTATTGTTTGATGAATTTTGCAATCCATTGTGTTATCTTTCTTTGGAATGGGCACAAATATGAATCTCTTCAATTTGTTGGTCAGGAAGCTGTCTTCCAGATTTCTTGGCATAGATGAGTGAGGACCTCCAGTGTTTCATCAGTTTGTTGAAAGATATTCATTTGTACTTAGTACATTCTTGGAGCCTGGGTTTCTACCAATGTCTTCATTGCAACTCGGACTTCAATATCATTGGTTCTCGATAAAATAATTGAACATTGACCATTTCTTTTATTTACAGTGAGTCTGTGTATTCCTTCCATTTATTTTTGATGCTTTCTGCATCATTCAATATTTTGCCAATTGTTGTTGTTGTTGTTAAGTGTAGTCGAGTCAGTTCTGACCCATATGATCCTGCATAGGGTTTCTGAGAAGTGGCTGGTGAGTTTGAACTGCCAACCTTGTGGTTCAGACCAACATTTGCAATCCAGTGCATTAACCCACTGTGCCATACCAGGACTCCCATAGAATTCTTCAATATTCCATCCTGAGACTTGAATTTTTCTTCAGTTCTTTCAAATTGAGAAATGCTGAGCATGTTTTTCTTTTTAGATTTTCGAATTCCAAGTCTTTGCACATTATGTTATAACATTTAACTTTGACTTCTTGGGCTGACCTTTGAAATTTTCTGTTCAACTCTCTGACTTCTTCATTTTTTCCATTTGTTTTAGTTTCTCTAGCTCAAGAGTGAGTTTCAGAATAGGATGAATGTAAAACTAATGCTCTCCCATGTAAACTATCACATAATTCAAGATACATTTTTAAAAAAGAGTGAGTTTCAGAGTCTCTTCTAATATCCATTTTTTTTTTCTTTTACTTCTTTCCTATCATTTTATTGACCTTTTGCTTTCTTCTTGTTTGATGTTTTGGATGTCATTCCACAACTCATCTTGTCTTCAGTCATTAGTGTCTAATGCATCAAATCTGTACTTGAGATGATAAATAAATTCATATGGGATATACTCAGTAATATTTTAGCTCCTGTGGAGTTGTTTTAATTTGCTTCACTTTGAACTTGCATATGCATAGTGCCTTATTTTGGCTGATGATATTGATCTCTTAGCACAGATGTAGTCAATTTGATTCCTGTGTGTTCCATTTAGTAAGTTCCATGTGTATGGTCACATTTTATGATGTTTAAAAAGGTATTTGTAGTTGTGGCAAAATTTTGTCTTGCCATTTTCAACATAATTTCTATCACCAACACTGTATTTTCTAACTACAGATCCTTTTTCTTTCCAACTTTTCATTCCAGTCATCAGTAATTATCAGTGCATTTTAATCACATGTTTGATCACTTTCTGATTGAAGAAATTGTTAAAATCTTCAATTTCATCAACACTGGGTTTAGTGATTGGTAGGTGAATTTGAATAATAGTGATATTAACTGGTTTTCCTTGTAGGTGTATGGATATTCTTATATCACAGACAGCATTTTATACTTCAAGATCTTGAAATGTTCTTTTTGATGATGAGTGTGATGCCATTCTTCTTCAATTTGTCATTCCTGGTATAGTAAACCATATGACGTCTGAATCAAAATGACCAATACCAGTCCCTTTCAGTTCCTGATGCCTAGGGTATTGACCTTTATGTGTTCCATTTAATTTTTGACATCTTTCAATTTTCCCAGATTCATACTTCATACATTCCATGTTCTGGTTATTAATGGATTCTTTTTTTTTTTAATTAAATGTTTTTATTTTGGATTGAGTGAAAGTTTACAGGGCACATCATCAGCTTCACATCCAACCATTCATATAGCTTGTTTCATTACATTGATTATTATCCCCTCCATATATCATCAGTTAACAGTGTTTATCTCTATCCTCTTT